>NC_092279.1:3322543-3362543 GCF_036320965.1 Panulirus ornatus
CGTAACGCGCGCACGACGACGTACCGGAGGCTGGACGCGCACGTCCGCGCGATGGACACCCGCTGTCGTAACGCGCGCACGACGACGTACCGGAGGCTGGACGCGCACGTCCGCGCGATGGACACCCGCTGTCGTAACGCGCGCACGACGACGTACCGGAGGCTGGACGCGCACGTTCGAGCGATGGACACCCGCTGTCGTAACGCGCGCACGACGACGTACCGGAGGCTGGACGCGCACGTCCGCGCGATGGACACCCGCTGTCGTAACGCGCGCACGACGACGTACCGGAGGCTGGACGCGCACGTCCGCGCGATGGACACCCGCTGTCGTAACGCGCGCACGACGACGTACCGGAGGCTGGACGCGCACGTCCGCGCGATGGACACCCGCTGTCGTAACGCGCGCACGACGACGTACCGGAGGCTGGACGCGCACGTCCGCGCGATGGACACCCGCTGTCGTAACGCGCGCACGACGACGTACCGGAGGCTGGACGCGCACGTCCGCGCGATGGACACCCGCTGTCGTAACGCGCGCACGACGACGTACCGGAGGCTGGACGCGCACGTCCGCGCGATGGACACCCGCTGTCGTAACGCGCGCACGACGACGTACCGGAGGCTGGACGCGCACGTCCGCGCGATGGACACCCGCTGTCGTAACGCGCGCACGACGACGTACCGGAGGCTGGACGCGCACGTCCGCGCGATGGACACCCGCTGTCGTAACGCGCGCACGACGACGTACCGGAGGCTGGACGCGCACGTCCGCGCGATGGACACCCGCTGTCGTAACGCGCGCACGACGACGTACCGGAGGCTGGACGCGCACGTTCGAGCGATGGACACCCGCTGTCGTAACGCGCGCACGACGACGTACCGGAGGCTGGACGCGCACGTTCGAGCGATGGACACCCGCTGTCGTAACGCGCGCACGACGACGTACCGGAGGCTGGACGCGCACGTCCGCGCGATGGACACCCGCTGTCGTAACGCGCGCACGACGACGTACCGGGAGGCTGGACGCGCACGTCCGCGCGATGGACACCCGCTGTCGTAACGCGCGCACGACGACGTACCGGAGGCTGGACGCGCACGTCCGCGCGATGGACACCCGCTGTCGTAACGCGCGCACGACGACGTACCGGAGGCTGGACGCGCACGTCCGCGCGATGGACACCCGCTGTCGTAACGCGCGCACGACGACGTACCGGAGGCTGGACGCGCACGTCCGCGCGATGGACACCCGCTGTCGTAACGCGCGCACGACGACGTACCGGAGGCTGGACGCGCACGTTCGAGCGATGGACACCCGCTGTCGTAACGCGCGCACGACGACGTACCGGAGGCTGGACGCGCACGTCCGCGCGATGGACACCCGCTGTCGTAACGCGCGCACGACGACGTACCGGAGGCTGGACGCGCACGTCCGCGCGATGGACACCCGCTGTCGTAACGCGCGCACGACGACGTACCGGAGGCTGGACGCGCACGTCCGCGCGATGGACACCCGCTGTCGTAACGCGCGCACGACGACGTACCGGGAGGCTGGACGCGCACGTCCGCGCGATGGACACCCGCTGTCGTAACGCGCGCACGACGACGTACCGGAGGCTGGACGCGCACGTCCGCGCGATGGACACCCGCTGTCGTAACGCGCGCACGACGACGTACCGGGAGGCTGGACGCGCACGTCCGCGCGATGGACACCCGCTGTCGTAACGCGCGCACGACGACGTACCGGAGGCTGGACGCGCACGTCCGCGCGATGGACACCCGCTGTCGTAACGCGCGCACGACGACGTACCGGAGGCTGGACGCGCACGTCCGCGCGATGGACACCCGCTGTCGTAACGCGCGCACGACGACGTACCGGAGGCTGGACGCGCACGTCCGCGCGATGGACACCCGCTGTCGTAACGCGCGCACGACGACGTACCGGAGGCTGGACGCGCACGTTCGAGCGATGGACACCCGCTGTCGTAACGCGCGCACGACGACGTACCGGAGGCTGGACGCGCACGTCCGCGCGATGGACACCCGCTGTCGTAACGCGCGCACGACGACGTACCGGAGGCTGGACGCGCACGTCCGCGCGATGGACACCCGCTGTCGTAACGCGCGCACGACGACGTACCAATATGTTACGCGTTATATATCTACGTCATCCCAGTTCGTACTGACTCACCAATATGTTATCGCGTTATATCTACGTCCCCATTCGTACTGAATGCACCAATATGTTAATCGCGTTATAACTACGTCATCCCATCCGTACTGATCACCAATAGTTATCGCTTATATCTCTACTTCATCCCAGTTCGTACAGATGCACCAAGTTGTTTATCGCGTTATATCTACGTCATCCCAGTTCGTACTGATTCACCAATATGTTATCGCGTTATATCTACGTCATCCCAGTTCGTACTGATGCACCAATATGTTATCGCGTTATATCTACGTCATCCCAGTTCGTACTGATGCACCAATATGTTATCGCGTTATATCTACGTCATCCCAGTTCGTACTGATGCACCATTACGTCATTTCGAATAATTCGGTTTTTAACGATATCTTACCAACAACCCGGGGGTCTTACGACGCGTAGACGACGTAGGGTAATTAGCGTTCTGTAATTAGGCTAATTGCCTCGGTGGTAATACCCCCCCCCCCTCCCGCCCACACATATCCATTGCGACCGCGTCGCGATGCGTTTAATCTCCACTTACGACGCTCAATCTTGAACTCCTCGTCGACCGTGCACCGTGCCGGTGGGTAATGAACGGTACGCACCGTACTGCATGGCTCACCCCACGACGGTACGAGGCTTCACCACGACGGTACGGTCCATGAACAGCAGGAGGGTACGTTCCTTCACCAAGACGGTACGTTTCCTTCACCACGACGGTACGATCCATGAACAGCAGGAGGGTACGTTCCTTCACCACGACGGTACGTTTCCTTCACCACGACGGTACGGTCCATGAACACCAGGAGGGTACGTTCCTTCACCAAGACGGTACGTTTCCTTCACCACGACGGTACGATCCATGAACAGCAGGAGGGTACGTTCCTTCACCACGACGGTACGGTCCATGAACAGCAGGAGGGTACGTTCCTTCACCAAGACGGTACGTTCCTTCACCACGACGGTACGATCCATGAACAGCAGGAGGGTACGTTCCTTCACCACGACGGTACGGTCCATGAACAGCAGGAGGGTACGTTCCTTCACCCCGACGGTACGGCGGCCCTAAGCACGACGGTACGCCCCTTCACCACGACGGTACGACGGCCCTTAAGGCACGACGGTACGCCCCTTCACCACGACGGTACGACGGCCCTTCAGCACGACGGTACGCCCCTTCACCCCAACGGTACGACGGCCCTCAAGCACGACGGTACGCCCCTTCACCACGACGGTACGACGGCCCTTAAGCACGACGGTACGCCCCTTCACCACGACGGCACGGCGCCCTTAAGCACGACGGTACGCCCCTTCACCACGACGGCACGGCGCCCTTAAGCACAACGGTACGCCCCTTCACCACGACGGTACGACGGCCCTTCAGGCACGACGGCCTGGCCTCACAAACGCACGGCTTGACGGGCACGACCAAGGGCGCGCGCACGGGGGGGTCGTCGTGCACGCGAGCGACCCAGCCAGCCATGAGAGGGTCGTGCATGTGGTCCATGATCCCCAGTGGCGACCGTTCGAGCGTGCAAACCTCCCCCCCCCCACTGTGAACACATCCTCCAGCCAGTCATCAGTTCTCCTCCAGTGGTGGCAGCAGAAGACGACGATCGGGTTCCTCACACATCATAATAACCGAACCAACACCCTCTTCCTCCTCCAGGAGGCGCTCCTCCAGGAGGCAGGCGCTCTTCCTCCTCCAGGAGGCAGGCGCTCTTCCTCCTCCAGGAGGGGCTCTTCCTCCTCCAGGATGCGCTCTTCCTCCTCCAGCAGGCGCTCTTCCTCCTCCAGGAGGCGCTCTTCCTCCTCCAGGAGGCAGGCGCTCTTCCTCCTCCAGGAGGCGCTCTTCCTCCTCCAGGAGGCAGGCGCTCTTCCTCCTCCAGGAGGGGCTCTTCCTCCTCCAGGATGCGCTCTTCCTCCTCCAGCAGGCGCTCTTCCTCCTCCAGGAGGCGCTCTTCCTCCAGCAGGCAGGCGCTCTTCCTCCTCCAGCAGGCGCTCTTCCTCCTCCAGGAGGCGCTCTTCCTCCTCCAGCAGGCAGGCGCTCGCTGGGCCGTGTCTCCGTCAACACAGATGTTATGAGAGCCATGAGGAAGGGGGGTTTCATGCGCTGGGGCTTCCGGCCTATGTCCCATCAGATACCTTCGTCAATCCCCCATTCCCCACTCCCGAAGGTGGGGTGTGGGGAAGAAGAAGAAGGAGGAGGAGGAGGGTGGGGAGGGATTGTAACACACACCTGTCTGATGGTGTATCTGTGTGCTTAACACCTGTGTTGGCCACCTGTCTGATGGTGCATCTGTTGTGCATCTGTGGTGGCCACCTGTCCACTGTCTCTGTGGTGGCCACCTGTCTGATGGTGCATCTGTTGTGCATCTGTGGTGGCCACCTGTCCACTGTCTCTGTGGTGGCCACCTGTCCGAACGCGTCTGTGGCACTTGTCTGCTTGTGTTACACCTGTGTGACGCTTCTGTTGTTTACCTGTGTGACGCTTCTGTTGTTTACCTGTGTGACGCTTCTGTTGTTTACCTGTGTGACGCTTCTGTTGTTTATCTGTGTGACGCTTGTGTTGTTTATCTTTGATGCTTGTGTTTACCTGTGTGACGCTTCTGTTGTTTACCTGTGTGACGCTTCTATTGTTTACCTGTGTGACGCTTGTGTTGTTTACCTGTGTAACGCTTGTGTTGTTTACCTGTGTGACGCTTCTGTTGTTTACCTGTGTGACCCTTGAGGTCTTCAAGCGCGTCATCCTTCTGCTGGTGCACAACTCACTTTCATTTGCCCTCTGCACCTGCAGGACGTCATCATTCTGCTGGTGCACAACTCACTTTCATTTGAACTCTGCAACAGCAGGACGTCATCATTCTGCTGGTGCGCAACTCACTTTCATTTGCCATCTGCACCTGCAAGACGTCATCATTCTGCTGGTGCACAACTCACTTTCATTTGCCCTCTGCACCAGCAGGACGTCATCATTCTGCTGGTGCACAACTCACTTTCATTTGCCCTCTGCACCAGCAGGGCGTCATCATTCTGCTGGTGCACAACTCACTTTCATTTGCCCTCTGCACCTGCAGGACGTCATCATTCTGCTGGTGCACAACTCACTTTCATTTGCCCTCCGCACCAGCACGACGCCAATGTTTCTCCCTTCGCTATAACTTCGGCAGAACCCGCCTATGACAACGATCCTCCACCACCATGGGCACAGAAGCCATGTCTCCAATTCATCATCTCTGTCTCCACGATCGCATCTCACCTGTGCGTGGTCTGGCTCTCTCTCTCTCTCTCTCTCTCTCTCTCTCTCCCTCTCTCTCTCTCTCTCTCTCTCTCTCTCTCTCTCTCTCTAAGTCCTCATCTCTCACACAATACGTATCGTAAAGGTCACTTTGAACCAACTGGTCATCTGAATTTCCAACGAAACAACATCTTAAGTTTATGTATGTATGACGTGTGTGTGTGTGTGTGTGTGTGTGTGTGTGTGTGTGTGTGTGTGTGTGTGTGTGTGTGTGTGTGTGTGTTGCGATGCATTTCAGCTCTGGCGAACCTTTGCTGGATGGCTGGGCTGGGTAGCGGGGAATCCACCTGCACACACACACACACACACACACACACACACACACACACACCGCCTGGGTCTTGCCTTGCCCCTCCCGCCCCTGTGGTAGAGTGGGGCGGGTGCCCCGCCCCGCCCCGGCCAGACCAATATACACGTTGCTTGGTCAAGCAGCGATTCTCCTTCCCCTACCAGTGAGCTTGTCCACCTGCGAGAGGTCGTCTCTACCCTGTGGTTTCCACCCTGTGGTCTCCTGTGAGAGGCCTACCCTGTGGTCTCCACCCTGTGGTCTCCACACTGTGGTCTCCTGTAAGAGGCCTGTACTGCGGTTTCCACCCTGTGGTCCTCCTGTGAGAGGTCGTCTACCCTGTGGTCTCCTATGAGATGCCTACCCTGTGGTCTCCCGTACCACACTTACCCTGTGGTCTCCCGTACCACACTTACCCTGTGGTCTCCCGTACCACACTTACCCTGTGGTCTCCCGTACCACACCTACCCTGTAGTTACCCATACCACATCTACCCTGTGGTCTCCCATACCGGACCTACCCTGTGGTCACCCGTACCACACCTACCCTGTGGTCTCCACCCTGTGGTCTACTGTGAGAAGCCTACCCTGTGGTCTCCACCCTGTGGTCTCCCGTACCACACCTACCCTGTGGTCTCCCGTACCACACCTACCCTGTGGTCTCCCGTACCACACCTACCCTGTGGTAAATTCTCGAGAAAAAAAAAAAACGAACAAAATCAGAGAACAGCAACAAAACTAATTCCCAGACTCAGAAATCATTCTTATATGAGTAAAAACTCACCAAACTCTGATAGACGTGTTCACTTCATAATGATTTTGAGAATATAGACGAAATGATCATTTTGGACAGATTCAACACTAAGAACCAGAAACATTTTGAGAATATAGACGAAATGATCAGTTTGGACAGATTCAACACTAAGAATCAAAAACATTTTGAGAATATAGACGAAATGATCATTTTGGACAGATTCAATAATAAGAATCAGAAACATTTTGAGAATATAGACGAAATGATCATTTTGGACAGATTCAACACTAAGAATCAGAGACATTTTGAGAATATAGACGAAATGATCATTTTGGACAGATTCAACACTAAGAATCAGAGACATTTTGAGAATATAGACGAAATGATCATTTTGGACAGATTCAATAATAAGAATCAGAAACATTTTGAGAATATAGACGAAATGATCATTTTGGACAGATTCAACAATAAGAATCAGAAACATTGATATTAAAAGGAAAGGTAATGTAAGAACAATGGGTTTTAAAAGCCTCTTTTCTTTTTTCTTTTGTTTCACAGCACTTTTATATATATATATTACCTGCCCAAGCAGTATATACGAAGACTTTAAAATACCTTTAAATCGAGATAAATAAATAGATAAATACTGTACTATACTGACGTGTGTACATCAGTGTTACAGTGTACCACGAACACTTGTCTCGCTTATCACACTCAGGTCGCAGATAGCTGGTAACCCAATTCTTTTTTCTTTCCAATCTACACTTTCCTATAGAACTCCCTCGGCAGTACCTTTCCCATACATTATATGGTGTTTCCTTTTTTTTTTTTTTTTCTGCCGTGAGTTGAGCCGGAGGGAGAGGTGGGTACAGAAATAGTGCAATTTGCTTTGCTAATCCCGTTTCTATTTAAATCATGCCTGTAATTTTAACCCCTCAGAGCTGGAATTACCAGCTGTAACCCATCTGTAACTCCCCTGTACCCTGCGCCTGTAACCTGTCTGTAACTCCCCTGTACCTTGCGCCTGTAGCCCGTCTGTAACTCCCCTGTACCCTGCGCCTGTAGCCCATCTGTAACTCCCCTGTACCCTGCGCCTGTAACCCGTCTGTAACTCCCCTGTACCCTGCGCCTGTAACCTGTCTGAAACTCCCCTGTACCCTGCGCCTGTAGCCCATCTGTAACTCCCCTGTACTCTGCGCCTGTAACCCGTCTGTAACTCCCCTGTACCCTGCGCCTGTAACCCGTCTGTAACTCCCCTGTACCCTGCGCCTGTAACCTGTCTGAAACTCCACTGTACCCTGCGCCTGTAGCCCGTCTGTAACTCCCCTGTACTCTGCGCCTGTAACCCGTCTGTAACTCCCCTGTACCCTGCGCCTGTAACCCGTCTGTAACTCCCCTGTACCCTGCGCCTGTAACCCGTCTGTAACTCCCCTGTACCCTGCGTCTGTAACCCGTCTGTAACTCCCCTGTACCCTGCGCCTGTAACCCGTCTGAAACTCCCCTGTACCCTGCGCCTGTAGCCCGTCTGTAACTCCCCTGTACCCTGCGCCTGTAACCCGCCTGTAACTCCACTGTACCCTGCGCCTGTAACCTGTCCGAAACTCGCATCCATGACCCCTAGCTGTATCGTCACACTGTAACCCGCGGCTGTACTCGGCGCCTGTAACCCACGTGGGGTATTAGAGGCCCCATCCCCGGCGGGCTGTGTACCGTGAGGGCCACATGGACCAGTAGGTAAGGCCCACTTGCCAAACCATTTCCCTCCACAACCCCTTTTATACCTTCACACACACACACACACACACACCTGCAGCTCTGCCCAGGGCCCACACACTACGCACTTTGACTCCCTCATGACCAAGAACAACTTAGAGAAAGAAAATAGTCAAAAAAAAACTTATGTGAGCTACAGAGACGCCCTTCCAGAGTCTCTCGCCTGTAGAAGGAGTGGCAGTCTCTCCTGCAGAAGGAGTGGCAGTCTCTCCTGCAGAAGGAGTGGCAGTCTCTCCTGCAGAAGGAGTGGCAGTCTCTCCTGCAGAAGGGGTGACAGTCTCTCCTGCAGAAGGAGTGCCAGTCTCTCCTGCAGAAGGAGTGGCAGTCTCTCCTGCAGAAGGAGTGGCAGTCTCTCCTGCAGAGGGAGTGGCAGTCTCTCCTGCAGAAGGGGTGGCAGTCTCTCCTGCAGAAGGGGTGGCAGTCTCTCCTGCAGAAGGAGTGGCAGTCTCTCCTGCAGAAGGAGTGGCAGTCTCTCCTGCAGAAGGGGTGACAGTCTCTCCTGCAGAAGGGGTGGCAGTCTCTAAGGGGTGGCAGTCTCTCCTGCAGAAGGGGTGGCAGTCTCTCCTGCAGAAGGGGTGACAGTCTCTCCTGCAGAAGAAGTGGCAGTCTCTCCTGCAGAAGGAGTGGCAGTCTCTCCTGCAGAAGGGGTGGCAGTCTCTCCTGCAGAAGGAGTGGCAGTCTCTCCTGCAGAAGGAGTGGCAGTCTCTCCTGCAGAAGGGGTGACAGTCTCTCCTGCAGAAGAAGTGGCAGTCTCTCCTGCAGAAGGAGTGGCAGTCTCTCCTGCAGAAGGGGAGGCAGTCTCTCCTGCAGAAGGGGTGATGGAATTCCTCGTAGGTGGGGGCCCGCTGGGTATGGAAGGCATGGGCAAAAGGGCTTTGGCCGCTTGGGACATATGGTTCCTGACCTAACATGCATAGTGTGTGTGTGTGGAGAGAGAGAGAGAGAGAGAGAGAGAGAGAGAGAGAGAGAGAGAGAGAGAGAGAGAGAGAAAGAGAGAGAGAGAGAGAGAGTGTTTCAGTGTGTGTATGTGTATGTGTGTGTGTGTGTGTGTGTGTGTGTGTGTGTGTGTGTGTGTGTGTCTGGAGAGAGAGAGAGAGAGAGAGAGAGAGAGAGAGAGAGAGAGAGAGAGAGAGAGAGTGTTTCAGTGTGTGTATGTGTATGTGTGTGTGTGTGTGTGTGTGTGTGTGTGTGTGTGTGTGTGTGTGTGTGTGTGTGTCTGGAGAGAGAGAGAGAGAGAGAGAGAGAGAGAGAGAGAGAGAGAGAGAGAGAGTGTTTCAGTGTGTGTATGTGTATGTGTGTGTGTGTGTGTGTGTGTGTGTGTGTGTGTGTGTGTGTGTGTGTGTGTGTGTCTGGAGAGAGAGAGAGAGAGAGAGAGAGAGAGAGAGAGAGAGAGAGAGAGAGAGAGAGAGTGTTTCAGTGTGTGTATGTGTATGTGTGTGTGTGTGTGTGTGTGTGTGTGTGTGTGTGTGTCTGGAGAGAGAGAGAGAGAGAGAGAGAGAGAGAGAGAGAGAGAGAGAGAGAGAGAGAGGTGGTAGCGGGATGCTTGGTCAGTGAAGGGTGGAAAGAGGGAGTGGGGGGGACCTGGGGGGGGAGCGAGGGGCGGGCTGGGGGATAGCCGCTGGCCATGTCGGCAAACCATCGCACCGCTGCCCAGCCAGGGATGATACACACACACACACACACACACACACACACACACACACACACATACACTGAAACTCTCTCTCTCTCTCTCTCTCTCTCTCTCTCTCTCTCTCTCTCTCTCTCTCTCTCCACACACACACACACACACATACACTGAAACTCTCTCTCTCTCTCTCTCTCTCTCTCTCTCTCTCTCTCTCTCTCTCTCTCTCTCTCTCTCTCTCTCTCTCTCTCTATCTATCTATCTATCTATATACCTATCTATCTCTCTATCTCCTGTACTAAATCAAAGAGAGACCTTAACGCGAGAGAGAGAGAGAGAGAGAGAGAGAGAGAGAGAGAGAGAGTGTTTCAGTGTATGTGTATGTGTGTGTGTGTGTGAGAGAGAGAGAGAGAGAGAGAGAGAGAGAGAGAGAGAGAGAGAGAGAGAGAGAGAGAGAGAGAGAGAGAGATCCAAAAGCGACACACATTAAATACGTTTGAAGCGGAGGAGGAGGAGGAGGAGGAGGGGGGAGGGGGGAGGGGGGGTAGTTGTGGGTGGAGGCGTGTGGGGAGGTGGGGGGTGTGGGCAAGGGGGGGAGGGGGGGGTAGGGTAGGGTCATGTATTCGCCTTCCCACTATACCTCGCCATACAGGCGACCCAACCACTATATTAACAGCTAAAGCCATCCTTATAGACCTAGACGTGACGTCATCTACGCCTCTGTAGAAATTAGAAAAAAATAAATAAATAAATAAAATTTAAATTTAAAACATTTTTCAGAATTTTTAATTTTTTTTTTTTCCCCCTTTTAACTCATCCATTTTCTTCCCTGTTGACTTCGCCGCCCCCCACGCCCGTTTCCGATCCACCCCGCAAACAGTGGCCAACGGGCCGTTTACAGACGGAGTGGAAGCCCTCTGTTTACCCTGGGGGAAGATAAATTAACCCTTCAACATTATACGTATCAAGGTAAAAAAAAAAATAATTATCTATTCATTTATCAAAAAGAAAACGATCAAATTTGCGTCGCTAAATTTCTCTGAACTCGCAATATAAAATTTATCATACGTGATCGCCATTTCCCGTGTCAGAGAGGTAGCGCCGGGAAACAGACGAAGAATGGGCCCATCCACCCATATACACACATATATGTATAAACATCCATACACGCACATATGTATATATATCAACATACACATATATACATACACAACACATACAGACATATACATACATAGGCACATACAGATATAAGAATACTTCTAAGATATTCATACATATGGATGAATCTCCTTCGACTACGAATATTCAAATATTCATTCTCTTCCCCAAAGTCTGACACGGTCCCTTCCCACGTCATCCGCTAAAGCTTGAAGACAACGTCTGTGTGTCCGCTGTAACGCTAATGTACCTCACGTCAGACGGAAGAACCAGCCTTAACCAAGCTGGAGTTCACAGGACACATACGTAGATGACGGACGGTGGTCTGCAAAAGAGGGAGGGAGGAGAGATGTGTGGGTGTGTGTGTGTGGGTGTGGTGTGTGTGGGGTGCCTTTTTAACCTGTCTGGTCTCCTCTCCTTCTTCAGGTGTTTCGCTCAAGTGTGGCGAAGAGATCATCATTCATCGCGGGGAGCAGAAGGTACTGCGCTTCTGGAGTTCCGAAGACGAACTCCTCAATGTTGACGTCCTGTCGAAGACCCGAGGCGGAGGAGGCGTAGCCTCGACGGGAGCGGGCGTCGGGGGCGGCGGCTCTAGCGGGGCTGGGGCCACTTGGCCCTCCACAGGGAGGTACCCTTCTCATACGGGAAACAATGCGCTGCATGACAGCAGGAGGCCCGCGCCGGGGAACGAGGCGAGCGAGGGCGACTTCTACTACGCCTACGGCTCCAAGCTGCCGACCCTGTCGCCGGCGGCAGCGCCTCCGTCAGGAGCAGCGGGCGCCGCACACCAGCAACAACACGCCACCACCACCACAGAGCTGAGAGGGCAAAGTGCTCCTCCTGCGCAACAGGGCCCCGGCGGGAGCCAACATGATGGTCTGGGTGTTAACAAAGTCTTCTCGGACGATTCCATAATATACGACTTCGAAACCACACACGACCATCCTGAAGACGACGAGAGGGCGGAGAAGGACACACCTCCACGACAAGAGGAGGCTTCGCATTCCACTCACGAACCTGACGGTGGCCGGATCGACGACACTCCGCAGACCACTCACCAAGATCCGGCCAACGCCGAAGACCAGGAAGCCTCGGAGAGCACGACGCTCGGACCACAAGCACAGGAGGCCTCTGTGGGGCCCACGAGATTCAGGCCACAAATACAGGACGCCTCTGTGGGGCCCACAAGACTCAGGCCACAAACACAGGACGCCTCTGTGGGACCCACGAGATTCAGGCCACAAACACAGGACGTCCTCTGTGGGGCCCACGAGACTCCGGCCACAAACACAGGAGGCCTCTGTGGGGCCTACGAGATTCGGGCCACAAGCACAGGACGCCTCTGTGGGGCCCACGAGATTCGGGCCACAAACACAGGACGTCTCTGTGGGGCCCACGAGATTCGGGCCACAAGCACAGGACGCCTCTGTCGGGACCCAGTCGACCGTTGTCGCAAACGGAGCAGCGGGACCCCTGGAGCAAGACAACACACAGGCCGTGTCCACACAGGGGCTGCCGGCGCAGGTCAAGACACCAGAGCAGGAAAGGCAACAGCCCGACGCCGGTGGACTGTTTACTGATGACGCCGAGCCCACCACAGACATAACTGTCCGGGTCACGGCCCAGGACGCCCCAAGCAAACCCGCACCGCAGGATAAACAGTCTCCTGACGAGGCAACAGCTATGCATCCCACCGTGAAGCCGGCCACTACACCTGCAGTAGCGACGACCGAGGCGGAACCGTACACCAAGAGTAATGCACAGGGCGTGGCGGAAGACGCAGAGGACTGGCCCACGGCTGATCAACACACTACTGACGAAGGCGAGGCGTCCACAGAGGCAAGCGTGGCTCGCACGCAACGCCCAGCGGATGGCGACCTTCAAACTGCTGGTTACGACGACCTCATGGTAACAGAACAGACGACCATCGCCACAGAGAGAGATCCTCCCACGACGCCTGTTACCGAAGGGTATGCAGAGCTAGCGACCTTCGCGTCACAGACAGAGGCTCAGGGCGACGGAGGGATGGCCCCAGGACACACCAGGAATGAGGTACATCTCGCAGAAGGCCTGGACGAAACCACCACAGCGTCCGACGGCAACGGTGACCCACACACATACTCCACCAGCGAACCTGAGTATGACGTAACACAGATAACTCACATGGGGCCACTCCACCACACGACCGAGGTCCCACCTGCGTCTGCCCACAGATCTCCAGGGGCAGCTTCGGGAGACGCGCAGGTAGAATCGGTAACACAAGCCCCAGGTATTGTTGCCACAGACGTTTTCTCTACGGTAGCAGAAGTTCCCATCACCACAGACGCTACCACCGCCACAGAGCCCGCTGGTACAGCAGTTCCACCCACCACAGACGTTCCCGACGGTGTTGTCCTCCAGGGCAGTAGGGAGGAACAGACCACAGGAGAGAGCGTCATGATGGAGTTCCCTCGTACAGACCAGATGGAGGAGGCAGCAGACCTCTCCCAGAGCACCGCTGACCTGGAGGAGGATGACTCAAGCAGTGCCGACACGGGAGATGCAGGGGAACAGATCACAGCTCACCATCCCGTAGAGATCGGGCAAGAGGTCCTCGCTGGCATCACCGACGAACCTTCTACAGGCGTCAGAGACGCTGCCGAAGACGTGGGTGGAGCCGAGTTCGATGCAACCAGTGAAGCCACCACAGAAGCGACGAACGTAGAGAGCAAGGACGAAATCCTAGGTACTACGTTGGCGTCAGGAGATGCCACAGAAGAAGCAGTTACACAATTCGCAGATATCACAGAAAACCCTAGACAAGCCACTGGCAGTATCAGAGAAGGAGGCCCCACAGATACCGAAGGGAAACCCGTCACATACACCACAGAAGCAGCCCTCAGGGGAGGGAGCGCCTCAGATACCACAGAGGTCATGGCAGATAACACTGATAGCGAGGTAAAACTCGACCACATGCTGGATGGTGGCCAAAGGGCGGAAGTCACAGCCGGAGACGTCAGCGAGCACGACTTCGATGGTTACGACGACCAAGACACCTACCACTTCTTCATCGACCAGGAGGAGACGAAGGAGACCTGGGAGGACGCCCAGATCAATGATGACGGAGAAATGGAAACCACCACCTCCGCCTTCTCGACCAGGGAAGAGCCTGGAGACGTCGGCGAACCTGAGAAGACACCTGCCACAGGCTCTCCAGCCGAAGGTGAGGACGTCCTCGCCGACACTCAGTCCACTACTGAAAACTTCTACTTCCAAGACACTCTGGCCCCCGGGGATAGGAACGAGGAGGACCTGGGCGCGACCGATGCCAGGACACAGCAGCCAGAAGACGAGGAAGAGTCTGTTGGTGACCAAAACCTGGGATTCGACACCGGTACGTCACCAGCAGCAGCAGCAGACTCCACCTTACTGACAGACCCAAGCGGGGATGAAGGTCCTAAGACAGACGCAGGTGATACCGCTGGTGGGGGAGGCGATCTAGGGGTCGGAGGGTCAGGCGCTGCCAAAGATACCCCCACCGTCCTCAAGACGACTGGATCCTCCTCCAGCGACGATGACCACGACAGCCACGGCGACATCTTCGACGCCATCATAGAGCAGCTGACGGAGGACCTCGAGAGAGGCGCCCACGAAACGCACGCGCCGGTCGAGCCTTTCTTCCTGGACATCAACAGTCTACTCAGAGAGGAGCCCACCACAGCTGAGGAGCTGGGTACGAGCGGCGCCCACGACGCCCCAGCACCCCAGCTGACCCTGGGCCACCAAGAGACAGAGTCGTCCTTCAAGGACGACCCCAAAGACCGAGGACGAGGTGACCACAGCGTCGGATGTACCTACCCACACGCTGGCACCAGGTTCCTTTGCCATGGGCGGGTTCATGGACCTGAGCATGGCGGCCATGCTCGACGACACGACACGCTCTACCACGGACCTGACGGAGGCGCCGACGGAGGCACTGACGACGACCGCACCAGCAGAGGAACGTACTGAGGGGGCTCCGACGGTCGCGCTGGACTACGACTATCCCAATATCACCGAGGACGACAGTTTCAAGGGCTATGACTACTACGAGCACCTGGTCGACTCGCTCACTGCCCAGGACAGCCCCTACAAGGACGAGGAGGAGGGACAAAGGAAGACATCTGGCACAGAGCCACACGAAACGGACGCGGCGCCAGACGCGGAACTCACCAACCTGGAATTCTCTGCAGTAGACTCTCTAGCGACGATGGTATCCACGAAGAACAGCGCTCGCGAGGACCTAGATGAGGGGAACCAAGATCCCGTCATGACAGGTGAACAGGTGACGGGCGACAGCGAGGGAGCCACCACGACGGAGGGTCCATCCACGGAGGAACCCGACTCCACCACCAGTACCCCAGCGACTGACGGTTACGCTGACGAGGCCACGGCCACTCCAGACGTCGACGGGGACGCCACGACGGCATTCTCCGTTCCCCTGGTGGTCCTACGGAACCAGGAGATGCTCAACGACCTTCTCAACACGCAGGGCGTGAGCGGCGCCAGCAAGGTGGTCATTAGGGAGCAGGGGAGCAAAGTGGCCATCAACCACCCAGCTCACCAGAAGCACGACCCTCAACTCCACGACACAACCGCGGGAGCTTCCTCTCACGTCGACGCCAGCGCGGCGGCGCCTTCAGGAACTTCTGCAGTAGTACAGGACGACACATTACAAACGAATGCAACTAATCCCGAAGTGGCTGAGGTGGGGTCTCCTGCAGGGGCAGTGCAAACACCAGACACACGCGACCAGGACGAGACCCCTGCGATGTCTTCCTCGGCAGAGAACCAAGACACGACGACCATCACCACCCCAACAACATCTTCGTCGGCAGAGAACCAAGACACGACGACCATTGATGACGATCTCACCGACCTGAGGCAACACCTGGGTGCGTTCCAGACCACGGCGGCCACCGCTGCGGACGACGTCACCGACGAAGGAGTCGACGAGACCACAACTTCGTCAGTAGCGACCGACGGCACCACCCAGAACCCCGAGCTGGCCACTATCCTCATCCCCTACTCCTTCGTCCAGTACCTGGGGCACGCCTCCGGCGGCTCGCAGGGGCAAGACGCCCCTAGGGATCCGGTGGCTCAGGAGGAACACCTGCAATCACAACACAGAGGCGAGGACACGCCAGGAGATGGTGATCAGGAGAGACCAGCCTATGGCGAAGGCAGCTCAGTAGATGGTGAAGATAGTCATTATGGTGATGGAAGGCCAGTAACTGATGGTGAAGTGAGCCTGAACTATGGTGAGGGGAGTTCAGCGTATAGTGAGAAAGGTCCGCTTCAAGATGGTGAACCGGGCTTAGATCATGGTGAGGGTAGCTCCGTGTATGGGGCAGAGAAGCCACTGTATAGTGAGGGAGTAAGACCCGTGCGTGGTGAGACACAGCCAGTGTATGGTGATGGTGTTGCCCTGGATGGCGAGGCAAGTCCTGGAGATGGAGACAGTCCAATCGATGGTGAAATTAGTCTAGCGAACAGTGGAGTAAATCCAAGTTATGGTGAAGACAGCACAGCGCATGTCGAAACAAGACTAGGGTATGGTGACGAAGAAAGTATAGTGTATGATGCCTTATACCCAGTGAACAGAGAGAAGGAGAGTGTACACAGTGCATCAAGGCCGACTAATGGTGAAGACAGCCTAGCGTATGGTGACGCAAGTCTAGCGTATGGTGACGCAAGTCCAGATCACAGCGAGCCACGCCCTCAGCAGGAAGGTCCAGTACGTGGTGAAGGTGCCCAATCACATGATGGCCAGGAGAGTCTCGTGTATGGTGACAGACTTGCGTATGGTGAAGAAAGTCTCGCGTATGGTGATCAAAGACCATCGTATGGTGAGGACTCTGTGTATGGTGATGAAGCCAGGCCAGCGTATGGCGAAGGTTCGGTGTATGGTGATGACGCAGAGCCAGCGTATGGTGAGGGAGGTGTCGCGTATGGTGAGGTAGCCAGGCCGGTGTATGGTGATGGCTCGGTGTACGGCGATGGAGCACGACCCATGTACGGCGAGGAGAGCGCAGGCAGGCCGCTCTACGACGTCGACGGTAACCCAACGTACGGCGGCGTCGAGCGTGTATCGTACGGTGGGGGCGGCAGTCCGGCGTACGGCAGCGATGGTGGGTCCGTCTCCGGGGGCCCCGTGGGTGGAGGGATCAGCCGCAAGGACGACGCGGGCCTGACAGACTACGGCGGGGAGTCGCCCTTCTTCATCAAGCTGCCTGGGAGCCCGAACGCCGTGCCGGTCTACCTGGAGTACGAGCCAGTGCAGGTCAAGTACGTCTCGTCGGAGCGAACGGACGAGTACGCCCACAACGCATCGAGTCCCGGGGGCGTCGCGGGGGTAGGAGACGAGGACGTGGGGCTCCAGGAGCGTGAGGACGAAGGTGGCAGTGTCGAGGATGTCGCTGCACCCAGCGGCACATCCCCACACGGAGGTGCGCCAGATGCAGCACAGGTCGAATCTGAAGTGCGAGAGAACGCGACACAGGAAGAACACTCCAGCCCACCTTCAGGAAACGACTCCCTCAGCGCCACCCTCATGAACGGAATCTACCGTATATTGGACAACGTGGCCGTCGCCGTCAACAACCAGTTCTCCGAAGAGGCAGGAGGCCCCAAGCAACAGGACGAAGCCAACTTCATACCTCACAAGCCCTTCGGGGAGAGGCCGGACCCGTTCTTCCTGATGGAGGCTCCGCAGCTCGGCGAGCACAACTCACACCAGCCTCCACCACAACCGCCACCGCTGGACGCCAACCACACAGACGGTGGCGCCACGGACGACGGAAAGGAGGAGAGCTACTCCGTCGACGTCTCGGGGAAACTGGGCTTCGACGGCGGTGAGGGCGCGCCGGGGACGAAGGAGTCGGTAGGCACGGTCGAGGACGTCCCCATCGGCCTCAAGCAAGAGATCCTATACCCAGGGGATTACTACAGCCACCACGCGTACACCGGGGTGAACCTGAGCTCCCTCATCAACCCGGTGTTCGACCTGAGCACCAAGCCGACCACGGAGTCGCACGAAGATCGCATGAACCCCCAGTACACGCCCTTCCCCATCACCACCAACCCCCCGCGTCGCATGACCCCACGCCCCGTCCACGCGCTGCTGGGTCCTCAGCGGACACGCGGCCAAGAGAGTGGGTCATCCCCCGTCGAGATGCCCAAGCCAGTCGCCTCGACCGAGACCCCGGTGACGAAGGGGCTGGCGAGCGTCGAGTACTCGCCCATCCCCGCCGCCGACTTCCACGACTCGTACGACGCCTCGTACATCCCAGGGTACTTCTACGAGCAGGAAAACCGCATCCAGCCGCCCACCGGAGACCCTGCGGTCGGGAAGGACGCGTTCCACGGGCCACGGTCCCCGGCCGACGAGGGCGTCGCCGTCGCTCTGGACGACACCAGACGCGTCTCCGCGGCGCCCTACAAGATCACCGACGACGCAGCCCTCACGCTAGCGTCGCTGACGAGCGCCACACTGACGGCACAGGACGCGTCGGGCGGCACCGCTCCCACGGCCGCCCAAGCAGCAGCCGCCGGCGAGGAGGAGGAGGAAGAGGCCACAGCCTCCGGCAGCAACGTTCCTCCTCCGTCAGATCACTTCACAGCGCATCAACAGGTGAACGAAAAATAAAAAAAAAATCGAGTTCTGTTCTGTCATGCGATTATAGAACCGTTAGCCTACTTCCAATAGTTATGTTCGTGTGATGAAGGAACAGTTAGCATTACAGAGAGGTAATTCATGTAGTGTGATTACAGAACAGTTAGCATTACAGAGAGGTAATTCAAATAGTGTGATTAAGGAACAGTTCACCGCATCTACACTGGCAATTAATACATGCTGTGGTGTGAGGTGAGGAGCAGCAGCGTAATTTTAAACGCAAGTGAGAGTTGAATACAGTTTTGTATGTTGGGTGGGAGAGCCCGGTGTGAGGTGGTGGCTAGCTGGTCTGTGTGAGGTGGGGTGGGCCACCTTATAGCTGTGGCCCAGTGTAGCAGTGGCCAGGATAGCTACTGTGAGGGGAGCAGCCTATAGCTGTGGCCCAGTGTATCAGTGGCTAGCTAGCCAGCGTGAGGGGGGGCCACACATAGCTGTGGCCCAGTGTATCAGTACCTAGCTAGCCAGTGTGAGGGGGGGACCACACTATAGCTGTGGCCCAGTGTATCACTGGCTAGCTAGCCACTGTGAGGGGGGCCACACTAGAGATGTGGCCCAGTGTAGCAGTGGTTAGCTAGCCAGTGTGAGGGGGGCCACACTATAGCTGTGGCCCAGTGTATCAGTGGCTAGCTAGCCAGTGTGAGGGGGGCCACACTATAGCTGTGGCCCAGTGTATCAGTGGCTAGCTAGTCAGTGTGAGGGGGGCCACACTATAGCTGTGGCCCAGTGTATCAGTGGCTAGCTAGCCAGTGTGAGGGGGGCCACACTATAGCTGTGGCCCAGTGTATCACTGGCTAGCTAGCTACTGTGAGGGGACCACACATAGCTGTGGCCCAGTGTATCACTGGCTAGCTAGCTACTGTGAGGGGACCACACATAACTGTGGCCCAGTGTATCAGTGGCTAGCTAGCCAGTGTGAGGGGGCCACACTAGAGATGTGGCCCTGTGTATCAGTACCTAGCTAGCCACTGTGAGGAGGGCCACACTATAGCTGTGGCCCAGTGTATCAGTGGCTAGCTAGCCAGTGTGAGGGGGACCACACATAGCTGTGGCCCAGTGTATCAGTGGCTAGCTAGCCAGTGTGAGAGGGCCACACTATAGCTGTGGCCCAGTGTATCAGTGGCTAGCTAGCCAGTGTGAGGGGGGCCACACTAGAGCTGTGGCCCAGTGTATCAGTGGCTAGCTAGCCAGTGTGAGGGTGACCACACTATAGCTGTGGCCCAGTGTATCACTGGCTAGCTAGCCAGTGTGAGGGGGCCACACTAGAGATGTGGCCCTGTGTATCAGTACCTAGCTAGCCAGTGTGAGGGGGGGACCACACTATAGCTGTGGCCCAGTGTAGCAGTGGTTAGCTAGCCAGTGTGAGGGGGGCCACACTATAGCTGTGGCCCAGTGTAGCAGTGGTCAGGATAGCCAGTGTGTCGGGGGCCACACTATAGCTGTGGCCGTGTATCAGTGGCTAGCTAGCCAGTGTGAGAGGGCCACACTATAGCTGTGGCCCAGTGTATCAGTGGCTAGCTAGCCAGTGTGAGGGGGCCACACTAGAGATGTGGCCCTGTGTATCAGTGGCTAGCTAGCCAGTGTGAGGGGGGGCCACACTATAGCTGTGGCCCAGTGTATCAGTGGCTAGCTAGCCAGTGTGAGGGGGGCCACACTAGAGCTGTGGCCCAGTGTATCAGTGGCTAGCTAGCCAGTGTGAGGGGGGCCACACTATAGCTGTGGCCCAGTGTATCAGTACCTAGCTAGCCAGTGTGAGGGGAGGCCCACACTATAGCTGTGGCCCAGTGTATCAGTGGCTAGCTAGCCAGTGTGAGGGGGGCCACACTATAGCTGTGGCCCAGTGTATCAGTGGCTAGCTAGCCAGTGTGAGGGGGGCCACACTATAGCTGTGGCCCAGTGTATCAGTGGCTAGCTAGCCAGTGTGAGGGGGGCCACACTAGAGATGTGGCCCAGTGTATCAGTGGCTAGCTAGCCAGTGTGAGGGGGGCCACACTATAGCTGTGGCCCAGTGTATCAGTGGCTAGCTAGCCAGTGTGAGGGGGGCCACACTATAGCTGTGGCCCAGTGTATCAGTGGCTAGCTAGCCAGTGTGAGGGGGGGCCACACTATAGCTGTGGCCCAGTGTATCAGTGGCTAGCTAGCCAGTGTGAGAGGACCACACTATAGCTGTGGCCCAGTGTATCAGTGGCTAGCTAGCCAGTGTGAGGGGGGCCACACTAGAGCTGTGGCCCAGTGTATCAGTGGCTAGCTAGCCAGTGTGAGGGGGGCCACACACCAGAGCTGGGGGGGAGGCGCGGCGCGCGCGCCCACAAGATCACCAAACTGACTCTCGTTTTCCCACACCCACCCACACCCACAGGTCTGGTCCTTCCCACAGTCCAGGGAGGAACCCGGTGGCCAGGAGGACCCCGTGCCGTACGACCCCGTGCCCTACGACCCCGTGCACCACGCCCCGACGACGCGCACCTACACGGCCTTCTACTCCCCGCGCGAAATACCAGGCATTGACCCCTCCATCTTCGGCTACAGGAAGGTCAGCTTCCTGTAATCTCACACACACACACACACACACACACACACACACACACACACACGAGCCAATATTCCTTAACTGAAACACATAACTTCGTTTTAAAAGACAATTACAGTTCTGTATTACAGTGGGGGATACATAACTTCGTTTTAAAAGACAATCACAGTTCAACATTACAGTGGGGGATACATAACTTCGTTTTAAAAGACAATTACAGTTCTGTATTACAGTGGGGGATACATAACTTCGTTTTAAAAGACCATTACAGTTCAACATTACAGTGGGGGATACATAACTTCGTTTTAAAAGACAATCACAGTTCAACATTACAGTGGGGGATACATAACTTCGTTTTAAAAGACAATTACAGTTCTGTATTACAGTGGGGGATACATAACTTCGTTTTAAAAGACCATTACAGTTCAACATTACAGTGGGGGATACATAACTTCGTTTTAAAAGACAATCACAGTTCAACATTACAGTGGGGGATACATAACTTCGTTTTAAAAGACAATTACAGTTCTGTATTACAGTGGGGGATACATAACTTCGTTTTAAAAGACCATTACAGTTCAACATTACAGTGGGGGATACATAACTTCGTTTTAAAAGACAATCACAGTTCAACATTACAGTGGGGGATACATAACTTCGTTTTAAAAGACAATTACAGTTCTGTATTACAGTGGGTGGATACATAACTTAGTTTTAAAAGACAATTACAGTTCAACATTACAGTGGGTGGATACATAACTTCGTTTTAAAAGACAATTACAGTTCAACATTACAGTGGGGGATACATAACCTAGTTTTAAAAGACAATTACAGTTCTGTATTACAGTGGTGGATACATAACTTCGCTTTAAAAGCCAATTACAGTTCAACATTACAGTGGGGGGTACATAACTTCGTTTTAAAAGCCAATTACAATTCTACATTACAGTGGGGGATACATAACTTCGTTTTAAAAGCCAATTACAGTTCTACATTACAGTGGGGGATACATAGCTTCGTTTTAAAAGCCAATTACAGTTCAACATTACAGTGGGGGATACATAACTTCGTTTTAAAAGCCAATTACAGTTCAACATTACAGTGGGGGATACATAACTTCGTTTTAAAAGCCAATTACAGTTCAACATTACAGTGGGGGATACATAACTTCGTTTTAAAAGACAATTACAGTTCTGTATTAGTGGTGGATACATAACTTGGTTTTAAAACACAATTACAGTTCAACATTACAGTGGAGGATACATAACTTCGTTTTAAAAGACAATTACAGTTCTGTATTAGTGGTGGATACATAACTTGGTTTTAAAACAATTACAGTTCAACATTACAGTGGTGGATACATAACTTGGTTTTAAAACACAATTACAGTTCAACATTACAGTGGAGGATACATAACTTCGTTTTAAAAGACAATTACAGTTCAACATTACAGTGGGGGATACATAACTTCGTTTTAAAAGACAATTACAGTTCAACATTACAGTGGGGGATACATAACTTCGTTTTAAAAGACAATTACAGTTCTGTATTAGTGGTGGATACATAACTTGGTTTTAAAACACAATTACAGTTCAACATTACAGTGGGGGATACATAACTTCGTTTTAAAAGCCAATTACAGTTCAACATTACAGTGGGGGATACATAACTTCGTTTTAAAAGACAATTACAGTTCTGTATTAGTGGTGGATACATAACTTGGTTTTAAAACACAATTACAGTTCAACATTACAGTGGGGGATACATAACTTCGTTTTAAAAGACAATTACAGTTCTGTATTAGTGGTGGATACATAACTTGGTTTTAAAACACAATTACAGTTCAACATTACAGTGGGGGATACATAACTTCGTTTTAAAAGCCAATTACAGTTCAACATTACAGTGGGGGATACATAACTTCGTTTTAAAAGACAATTACAGTTCTGTATTAGTGGTGGATACATAACTTGGTTTTAAAACACAATTACAGTTCAACATTACAGTGGGGGATACATAACTTCGTTTTAAAAGACAATTACAGTTCTGTATTAGTGGTGGATACATAACTTGGTTTTAAAACAATTACAGTTCAACATTACAGTGGTGGATACATAACTTGGTTTTAAAACACAATTACAGTTCAACATTACAGTGGAGGATACATAACTTCGTTTTAAAAGACAATTACAGTTCAACATTACAGTGGGGGATACATAACTTCGTTTTAAAAGACAATTACAGTTCAACATTACAGTGGGGGATACATAACTTCGTTTTAAAAGACAATTACAGTTCTGTATTAGTGGTGGATACATAACTTGGTTTTAAAACACAATTACAGTTCAACATTACAGTGGGGGATACATAACTTCGTTTTAAAAGACAATTACAGTTCTGTATTAGTGGTGGATACATAACTTGGTTTTAAAACAATTACAGTTCAACATTACAGTGGTGGATACATAACTTGGTTTTAAAACACAATTACAGTTCAACATTACAGTGGAGGATACATAACTTCGTTTTAAAAGACAATTACAGTTCAACATTACAGTGGGGGATACATAACTTCGTTTTAAAAGACAATTACAGTTCAACATTACAGTGGGGGATACATAACTTCGTTTTAAAAGACAATTACAGTTCAACATTACAGTGGGGATACATAACTTCGTTTTAAAAGACAATTACAGTTCAACATTACAGTGGGTGGATACATAACTTCGTTTTAAAAGACAATTACAGTTCTGTATTACAGTGAGGGAGACATAACTTCGTTTTAAAAGACAATTACAGTTCTGTATTACAGTGGGTGGATACATAACTTCGTTTTAAAAGACAATTACAGTTCTGTATTACAGTGGGGGATACATAACTTCGTTTTAAAAGACCATTACAGTTCAACATTACAGTGGGTGGATACATAACTTCGTTTTAAAAGACAATTACAGTTCTGTATTACAGTGGGGGATACATAACTTCGTTTTAAAAGACAATTACAGTTAAACATTACAGTGGGGGGGGATACATAACTTCGTTTTAAAAGCCAATTACAGTTCAACATTACAAAGGGGGGTACATAACTTCGTTTTAAAAGCCAATTACAGTTCAACATTACAGTGGGGGATACATAACTTCGTTTTAAAAGACAATTACAGTTCTGTATTACAGTGGGGGGTTACTTAACCTCGTTTTAAAAGACAATTACAGTTCAACATTACAGTGGGGGATACATAACTGTACTATTTTGAAGACTAGTTTAATTCTGATATTTGAAATCCTATTTAAAGACTCTGAGTCAATTTCTCTTCCACCTCTTCCACTTCTTCCACTCCCGCAGGTGCCACAGGAAGGGAGCAGCGCCCTTGTACCCACGTACGACCTGCCGGAGGCGCAGGAGGAGGAGGAGGTCGTACCCACAGCCGCGGGTGGGGGACCGAACCCTGGGCCAGCCCACCAGGCTCTGCTGGGCCCCCAGTTCTTCAAGTGAGTCATCCACACACACACACACACACACACACACACACACGGTGAAGACGTGCGTGATGCGAAGGTCAGCGGAATGACCTTGGGATAGTGTGAGAGAGAGAGAGAGAGAGAGAGAGAGAGAGAGAGAGAGAGAGAGAGAGAGAGAGAGAGAGAGAGAAAATGAGTTTCAACGAACGGGGTCGTTAGGCGAACGAGCTCAATGGTGTCTTGTCGTTAGATGTGGTATTAGAGATATACACCAATAAAATACAACAGGAGTATAGGTGGATAAAGAACTGGATTCAAAGTTCATAATAAAGTATTTTTAGAGATGATACTAAACACCATTGAACATATATCATTAACATACTCCATATGAACTTGAGAAAAGCCATTTGGAATGTTCACTCGGTCTCCAAGTGGAGAACACAGCGCTAAGGGAATAGACAAGGGCACATATCTGTGTAGTTGCTTTAGAAAATAATAATAAAAACACCTTCAACTCTCACAATATACATTGACGCTCCCTCCCTCCATCCCCATACACCCTACACACTCCCTCTAGTCTTACACCACAATACACCCTCACATACCCAACACTCTACCCTCCCGATACACCCCATATACACATACACACCCTACACACTCCCCCTAGTCTTACACCACAATACACCCTCCCATACCCAACACTCTACCATCCCAATACACCCCATATACACATATACCCTATACACACTCCCTCTAGTCTTACACCACAATACACCCACACATACCCAACACTCTACCATCCCAATACACCCCATATACACATACACCCTACACACTCCCCCTAGCCTTACACCACAATACACCCTCCTATACCCAACACTCTACCCTCTCGATACACCCCCTTACATACACATACACATACACACCCTACACACTCCCCCTAGTCTTACACCACAATACACCCTCACATACCCAACACTCTACCCTCCCAATACACCCTATATACACATACACACCCTACACACTCCCCCTAGTCTTACACCACAATACACCCTCACAAACCCAACACTCTACCCTCCCAATACACCCACATACACACACATACACCCCCTACACTCAACACTACACCCAAAAATCTATTCCCTTTCGTTCAAGAAAAACTCTTAATGTTGCCCCACAGCGAAGCAGGATGCGAATGAGCCCCAAAATTGGCATATTCATAAGGGAAAAGTCCATGCCCGGGTGTATACCAACACCTGTGAGTGTGTGTGAGTGTGTGGGGGGGTGTGAGTGTGAGGGTGTGAGTGTGGGGACATCCCGTGAGGTCAGCGACCTCCACAAGGGCGCCAGAAGCGATTCTTTACCACACGAAGTCGCCTGTCCTTCCCCCCTGGACACTGTTAACCCCATCCTAGCCCACACCGATCGAATTCGTCTCCCACCCACCGCTTTAAATCTCCTCTAAATCCATTAATATTTCTAGTTTCCCCACGAATTCCAAAATGATTATAATCTACAAAGACTCAGGGACCCGGTGGTATATGGCATTAAGGGAGAAATAAACGAAGATCGAGAGAAATTACGCGAAAACAAAGGTTTTTTTTTTTTAAGAAATTCAGCAAACATGGCGGGTGGAAGACGACGCCTGACATCTCACACAGTTTGGTATTTACCCGCGGTTCATGAGACTTGCCCGCTCAACCTGGGGGCACAATGTACTTTTACTATATATATATATATATATATATATATATATATATATATATATATATATATATATATATATATATAATATATATATTCCTATGAGTCCACGGGGGAAAATGACACACGACAAGTTCCCAAGTGCACTTTCGTGTCATAATCACATCATCAGGGGAGACACGAGAGAGAAATATAACAGTCAGTTGATATACATATATATATATATATATATATAATGACGCTGAACAGAACCCAAGGGTCGCATTCAGAAACAAAGTTTTCTTTAGTCTTCACAACAGGTAACTTTAAGACACACACACACACACTCACACACACACACACACACACTCTCACACACACACACACACACACACACTCACACACACACACACACACTCACACACACACACGACTTCAAGAAAATGGCGTGTGTGTCTATTTACGAAGTGCCTACCACAGACATGGCCAGCATCACAATTTCTTCATTTTCTTTTTCTTTTTTTTCAATTATTCAGCGGTGAAGCCAGCACCCACGCCCTCTCTGGCTGCCGTGGGCTCACACCCTCACACCCACGCCTTCTATGGCTCCATCCTCACACCCACCACCCACGCCCTCTACGACTGCCATGCGCCCATCCCACCCTGTGGGCGTCCACACAAGACGTGTCCTGCCACCGCTCTGCCCAGGGCTGGGGGGGGGGGGGTGATGGGGGTGGGTATATATACCCACCCCCATCACCCATGTGCTACCCATCACTCACCCCTCCATCTCTACCCCCCCAGCACCCCATCACCCAGGTGCTACCCATCACTCACCCCTACATCTCTACCCCCATCTCCCCCATCACCCAGGTGCTACCCATCACTCACCCCTACATCTCTACCCCCATCTCCCCCATCACCCAGGTGCTACCCATCACACCCCTACATCCCTACCCCCCATCTCCCCCAGCACCCCCATCACCCAGGTGCTACCCATCACTCACCCCTACATCTCTACCCCCCATCTCCCCAGCACCCCCATCACCCAGGTGCTACCCATCACTCACCCCTACATCTCTACCCCCCATCTCCCCCAGCACCCCCATCACCCAGGTGCTACCCATCATCACCCCTACATCTCTTCCCCCCATCTCCCCCAGCATCACCATCACCCAGGTGCTACCCATCACTCACCCCTACATCTCTACCCCCCATCTCCCCCATCACCCAGGTGCTACCCATCACTCACCCCTCCACCTCCACCCCCCAGCACCCCCATCACCCAGGTGCTACCCATCACTCACCCCTACATCTCTACCCCCCATCTCCCCCATCACCCAGGTGCTACCCATCACTCACCCCTACATCTCTACCCCCCCAGCACCCCATCACCCAGGTGCTACCCATCACTCACCCCTACATCTCTACCCCCCATCGCCCCCATCACCCAGGTGCTACCCATCACTCACCCCTCCACCTCTACCCCCCAGCACCCCCATCACCCAGGTGCTACCCATCACTCACCCCTACATCTCTACCCCCCATCTCCCCCATCACCCAGGTGCTACCCATCACTCACCCCTACATCTCTACCCCCAGCACCCCCATCACCCAGGTGCTACCCATCACTCACCCTTACATCTCAACCCCCCCAGCACCCCCATCACCCAGGTGCTACCCATCACTCACCCCTACATCTCTACCCCCCATCTCCCCCATCACCCAGGTGCTACCCATCACTCACCCCTCCACCTCTACCCCCTCAGCACCCCCATCACCCAGGTGCTACCCATCACTCACCCCTACATCTCTACACCCCATCTCCCCCATCACCCAGGTGCTACCCATCACTCACCCCTACATCTCTACCCCCCAGCACCCCCATCACGCAGGTGCTACCCATCACTTACCCCTACATCTCTACCCCCCAGCACCCCCATCACCCAGGTGCTACCCATCACTCACCCCTACATCTCTACCCCCCAGCACCCCATCACCTAGGTGCTACCCATCACTCATCCCTACATCTCTACCCCCCCATCTCACACAGCACCCCCATCTCCCCCAGCATCACCATCACCCAGGTGCTACCCATCACTCACCCTACATCTCTACCCCCCAGCACCCCCATCACCCAGGTGCTACCCATCACTCACCCCTACATCTCTACCCCCCCAGCACCCCCATCACCCAGGTGCTACCCATCACTCACCCCTCCATCTCTACCCCCCATCTCCCCCAGCACCCCCATCTCACCCAGCACCCCCATCACCCAGGTGCTACCCATCACTCACCCTACATCTCTACCCCCCATCTCCCCCATCACCCAGGTGCTACCCATCACTCACCCCTACATCTCTACCCCCCCCATCTCCCATCACCCCCATCACCCAGGTGCTACCCATCACTCACCCCTACATCTCTACCCCCTCCAGCACCCCCATCACCCAGGTGCTACCCATCACTCACCCCTACATCTCTAACCCCCCATCACCCCCATCACCCAGGTGCTACCCATCACTCACCCCTCCATCTCTACCCCCCAGCACCCCCATCACCCATGTGCTACCCATCACTCACCCCCCCATCTCTACCCCCCATCTCCCCCATCACCCAGGTGCTACCTATCACTCACCCCTACATCTCTACCCCCTCCAGCACCCCCATCACCCAGGTGCTACCCATCACTCATCCCCCCATCTCCCCCAGGTACCTCAACAGCTTGCCCTACGCACTGCTACGCAAGTTCTTGGATCCGTCGAACGCCACGGAGTTGGATGACGCAGACCTGGGCCGGGCCAAGCGTAGCAGCGCTGGGTCGCGCTCGGGAAGACAGATCTTATGCGAGTGGAACGTAAAGGTCAGTTTTGCGTCTTCGTGTGTTGTTGTTGTTTTTTTGAGCGCTCCGTGCGCTACCAAGTCGAGTTGGGAAACGATTCTTAAGTTTGATGTCCCCCCGCCCCCCTCCAAGACGGTACGACCCTTGGCTACGACGCGGACCTGACCTTTTGACCTGACCATTCACACATGGGCTCAAGGGCCCAACGTATCGTACCGAAAGGTCGTACCGTCGTGGTCGAGGGTGGTCGTACCGTCGTGCACGAGGGTCGTGTACCGTCGTGCACGAGGGTCGTGTACAGTCGTGTTCGAGGGTCGTGTACCGTCGTGCTCGAGGGTCGTGTACCGTCGTGCACGAGGGTCGTGTACCGTCGTGCACGAGGGTCGTGTACAGTCGTGCACGAGGGTCGTGTACCGTCGTGCACGAGGGTCGTGTACCGTCGTGCACGAGGGTCGTGTACAGTCGTGCACGAGGGTCGTGTACCGTCGTGCACGAGGGTCGTGTACCGTCGTGCACGAGGGTCGTGTACCGTCGTGCACGAGGGTCGTGTACCGTCGTGCACGAGGGTCGTGTACCGTCGTGCTCGAGGGTCGTGTACCGTCGTGCTCGAGGGTCGTGTACCGTCGTGCTCGAGGGTCGTGTACCGTCGTGCACGAGGGTCGTGTACCGTCGTGCACGAGGGTCGTGTACCGTCGTGCTCGAGGGTCGTGTACCGTCGTGCTCGAGGGTCGTGTACCGTCGTGCACGAGGGTCGTGTACCGTCGTGCCTACAGAACACAACACCAGGCACAGGTAACTGGTACAATGGTTATGTACAAATTATGTACAAACTGGTACAGTCACTGGTAAAAAAAAGTACATATAGACAAAGGTACATATGTGGGTACAGTACATACAATGTGTTACTGGACCAGTACATGTAACAGTCCTGAACTGACTGGACCAGTACATGTAACAAGAGTGAACTGACTGGACCAGTACATGTAACAAGAGTGAACTGACTGGACCAGTACATGTAACAAGAGTGAACTGACTGGACCAGTACATGTAACAAGAGTGAACTGACTGGACCAGTACATGTAACAAGAGTGAACTGACTGGACCAGGACATGTAACAGTCCTGAACTGACTGGACCAGTACATGTAACAGCCCTGAACTGACTGGACCAGTACATGTAACAGTCCTGAACTGACTGGACCAGGACATGTAACAGTCCTGAACTGACTGGAGCAGTACATGTAACAGTCCTGAACTGACTGGACCAGTACATGTAACAGTCCTGAACTGACTGGACCAGTACATGTAACAAGAGTGAACTGACTGGACCAGTACATGTAACAGGAGTGAACTGACTGGACCAGTACATGTAACAGGAGTGAACTGACTGGACCAGTACATGTAACAGGAGTGAACTGACTGGACCAGTACATGTAACAGGAGTGAACTGACTGGACCAGTACATGTAACAGGAGTGAACTGACTGGACCAGTACATGTAACAGTCCTGAACTGACTGGACCAGTACATGTAACAGTCCTGAACTGACTGGACCAGTACATGTAACAGTCCTGAACTGACTGGACCAGGACATGTAACAGTAAAGACACGACTGGCTACAGTACATGGACTGGTAACAGAATGACTGGGTGATGACCCCTTCGTTGAACGAAGTGACTGTCAAGATTAACGACACAACTGGGGGCCAGTCAGTCGTTGCAAACAGACTGTTAACAAGCACAATGAACAAGCAATTAGCTACCCTTTCCAAACCACCTCGTGGGACCATCTCTCACACGTCTCGCTACAGTTAATTAACGACACACACACACACACACACACACACACAGACTGGTCTGTCTCACTAATGACACTACACTAACTACCAATTACGTAGTTCCTAATTCACCACGTAGTTATTAGAATCTATGTCCAATGCATGCACTGGGGGGGGGGGGGGGGGAAGAACCCTCATACATAACACCTTCAGTTATCATTTATCAAATGTATTAACCCTCAGTTTCTGACCCCCTCCCTCGACCAAGGTAGTCGAACCCGCTGACCAACCCTCATAGTTTCTGACCCCCCCCCACTCAACCAAGGTAGTCGAACCCGCTGACCAACCCTCACAGTTTCTGACCCCCCCACTCAACCAAGGTAGTCGAACCCGCTGACCAACCCTCATAGTTTCTGACCCCCCTCAACCAAGGTAGTCGGACCCGCTGACCAACCCTCACAGTTTCTGACCCCCCTCGACCAAGGTAGTCGAACCCGCTGACCAACCCTCATAGTTTCTGACCCCCCTCGACCAAGGTAGTCGAACCCGCTGACCAACCCTCACAGTTTCTGACCCCCCTCAACCAAGGTAGTCGGACCCGCTGACCAACCCTCAAGTTTCTGACCCCCCTCGCTCGACCAAGGTAGTCGGACCCGCCGACCAACCCTCAGTTTCTGACCCCCCTCGACCAAGGTAGTCGAACCAACTGACCAACCCTCACAGTTTCTGACCCCCCCTCGACCAAGGTAGTCGGACCCGCTGACCAATCCTCAGTTTCTGACCCCCTCCCTCAACCAAGGTAGTCGAACCCGCTGACCAACCCTCACAGTTTCTGACCCTCCTCAACCAAGGTAGTCGAAGCCGCTGACTAACCCTCTAGTTTCTGACCCCCCCACTCAACCAAGGTAGTCGAACCGGCTGACCAACCCTCAGTTTCTGACCCCCCCCCCCTCGACCAACGTAGTCGGACCCGCTGACCAACCCTCACAGTTTCTGACCCCCCTCAACCAACCAAGGTAGTCGAACCCGCTGACCAACCCTCAAGTTTCTGACCCCCTCCCTCGACCAAGGTAGTCGGACCCGCTGACCAACCCTCAGTTTCTGACCCTCCTCAACCAAGGTAGTCGAACCCGCTGACCAACCCTCATAGTTTCTGACCCCCCTCGACCAAGGTAGTCGAACCCGCTGACCAACCCTCACAGTTTCTGACCCCCCCCCCCTCGACCAAAGTAGCCGGACCCGCTGACCAATCCTCAGTTTCTGACCCCCCTCAACCAACCAAGGTAGTCGAACCCGCTGACCAACCCTCAAGTTTCTGACCCCCCTGTTCAACCAAGGTAGTCGAACCCGCTGACCAACCCTCACAGTTTCTGACCCTCCTCAACCAAGGTAGTCGGACCCGCTGACCAACCCTCAGTTTCTGACCCCCCTCGCTCAACCAAGGTAGCCGGACCCGCTGACCAACTCTCAAGTTTCTGACCCTCCTCGCTCAACCAAGGTAGTCGGACCCGCTGACCAACCCTCACAGTTTCTGACCCCCCCACTCAACCAAGGTAGTCGAACCCGCTGACCAACCCTCAGTTTCTGACCCTCCCCCCCCCTCGACCAACGTAGTCGGACCCGCTGACCAACCCTCACAGTTTCTGACCCCCCTCAACCAACCACGGTAGTCGAACCCGCTGACCAACCCTCAAGTTTCTGACCCACCCCCCACTCAACCAAGGTAGTCAGACCCGCTGACCAACCCTCTCAGTTTCTGACCCCACTCAACCAAGGTAGTCGAACCCGCTGACCAACTCTCAAGTTTCTGACCCCCCTCCTCTTCCTTCTGGCCCTGCCACAGACGGAGCCTGGCCTGTACCTTCTCATGACCTTCCACAACCTGTCCGCGCCCTACACCGTCGACTGCCATGGAGCCTACATCGAAGTGGAGCGTGAGAATAATGGTTACGACGCCAGGTGGTGTGGCAACAGGGTGTACCAGGTGGGTATACTAGGTGGTGCTGTTGGCAACAGGGTGTACCAGGTGGGTATACTAGGTGGTGGTGTGGCAACAGGGTGTACCAGGTGGGTATACTAGGTGGTGCTGTTGGCAACAGGGTCTACCAGGTGGGTATACTAGGTGGTGGTGTTGGCAACAGGGTGTACCAGGTGGGTATACTAGGTGGTGGTGTTGGCAACAGGGTGTACCAGGTGGGTATACTAGGTGGTGCTGTTGGCAACAGGGTGTACCAGGTGGGTATACTAGGTGGTGGTGTGGCAACAGGGTGTACCAGGTGGGTATACTAGGTGGTGGTGTGGCAACAAGGTGTACCAGGTGGATATACTAGGTGGTGGTGTGGCAACAGGGTGTACCAGGTGGGTATACTAGGTGGTGCTGTTGGCAACAGGGTCTACCAGGTGGGTATACTAGGTGGTGGTGTTGGCAACAAGGTGTATACACCAGGTGGTGGTGTTGGCAACAAGGTGTGTATACCAGGTGGTGTTGGCAACAAGTTGTGTATTCCAGGTGGTGGTGTGGTAACAGGGTGTGTATACCAGGTGGGTCCAGGTAGTAGTGTTGACAACAAGGTGTGTGTGTGTATATACACCAGGTGGGTCCAGGTGGTAGTGTTGACAACAAGGTGTGTGTGTGTGTATATACACCAGGTGGGTCCAGGTGGTAGTGTTGACAACAAGGTGTGTGTGTGTGTGTATACACACCAGGTGGCGCATTATACACTGGCGAACCTGCTACCACGAAGAGGAGGGAGGCCTCAGTACCGTCCAGGTGGTCGTGGGAGACGGACGCACGCATTAACGTAACCCATTAACGTAACCCATTAACGTAAACAAGAAAATATGCTACTAACGTAACCCATTAACGTAAACAAGGAAATATGCTACTAACGTAACCCATTAACGTAAACAATATGCTACTAACGTAACCCATTAACGTAAACAATATGCTACTAACGTAACCCATTAACGTAAACAAGGAAATATGCTACTAACGTAACCCATTAACGTAAACAATATGCTAATAACGTAACCCATTAACGTAAACAAGGAAATATGCTACTAACGTAACCCATTAACGTAAACAATATGCTACTAACGTAACCCATTAACGTAAACAATATGCTACTAACGTAACCCATTAACGTAAACAATATGCTACTAACGTAACCCATTAACGTAAACACTATGCTACTAACGTAACCCATTAACGTAAACAATATGCTACTGACGTAACCCATTAACGTAAACAAGAAAATATGCTACTAACGTAACCCATTAACGTAAACAAGGAAATATGCTACTAACGTAACCCTTTAACGTAAACAATATGCTACTAACGTAACCCATTAACGTAAACAAGAAAATATGCTACTAACGTAACCCATTAACGTAAACAAGAAAATATGCTACTAACGTAACCCAGTAACGTAAACAAGAAAATATGCTACTAACGTAACCCAGTAACGTAAACAAGATAATATGCTACTAACGTAAACCATTAACGTAAACAAGAAAATATGCTACTAACGTAACCCAGTAACGTAAACAAGAAAATATGCTACTAACGTAACCCAGCAACGTAAACATGAAAATATGCTACTAACGTAAACAATATGCTACTAACGTAAACCATTAACGTAAACAAGAAAATATGCTACTAACGTAACCCATTAACGTAAACAAGAAAATATGCTACTAACGTACACAATATGCTACTAACGTAACCCATTAACGTAAACAATATGCTACTAACGTAACCCATCAACGTAAACACGAAAATATGCTACTAACGTAACCCATTAACGTAAACACGAAAATATGCTACTAACGTAACCCATTAACGTAAACACGAAAATATGCTACTAACGTAATCCATTAACGTAAACAAATATGCTACTAACGTAACCCATTAACGTAAACAAGAAAATATGCCACTAACGTAACCCATTAACGTAAACAAGAAAATATGCTACTAACGTAAACAATATGCCACTAACGTAACCCATTAACGTAAACAATATGCTACTAACGTAACCCATTAACGTAAACAATATGCTACTAACGTAATCCATTAACGTAAACATGAAAATATGCTAACGCAAACCATTAACGTAAACAAGAAAATATGCTACTAACGTAACCCATTAACGTAAACACGAAAATATGCTACTAACGTAACCCATTAACGTAAACAATATGCTACTAACGTAACCCATTAACGTAAACAAGAAAATATGCCACTAACGTAACCCATTAACGTAAACAAGAAAATATGCTACTAACGTAACCCATTAACGTAAACAAAAAAATATGCTACTAACGTAACCCATTAACGTAAACAAGAAAATATGCCACTAACGTAACCCATTAACGTAAACAAGAAAATATGCTACTAACGTAAACAATATGCCACTAACGTAACCCATTAACGTAAACAAGAAAATATGCTACTAACGTAACCCATTAACGTAAACAAGAAAATATGCTACTAACGTAAACAATATGCCACTAACGTAACCCATTAACGTAAACAAGAAAATATGCTACTAACGTAACCCATTAACGTAAACAAGAAAATATGCTACTAACGTAACCCATTAACGTAAACAAAATATGCTACTAACGTAAACAATATGCTACTAACGTAAACCATTAACGTAAACAAGAAAATATGCCACTAACGTAACCCATTAACGTAAACAAGAAAATATGCTACTAACGTAAATATGCTACTAACGTAACCCATTAACGTAAACAAGAAAATATGCTACTAACGTAAATAATATGCTACTAACGTAAACCATTAACGTAAACAATATGCCACTAACGTAACCCATTAACGTAAACAAGAAAATATGCTACTAACGTAAATAATATGCTACTAACGTAAACCATTAACGTAAACAAGAAAATATGCCACTAACGTAACCCATTAACGTAAACAAGAAAATATGCTACTAACGTAAACAATATGCCACTAACGTAACCCATTAACGTAAACAAGAAAATATGCTACCAACGTAACCCATTAACGTAAACAAGAAAATATGCTACTAACGTAACCCATTAACGTAAACAAGATAATATGCTACTAACGTAACCCATTAACGTAAACAAGAAAATATGCTACTAACGTAACCCATTAACGTAAACAAGAAAATATGCTACTAACGTAACCCATTAACGTAAACAATGAAATATGCTACTAACGTAAACAATATGCTACTAACGTAAACCATTAACGTAAACAAGAATATGAATATACTACTTTACCACGCCTGATTATGCCCACGAGCAAAACATGACGCCCCACTTGAGGAAGTCGGTCACGACCACTGGGTAGCATGGCCGCGACCACTGGGTAGCATGGCCGCGACCACTGGGTAGCATGGCCGCGACCACTGGAGCTTAAATCGTGTTCTTATTAACATGGTGGTGTGTCCCCCACCTGCACGACCAAGAGGGTAAATGAGTCATGTCTCAACGGGGAGGGAGCAAAAAACAAAAAGGAAAAAATTGAACGAATGGTTTATATGGTCCGGTAGCGCCAAATGGCCTGGTCATTTTGTCTTCAAATTGTACTTTACGTTTTTGTAGGCCGGCGCCAAGTTATGGAACCCGGTGGTCCACAGGATCATCTTGCAGACTACAATAACAGCGTTGGCTATAGGTTCAAATACTCTATATATACATATCCTAATTATTAATTCAAAAGCCTGTAATAATATGAAAGCCAGAGAGCACTATACAGTTCTCTAATATTATCAAACTCAATGTGAGATGGTTCAATTCTTTCTCCAACGTCCGTTTGGCCAAATTTTGAAATAAAAAATGGAAATATTAGCGATAGGGTTCATAAATTAGGCTTATTTCCAATGTCGGTGATTACTGTCTGCCCAAAAGATACGCCAAAATTTACCTCACCTTCCATTAACTAGCCCCTCTCTTCCATTTTCTCTCCCTCCCTCCAGCATAAACTACGAAAACAATATAGTTATTTAACGCCACTCCTCATCATCACGTCTTTTGTGCCTCACACTTGAGACAGGGAAGGTGAAGATGGCAGCTCTTCTGCAAGCCTGTGAGGTGGCAAAAGATGGCTACATACCACACTCCTTCCCTCCCTCCCTCAAACCTCGTATTATTTAACGCCACTCCTCATCATCACGTCTCTTGTGCCTCACACTTGAGACGGGGAAGGTGAAGATGGCAGCTCTTCTGCAAGCCTGTGAGGTGGCAAAAGATGGCCACATACCACACTCCTTCCCTCCCTCCCTGCCTCCCTCAAACCTCGTATTATTTAACGCCACTCCTCATCATCACGTCTCTTGTGCCTCACACTCGAGACAGGGAAGGTGAAGATGGCAGCTCTTCTGCAAGGCTGTGAGGTGGCAAAAGATGGCCACATAACTCCTTAATTGCCTCCCTGCCTCCCTCCCTCCCTCAAACCTCGTCTTGTGGTGGGGTTTTTTGCCCTCTCAAGTCCTTCCACACCACCCCACCACCACCATGTCCTCTCTCTCCTTCTCCCTTCTCCCTCAAACCCCCGCCAGCTGTTCAGTCCACCTCACAAGACCATTATATATATACCGAGAATTAGCATTTTTTTTCTATGTGTTGTTTTCTTCTCTTGTCACTGCTCAAACTCCGGGCGAAGGCGGTGACGAAGCAAACGACACTCGCGAATCATTTTTCTTTCCTTTTTCTTTCCCAGTGTCCTTTTAGGTCCCTCCTCCACCCCCCTTGTGTGCAGACGAGCATGGCGGCCTTGGGCAACAAATAACTACATGAATTCTTCCGTTACATGACAACATTTCCCTTAAAAGAATAAAAACACAAAACACCTTTGTGGCGAGACAACTTCACCACATTCGAAGCTGTGGTTCGAATCTTACTGAGAATGTGGCGGGCTTGTGGCCCTCCCTCCACCACAAATATCAAACAACAGAAACGCCTAAATACCTGGTTACGATGGCCAACAGTGGGGCATATCCTCGTCACCACCACACGTCCAATTTCCAACCACCAGATCAATGAAACTTGGTTATAAAACTTGGTTTGGTATGGCTTCGCTCCTCCGCCAACGTGGACATGTAGGGAGGGAAGACGAAGACCCTGCTACTCCTCCTCCTCCTTCAGTGTCGCCGTCAGGTCTCCTCCTCCCTCGTCCACTGGGGCGCCCCCACCTGAATCATATACACACACTTAGAGTTGACTTAAGATAATGTAGTATGTGATTTTATATAGTAAATAGTATATTATATCCTGCTTTATTGACTGCCACTTCAGCAAAGCCACTGCCAAGTCTTAAACTTAATTCAGGAGTTACTTATAACACACTTAAACTTATAAAATGCTCGTTATACTTTTAATGCCTTTGAGCACGTGTACTACCAATTACCTTGTTATGATGGCCTGGCCATTAGACCTTTTTAAATGTCGTCCCGACGTATGTAAAGGGTCGTAACAGTGTGCTCAAGGACGTATTTTTGTGGTGCTCAAGGGATGAGAGAAAAATGCTTTTTAATCTTAAAACCATAAAATGGTTTTAATCTTAAAACCATAAAATGGTTTTAAGATTAAAACCATCATAATTAAACCCCCCAATGACAATGTGAATTGCTTTAGACAACTTTAAGTGGACATTTCATACATCTAACCTAATTAACACATAGATTAAAAGTATATAAAGCTATCTAATTAGATAACCCAATTAACACAGATTAAAAATATATATAAAGCTATCTAATTAGATAACCCAATTAACACATTGATTAAAAATATATATAAAGCTATCTAATTAGATAACCCAATTAACACATAGATTAAAAATATATATATAAAGCTATCTAATTAGATAACCCAATTAACATAGATTAAAAATATATATAAAGCTATCTAATTAGATAACTCAATTAACACATAGATTAAAAATATATATAAAGCTATTTTACTGTCATTCTCAAAAGAAAAACTTATTAGAATCTTCTAATCAAAGGTGTAATTAACTCTAGACTATAAATAGCATTAGTTTACGATGGTTTTAAAAAAAAAAAAAAAAAAATTGGTGTTGCTTTCTTTTTTGGCCTTGCTAGGCTGGAACGCGACCCCACGTCATCTTCGCTAAGACGGAAGTTCGTATTAACGTTTTCGACGATGGCGACATAACGAAGTCCTTACCAACAGGTTTCGAATCCGACATTGAAGGTAAGTCTACCCCTGTGGCCTTCTACCTATCTACCGTAGACGATAATGTCCTTTCTACCGAAAGAAACCTGTCTACTTGTGAACTTCAACACCCCCCACACACAGACATGCCTGTCTATCTATCGTTACAGCCTGTCTATCTATCGTTACAGCCTGTCTATCTATCGTTACAGCCTGTCTATCTATCGTTACAGCCTGTCCATCTATCGTTACAGCCTATCTATCGTTACAGCCTGTCTATCTATCTATTGTCCTTCCTCTACCATATCTACCCATGTGTTACTAGTTCATCTGAAACTAGAGTCTTGTGTCTATCCTAGGGGCCATTATCTATCAAAGGATCCTAGTGTTCCTAGATGCTCACCTCAAAATATTTCGAACCACGGCTCTGTCTACCCGTCATCTACTCGTGTGTGTGTGTGTGTGTGTGTGTGTGTGTGTGTGTGTGTGCCCTCCACCCTTGGCTCACACTAGAACACTCTCTAACCTAGAACTAGTCACGAAACATGATTTACTAGACACTAGACACCATCTACCCAGGCACTAGTTACACTAAACACCATCTACCCAAGCCCTTGTTACGTTAGACACATCTACCCAAGCCCTAGTCACACTAGACACCATCTACCCAAGCACTAGTTACACTAAACACCATCTACCCAAGTACTAGTTACACTAGACACCATCTACCCAAGCCCTAGTTACACTAGACACATCTACCCAAGC
>NC_092279.1:3367543-3575043 GCF_036320965.1 Panulirus ornatus
AAAGGGAATGATTATCATTATTATAATTATCATTATCATCATCAGTCGTTAGTAAAGAATGTGATTATTAACGATCGAACGACTGCATTATCTCCAGGGCGTCATGGTTAGCGCGGGTAGGGCTGTCCACCAACCACCCGCCAGCAGCAGGAGCAGCAGCCAATGGGGTTCGTTTCTTCTTTCCTAAATCACTACGTTCATGTCGTAGTCGTGTATATATATATATATATATATATATATATATATATATATATATATATATATATATATATATATATATATATATATATATATAGTGGAAAGGATCACAATTTTGAGCGTGATCAAGATATTCCTATGAGTCCACGGGGGAAAATGAAACACGAAAAGTTCCCAAGTGCACTTTCGTGTCATAATCACATCATCATCAGGGGAGACACAAGAGAGAAATATAACAGTCAGTTGATATACATCGAAGAGACGAAGCTAGGACGCCATTTGGTAAACATGTGATTGTCCAAAACATGTATATCAACTAACTGTTACATTTCTCTCTTGTGTCTCCCCTGATGATGTGATTATTACACGAAAGTGCACTTGGGAACTTTTCGTGTTTCATTCTCCCCCGTGGACTCATAGGAATATATATATATATATATATATATATATATATATATATATATATATATATATATATATATATATATATATATATAAACTCAAATACAATGGGCATTATAGAGTCATTGCATACCCAAAGGCTGTAGCCCCGCCTCTCCCGCACAATGCCTCTACCACCACAATGCCTCTACCACCACAGTGCCTCTACCACCACAATGCCTTTACCACCACAATGCCTCTACCACAATGCCTCTACTACCACAATGCCTCTACTACCACAATGCCTTTACCACCACAATGCCTCTACCACAATGCCTTTACCACCACAATGCCTCTACTACCACAATGCCTTTACCACCACAATGCCTCTACTACAATTCTTTTTAGTATCGCCACCACCACCGCACCGCTGCTTGTAGAATTCCCTGCCACCGCTGCTTGTAGCGCTGCAGCCAGCACTCCTGCTTGTGGCGCTGAAGCCACCACTTCTGCTTGTAATACTGCCGCCACCAGCACTTCTGCTTGTAGTACTGCCGCCACCAGCACTTCTGCTTGTAGTACTGCCGCCACCAGCACTTCTGCTTGTAGTACTGCCGCCACCAGCACTTCTGCTTGTAGTACTGCCGCCACCAGCACAGCTTTCAGCCTTGCCGTTTTTATCATGGCTTGTAGCGTTGTCACCACCACGGCTTGTAATATTATCATCATCACCACCACCACAGCTTGTAGTATACCCGCCGCCACCACTGCTTGTAGTGCTGCCGCGCCACCACGGCTTGTAGTATACTGCCGCGCCATCACAGCTTGTAGTGCTTGCCGCGCCACCACGGCTTGTAGTACTTGCCGCACCACCACGGCTTGTAGTACTGCCGCGCCACTACGGCTTGTAGTACTACCGCGCCACCACAGCTTGTAGTACTACCGCGCCACCACGGCTTGTAGTACTACCTCACCATCATGACTTGTAGTACTTGCCGCGCCAACACAGCTTGTAGTACAACCGCGCCACCACGGCTTGTAGTACAGCCGCGCCACTACGGCTTGTAGTACAACCGCGCCACCACGGCTCGTAGTACAACCACGCCACCACGGCTTGTAGTACAACCGCGCCACTTCGGCTTGTAGTAATACCACGCCATCACGGCTTGTAGTACAACCACGCCATCACGGCTTGTAGTACAATCGCGCAACCACGGCTTGTAGTACAACCACGCCACCACGGCTTGTAGTACAAGCACGCCATCACGGCTTGTAGTACAACCGCGCCACCACGGCTTGTAGTACAAGCACGCCATCACGGCTTGTAGTACAACCGCGCCACCACGGCTTGTAGTACAAGCACGCCATCACGGCTTGTAGTACAAGCACGCCAGCACGGCTTGTAGTACAACCGCGCCACCACGGCTTGTAACAATGTCGCGTAACCACGGCTTGTAGTACAACCACGCCACCAGCTTGTAATACTGTCGCGCAACCACGACTTGTAGTACTACCGCGCCACCACGGCTTGTAGTACAACCGCGCCACCACGGCTTGTAGTAATGGTCTGTGGTACAGCCAGAACCACAGTGACACAAGTCAAGTGTCCCTCGTTCACCATCAGTGATACAGTCCTGTAATATCATTACAAAAAACACCCGAAAATCTACAAGTCAACCTGTGGAGGTAATTGGCGTTCGCACTCGTTAATGCGCAAATGTAGAAAAAAAACAACGGAGCAATATCCTACATCTTGCCTTTGAGTTCATAAACACCAATAATTAAGGTTAAATTAAGGTCATTCGATACATGACCTTAATAATGATAGTTTTCTTGCCTTTTTTTTCGTAATTACATTAAAATATTTTTGCAACGAACGTCATTCGAACAAGCCAATGGCGGAGCCGGCTTCGTATTGCATGGAAAAATCGGATATACCGAAAAATCGCCTAAAAATGAATGAAACGCATAAAAAATAATTACAGGGTAATTATCTAAAGCTTAATTGCAAAGAAATGTATTTCTTACCTTGAAAAGCAGGATTAAATATGAGAAGTGTTGAGTGAGCCGGCTCGACCGGTCAGCCATGATTCCAGGAATATTTCAAGGCGTTAACAATCGTATAAAAGACAATCATAATGAAAGAAAAGCTTAAAACAATTTTCTTTTGGAAAGAATAAATCTTAAACTAAGTACTTCATACTTTAATGATGCAGATGTGATTATAAAACTGACCAAACATAACATACGAATATTTTTCTAAAGACCGGGTGAGACAGGAATGAATTCACGCATTGTCCTTACGCAAAATGTATCTTTCAAATTTTCTTCGTAAATAAATTATATATATCGTATGCGTGACATATGATACGTGTTCTGGCTCGCTCATTATCACTTGTTATTGATTAATTAACCCAGCACTTTGAACATAAGTCCTATGAATACAATTAGCGAATGGCAATGGCGAGCATTTGAAGAACCATATCCACTCATAGCGGGATATCTAATTGGCATCCAGTTCTTATGGCCTTTTTACACCCTAAGTATATATTAAAAAAAATCATTTGTAATATGCATGAATGATATTGTCGACGGAAACCTGCCATAGAGTATGATTACGAACTGCGCGCCCTAGACAAAATGTAGCTTATTCAAGTAACCGAATAGATTTCTTTTTTAACTTTCCATAGGTTAGGTTACTCTAGACTCCCATATTAAGGTCGTTTGGTCATACTTGTTCGTTTATCTTATTCACCCAACTGAATATTTATCGAGGGTACGAAATTGGCATTTCATCTCATTGCATATCATCTAACAACCATTTTTTTTTAATGTTTATCTCTAATGATAATACATCATATTTATCATTACTAACACCACACATCATCATTTACTCACCACGACCCCATATACTCTTGCCCTCACCACTATGGTCATCTGCACCATTATCGCCATGGTACTTACTGCAACCTAACCTATAATGCTATCTAGGCCATCTTCATCAACTGCACCAGCTACTATAATGCTTCTATAATCATTATTCTTCCTTGCAGCAGTTGCCCGCTCGAGAGGAGGGGCGTCAGGGCACCATATGCTCTGGCAGTGCAATGACTCCTTAATCAATCCCAATTATGTCGTCTAATATATAATAATCAAGCATTCCCATTCCTTGCGCAGTATAATGTTTGACACTGTAAATCTAAGCTTCCCATAGCTTGTTTGTGGTTATGTGAGGTACGAGCATAAGAAAATCATGTATTAACATTTTTCTGAAATCACTTTTTAAATTTGTAAGCTGTGATGCAATTTGTTTTAATCTGAAAAGGTACAGAATCTCGTAATTTATCTCTTTCACACACTTCATACACATCTAATGATGCACATTGAAGGATATGTAATTTCTAAATATCTACTCTCGTTTAAATGACCATCTCTCAGAAAGTGGAATACAGTTTCAGTTATTGACAAAAGGAAGACCAATAATTGCTGTTTTCTTCAAAATTCATAAACATAGGGGATCAAAACTGGTTATCTAAGTGTGGGCCTTTTATTCCAGTATGATTTTTACTTCATGTGGCTATCTTTACTAAATATTATGGCAGCTAAAGCAAAAACGAGAATAGTTTTAATTCTGAAACTAAAATGAGATTTAGTGTTATATCCTCATTAAAAAAAAAAAGGAATGGAATTTCTCAAGTGAGGATGAACTTATAATTCAATTCATAGTCACTCTGAAACAAAACGAATAGACTTATTAGTTGATTAAACTGGCTGGTTGTTTAGTTGGGATTTAAGACTATCACCTGCCAGAGTTATCAACGACGTCAACATCAAGTTATAACCACTATTCGAAAAATACATAAAAATTTCCTTCAAGTGACAAAAGTAGTTCTTGGGTCATGTACACTCGGCTTTGTGTATGGCCCATTTTGCATTATGGCCAAACATCTACATTACTGCTGTATACTGATAAATTGCCATTTCCATACATTTCCAGGAAAGGATTACTTAAAACACTAACTAAGGACTCTGTGGCATAGGGCAGGAACATAACAGGTCACAAAGTCTCTCAAGTTTAGAGACATCATAGACAAAGTTACTAAAAAAATAAAATCCCCAAAACAACCTTTCTTTATATGAAGGAATTCTAGAACTCTGGTGAACATGAAGCCCCTTGTAACTTAATCCCGTCCAAAAATTTCCAGGGATATTGGGAGAGTTCTCCAAGCATCAATGATGAAAAGCTATACTTACATTGACAAAATGGGGTAAAAATAAATAATTCCGCATACAGAACTTCATTATACTGCATCAGACAGAAAACACAATACATAGTAACTGTACCTTTATTTTTGTAACAAAAATGCATTTCCAGTTCACCTGATTTGCTTAAGCAAAATTGCTCTTTCCAACATATTATTACGAGACAGTATTATCTAGTGCAAGAATAGCGACTATCAGAAGGCTGGAGAAACTTTTACATAATGAATCTGCATGTAACTGAATACAGACATCTGTATATCTTTTCTGCTGGAGTTCTGTCCAATTAGTTTGGTTTTTGACTTATGTAAAATGCTTAAACCAAGCATTGTTTGGTGCTGTTGCCAGATGCCATGACTCTCTAATACAGTGACCAAGTTATGATTCTACGTCAAAATATTGATGGTAATACATCACAAAATGGTATTATAGGCTATTTTCCTGTAATACAAAAACTCTCATTAATATTTCTTTTTTTCAAGGTTTTCCCATCAAAATTCTTTGATGGAAAACCTTGACCAATACATTTCATGTGGTGGCTACTACAAGAAATTACCCAGTGTCAGAATCGTGGGATCTTGGCTGACATGGATTTGCCATAATTCAAGGGCATTATGGAATATTCAGGGCATTTCAGTGTTAAGGGAAACCTCTCCGCAATCTGTCTTCTTGCTCAGTTTGACTTCACTTCAGAACCCCCACTTGTATCTAAATTTAAACCCTGGTCCAAAAAATTCTTTTAAAAATAACTTTGTGCCTCATGACTCTAATCTTTCATTCACTCTGGTGGGTTGAGTTTGTCATGCAGGAAAGTTTCCTGTGTGCCTTTTAAGTAATACCCGAACAGACAGGGCAACACAAATTTGGCCTCTTTTTCACATGGTACCCAGTTGAAAATGCTTTGGTGTTTTACTTATACACAGTAAAACTTGTCATAAATTTTAATCATTAATATACTCTACTTTATAGTGTTATAACTATATACACCTGAATTTTAAGTGTGTTCATACTGTGAGGTGGACATGAAAACAAGTCATTCCTGATGAATTCATGTCCACTAAATTAGTGAAGTTTCTGTAGATGTATTTCTGCTGTACATATAGCCCTCCTAGAAATAAGTTGATATGAAGGCTGCATTCTGTATAAGTTACTTCTATATATTTTCGGAAGTTACCAATCACCTGATGATTATATCAGTAATTAGGTAATTGAACTTGATTCTCACTTCTCCTAAGACTTATGTATATAGCCAATTATCAAAAAATAATCTTATTTAGATTGTCAGAATATGGAATTTTCAATGACATCCAATGTAGGAAATTCACTTACGAAATTACATGAGTTTTTTTAAGTTAATTCCCCTTAGGAAAATCTCACCCAAACTGAGGAGGAATATGCTTCACACTGGAAACTGATATGCACTGTAGTAGTGCAGGTGAGAAATTATATTAAAGCACTGTCAAATTTGTAAAGCCATAATGTAGTTACCTGATTAAAGTTAGTTTCTGAGTATCGTCTTTTACTAAAATACCCTTAAGATTCAAAGTAAGCTACTGTAGTTTGCCATCTCAACACAAATCCACTCCATGGCCACAAGGCAGAAATCCTGTTTGTTCTGGAATGGTAACGCAGTGACTTTGGAACAACTTGGTGATATCAAAGAAGTATTATATTCTATTTAGTCCTCATTATGGCACCCACTCAGATAAAATTACTAATGTTACCTCAGGGAAAATCACTAGTCAGAAGCTCCTTCAGAAATTCCTTGTGGTGATACATGGCAGTGAAAGGTTTCCCACTGAAGCTTGACGGACTTACCCAGGTTCACATTTCAGAAAAAAGTACTATGAATTTAAAATAATTCACTTTGAAATCAAATTCCTTATGAATTTGACAACTGGAACAACTTTTCTTCTATGTTATGATGAAGTAAAAGATTCTTAAGGTGACAAGAGACTTGTTCATTGTCTGGAGTTTGCTTATATAGCAAATAGAGGTCTAAGCCTGCATACTGAGTTGAAATGTATGGGGTTGACTTGTACACCATAATATACAGTAATGCTCCTTCTAGTAGTCTCTTTCCATTAAGTCCAAAAAATAATTCTAATTGAACACAAAAAAGGCATATGGACCAGAACATGCAAATGCACCTGTTCTTGCTTGCCTGTTCTGCTTTGCCTAAAAACCAAACCTTCATTTTAGAAACATGCAGTAATGTGACCAATCCAAGTAAAGGGTGATCATTCTAACCGATGGAATTACCATCATATCTCCTTGGCTTCAACTTTTCCAAAAGTTTGAATCTCTCCTCGACTTCCATATCCTTAAACATCTTGAATCTTAAAGTCTTTTCTTAAAACCATTAAAAGCATGACATGGAAGTGTCTGTACTGGTAAAAAACTACATCAGAATATTTCCAAAGGACAATTATCTAAGAAACTGCATGGTACGGAAATTAATAATGTAGCAAAAATAATCAGCTGTAAGATTTTTATTTCAGATTTTGTTATCAGTTATCTATAAAAATGATGACAAATGAAAACAAGTACTTTCATAAACATTTACAGTAGACAAGGTACACATAGAAAATCTATGTACATAAACTACCTACACGTTATGCCATATCAAATATGTCAACAGTGACATTGCAAATGAGTCCATCAATAATTCATGATGGACAACATACCACACATATAACATTGTCTTAGCAGTAGATCATGTACACATGTATCATAAAGGTAGGCCAGAAAACGCACTGTCATGGATGCTGGCTGCAAAATTCCAATAAAAAAAGATCTAGTAATATACAATAATCTACATAAATGTTTAAATTTTAAAAATTTAATCTCCTTAAGTAAAAAAAATAATTTCTTCCTCGTTGTCTACCTGCACTTTATCTTTTAATAAGTTTAACCAAAGAAAGTTATGGACAGATTTCATAATACACATATATCTTGATCATCCACAGCTTGTATTAGCAAAATACAAATCTTTTACAATCATCTGTAATTTCTGTAGTAAACCTCCAGAATTTGACATCTATAATATGAACAAAATGTGTATTTCAAACAATTTCTGGTTACGGATATTTGGCACTTGGAGTATCAAGGTATTAGTGTAAGTAATATTAAATATAGTCCATTATGTCATACTCCATTTTCTATTCCAAACAGACCACTAACTGTTGATTACCTGAAAGTCATCAAATCTCCTAAACTTGTTAAAACTGGGCTATGAACATAAACAGAATAACAGTATCTTTATATATACCTTCTTAAAATCACCTGAGTGGTCCAATGGAATCCGCTCCCTTGTAAAAAAATATGTGCTTGCAAAATTTACATAAATCATAAAGTAATGCTTCTTTCTAGATGACACAAAAGATGGAATCAGAGAGCACAATTATCTATAGACATAAAATGCTTATACTGATGGTGCACCACAAGAGTGCCATCAACAGTACATGGTATCCGAGAAATGCTGGAAAATAACCATGATCTACGTACAATAGTACGGAATACAGTCACCCATAAATTACTGAATCAATGAGTACAAAGCAAGTTTATATGCACCACATATTCAAATAACAGAACAGAGCATTCCATCACTGATGAATCTCTGTTGACTTGAATAAAGGGAAGAATACTGAATGTTATAAACTTTTCTCTTTTCTTCTTCCACTGTGGTTTCAGTTTCAACACAATCTGAAGCATATGAGATTTCACTTTTTAAATATCATCCTTACTAATAATAAATACAATATACAAAACATCTGATATGTACAGTATGCACCAATGTATTTATTACAGATGCTGTATTTACTATAAGGTATCTTTGCTAAACAGAAAACATTCTTCCTCATTATAAATTTCTGTTGGATTTTAAAGATTTTGAAAAACACAGAAGTTCAAACACAAGCGACTTACTTGGAACAGCTGAAAACTACATTTCAAGATAAATGGACTTTACGCCATCAGCAGAAAATAGCTGTCATTTTTCCACGATACATGGAATTTTCATTTGCAGCAAACAGCAGCTATTGTCATCAAAACTCTATCCCTTGTTTTCTATATTTACTATAGCAAACAATAACAACAAGAGTATATATAAGCTTCACATACAAACTTTCATGAGTACAATTTCATAAAACAACAAACAAATAAAAAGCAAAGGAGTCTGCAGAACAGATGATTTCCCTGAAAAGCCAGAGAGACAGATTATTTCAACACAGTGTGAGGTACGTCATGAAGACAACCCTAAATATCTAGTACTGAAGTAGCCAGACCTTCAAGGGGCATAACAGCTACACCTTGCACTTTCAGTAAGTGATCTGGAAACTGAATGAAAATGAAGTGTAGATATATGTAGAACAATACACAGTACGATATATTGAAATGAGCAAAACTATAAAATCCCCCGGCAAAGGTATAAACACTTGTAAATCTGAGCTTTAAATGTAATAAAATAAAGAAATAACTTTCAAAAAAATATCAAAATCCACATTTTCTACAATCTGCAAGATACAGAACTCTTATGGTTCAAAAGGAAACCCCTTCCCTCACCTCATTTGAGTACTATGATATGTTTCTCGGATAAATCCCTATGGAAAACAAGGATTTGCCAAAATAAATTAAGTAGCTAAACTAAAGTAGCAACCTATTACCTCATTTGGGTTATAGGTTCATGATGTGCCACAAAGAAAAACTGGGATTATACTGGTATGTATCATGGCAAAGCTAAATATGCCAAAAATTCAATAGTTTCCAAGAAAAAAAAACAGAAGTCTGGTATATTTACAAAACAACTTGTGTACTAGAGAAATGATACGTGCATTTAATCAAAAAATCAGATTATGCAAATGAAACCTAAATTGTAGTCTTTCAGACATTCCTTATGTACTTATTTGATGCCAATCTAAAAACACATCAGCTTTGTAAAAGGACATCTTCAGGTATCTTCTTGAAAGCTCTATCAATGTAACAAAAATCCAAGTATAATATTGCACAAAAAATGTCTTTAGTAAGGGAGAACATTAACTGCCACTGACTTCTGAAGTCTGGCATCGGTTCTCTTAAATTAGAGTTTATGTGAATGGATTATTCTCACAATTAACCTTTTTCTAATGAATTATGTACATACAAAAAAAATTATATTCAAAGGCTTTGATTACACACTTTTCCTAATATTTGTTGTACAGAATGAGTCATAATTTACCAGTTAACATCACATCAATTCCACAGATATACTGAAAATCATATAAATATTTCAGTTAAAATTTCAAGGAATCAGTTTTCACTTGTATCACAGTACTGGAAAGCAAGAGGGGAAGGGGTTGTTCCTCTGGAACAGTTCGTAGCATCTTCAGTGAAAGTTCTGAATCCTACAATGACTTTAATATTTTTAAGGTATTTCAAAATAAAAGGTGTCCAAAAGTGCAAGGTTTCACTGCACTATCATGCCTAACAATTCTGCCATCAAACCAAATGTACAAACTGTGGTAAGAATCTGTCATACTTGTAAAAGTGGAATGAACAGGCTACACACAAATCCTGAAATAAGCTCCATTATCACCTGACTACAAAAGAACAAAGGAATCATTACAAAGAAAAAATCCGTAATTATTTCATTGGTATGTTTAGCAATGAGAGGCCACCTGCATCAAGACTGAACTTCATACATTCATCCCTTGCACCATGTATAATTTTTGCAGAGCACCTTCGTATGAAAAAATCATCAGCATATGAGTGGTGTAGGAGCACAAGTTTATGGAAGTCCCATTATTGAGCTCTCATGCATAGAATATAAACAAATAATAACATCCCATCTATATATTTGTTTTAAAGGTTATGTACATAATGACTCATAAATGTATTTTCTTGAAGTAGAGGATTTTCTTTTATACAATTTAGAAATATATCATCAGAAACTTACTTCCTACTTAATATGATTGCCATTTACACATTTCTTAGAGAAACTACCACTTATCAATGTACCTAAAGCCTGATAGATAATTTTGTTATAATGAATAATAAATAAAAATTCTTGAAAAAAAAAATACTGTACTGTACATAGGACTAACTACACAGCATATCTTAAGCGCAAAATACAGTTAGCACATGGGTCAGCTAACGACATCATGTATTTATGGATGGACATTGTGCTGTATACAATTTTTGTGATCACAAATTTAAATCTATTAAGGTGAAAATAATGAAGAGTGAAAGTTGAATTCTTTGAAAACAGGAGTATAATTCTACTAGATGTAAGTTAATAGATCACATATATGGACAAATCTACGAATCACAGATGCATAGTATGAACAGATACGTACTGACACATGTAATGCCTGACACACTGAAGATATTGTGGCAACAGGAAATTCTGTCAAACTTTGGTCATAGTCTACAATATACCAGGCATATTCTCATGCATACTCAATGATATACCTGGCATATTCATAAACATAGTCAACAATATACCAAGCAAACTCCTGAACATAGACTTTAATATACCAGGCATACTACTAAACAGTCTATATCAGGCATACTCCTGAACATAGTCTACAATATACCAGGCATACTACCAAACACAGTCTACAATATACCAAGTATACTACTGAAGTCTATAATATAACAAGCATACTCCTGAACAAAATCTACAATATACTAAGCATACTCCTCAACAAAGTCTAAGATATATCAGGCATACTGATCAAGTCTACTACATACCAAGCATACTTCTGAACAAAGTCTGCAATATGCTAGTTATACTATGAAACAGTCTATAATATACCAGGTATACCACTAAACAGCCTAAAATATACCAGGCATATTCCTGAACATAGTCTACAATACACCAGGCATACTCTTGAACTTAGTCTACAATATACCAAATATACTACCAAACAGTCTAAAACATACCAAGCATACCAATGAACAGTCCATAATATCCCAAGCATATTCATGAGCATAGTCTACAACACACCAGACATACTCCTGGACATAGTCTACAATACACCAGGCATACTCCTGGACATAGTCTACAATATTCCAGACATACTCCTGGACATAGTCTACCATATACCAGACATATGCCTGCACATAGTCTACAATACACCAGACATACTCCTGAATAGTCTACAATATACCAGACATACTCTTGAACATAGTCTACAATATACCAGACATACTCCTGGACATAGTCTACATTATAACAGACATACTCCTGGACATTAATTACCATGCTGTCTCATCCTATTCTCGATCACTCTTATTATCGTAAAACTGAATATCTTTTCAAAAATGAGTAACTCCAACTACTGAGTCATATTTCAGAAACCTTGACTTACTTGGTCGGCTTGATAACAAATCTGATGATACTTTCCTCCATGTGCAGAAATGTCTACAGTTTGTCCTCGTCAAAGCTGCAACAATCACAGGAAAAGCACACTTGCTCCAACATTTCTTGGCCTCCAATCAGCTTTGACAGGTAAGGCCAGATAATGTCCACAAAATGAGGCTATAAAATACCACAAATGAGATCATAGGATACTACACTTGGCTAACCAACTGCTGATAGATTTTCGTGGAGGTTCATTAGGTTTGATCATGTGGCCACCCTTGGGAGGATTACTTGCTTCCTAAAACATAAAAAAGAAACAGGATACCTCAAAAAAGGCACATTAAAACCATATGGTAATGATAAAGATCAAAATCAATTTAAAACTCAGTGTATTATGAAACTTACTGATCTATCTCCTCTAACAACTCTCTAAGTTAGGGGTCTTATCAATAACCATCAAACAGCCATTTGCAAATAAGAAAGTACAATTTAAGTGACAAACTTAATCAGCTACTTATACAGTACAGGATATCAAATTGAAACTTACGTCTAAAACAAAACTAAATACCAAAGAATATCACACAACAACATGCCGGAGCATTATTAGCAGATATTAACACATCCCAGAGTCACAAGGATAACAGGAATATTCTTTCTGCAATACAACAGACATGTAATACAATACACTGTTTGATAATCACAAAAGTTAAATAATGTATATGCAGAAAATCTGTGAAGCAGCATTATTCATAAAGATATTCTCCATTCACATTTAAAAAACATAAAAAAGCATGAATAATAACAACATCTGCATTCAAAACACATGCATGGTGATTCCATAAGCTGGGATGATGCTTAGATCAATCAGGATGCAAGGTGGGTGGCAGATGAATAAAATATTGTTATTAGTGACCTGACTTCCTGCATCTTTCGAAGTAAGTCTGTGTCTCCAGCCATGCATGCTACAACTACACTGCTTCATAATCTAGGGATTCTTGTGATTTCAGTAATTATATTTCTGACTGTGACATATTCACAGACCGGGATTTAATGTATAGGTTCAAATCCTGGTTATAGCACTCACTCGCAGTAATCCAGCTGTTCAACTTCCCCTTGGGGTTTGCCAACAAACTGGATACCTTGCTTACGCTAGGGTGTATATGCATATCTCTTTGTCTGTTCCCAGCGCTACATCACTAATGAGGGAAATAGCAGACAAGTATGAAAAAATATATACATCATAATTAACCTCGGACCAATTTCTAGGAAAAAACCCTGGTGTTATCCAAGACCTTTCTAAGGCTCTTGCAGTTCAAGGAAGCAGTGCCTCCATGAACAGGGAAAAGCAGACTCCTTTAGTGAGAGGCTCTTTGACAAGAATGTATTCCCAACTATACAGTCTTCCCAGAGGTAACTTTTCACTCATGGCATAACCTCGAGCGGCCAGAGTTCAGCGACTCCTACATATATACATATATATTTCTTTCTTTCTTTCATACTATTCGCCATTTCCCGCGTTAGCGAGGTAGCATTAAGAACGGAGGGCTAGGCCTTTGAGGGAATATCCTCACCTGGCCCCCTTTTCTGTTCCTTATTTTGGAAAATTAAAAAAAAAATGAGAGGGGAGGATTTCCAGCCCCCCACTCCCTCCCATTTTAGTCGCCTTTTATCAATTACATATCAATTGATAGACATGCAAAAGAGAAGCTTTTGGGTGCATGTGCAGTAAATGTGCAGAGAAGGGCAGCTGGTGGGATGTCCAATCACTCTTGTGGAGGGAAGGGTGAAGATTTGTAGAGGTTTTCAAAAAAGAGGAGACAATGTCGGGGAGAAGAAAGTGGTGAAAGTAAGAGAGCTTGGAAAGGAGACTTGAGAGAAGAAATACCAGGAGAGAATGAGTGTAGATTGGCAAAAAGTGAGAGCAAATGAAGTGAGAGCAGTGGGAGAGGAATGGGAGGTATTTAGGGAAGCAGTGATGGCATGTGCAAAAGATGCATGTGGCATGTGAAAGGTGGAAGGTGAGCAGATTAAAATAGGCAGTGAGCAGTGGGATGAAGAAGCAAATTTGCTAATGAAAGAGAAAAGACAGGCATTCAGGCAGTACTTACAAGGAAGGAGTGCAAATGATTGGGAGATGTATAAGAGAAAGCAGCAGGAGGTCAAGAAGGTGCAAGGGTTGAAAAAGAGGGCAAATGAAAGTTGGGGTGATAAGAGTATCATTAAACTTTAGGAAAAATAAGAATATGTTTTGGAAGGAGGTAAATAATGTGCAACAAATACATGACATTCACTCCTTACACCACAAACAGCAACACAATGGCCAAAGAGAAGCTACATGCCCTTAAAAGAAAAAGAATTTTTTGTTATCCTCTACAAACAGTTCATCCACCATACCTTAAAGTTTACCTCACCTGCTTAATCATCTAATTTATCAAAAGCAAATATAACCACACAAAACAAAGCCTGCCTTATAACCACAGACATTCCACACATGCACAATGAGACAAAGATAATTCCAATACAACCTCACCTCAATATGTTTGACACTAGTTCTCTGCAGCAGAACTAGACCCTTCCCATCCAAACCACTCAGTAACCATCCCCAAATATGGAGTAAAAATAAATTTCAACCCAATTCACGGTTCAACAACCTACACTCACCAATCCTCCCTCCCATATCAAATCCCTCAGTGTTCTCAACAAGCAGTTCATCCCCTCCACCCTAAACAATGTTTCACATGTCAAAAACAAATAAAAAAAAAGATGCAAAACCACACAGAACAGAGTATTCAAACAATCGCTGAGTGCATAGCAACCCCAAACATTCAGCACTAGCACAATGAAAATATAATTATCTAATAAAACCTCACAAAACCATGCTTAGCACTCATTTCTTTGCAACACTGCTATAACCTTCTTATCCAAATCAATCTATAGCCTACCACTAAATCCTAAGCAGAAATAAAAAGTTTTGCCTGCCACACTTCAACACATATACTCAAGTATCAGAGATAACATTTCCCCCCAAAAAACAGGACGTTTATGAAATATACACAATGAAATGACCTGAGAAGCACTAAAACTACTAACCCAAACTTGGTCTTAATCACAGCCTCAATAAACCTGCAACCATCCGTCACTAAACTCCCCAGGAATATTCAAGTTATTCTTTTTCATTGGAATTCTGCACATCATCCATCTCTCCAGCACTGCAAATATTGAGTCAACATATCTTGAGACTCTTCAAGCCCAGGATTCACTGAGTACTTACTCAACTATCCTCTGCTCGCCTGACAAAGAGATATACACAACATAAACACACTTTCAGACCTACAAACCTACTCGGTGGACCTGGCCAGCTTCCTGAACAGAGCAGGAGCCCCACAGAAAGGGAACCTGGGGCAGGAAAATAGGGGAAGGTAGGGTATAATACAGGGGAGTCTGCATCTTACAAACCTTCACTTTATGAACGTTCACGACAAGGAAAGTCAGTATCTATGATTATGAAGCTTCATTACAAGAAAGTCAATATCTATGAACCTTTGCCTTATCATAATGAATGATACTTTGCAAAAAGGGAATGTCATCAATAAGGAAACAAAGAAGAACTTCATTCTCTCACAATCATGAGCATTGAAGCCACTGTACATAAGAATCGTACAAAATCACAGGAGCTTAATATCAATACTATTAAAGGAGATTAACAGCAGTCTTGATATTGTACATGCTGCTCATCGCTGTATAGTACCCCTTTGATTTACAAAGGGAATACATTCCAAGAAAACAGAACACTGATAAAATTTGTGGCAGCATAGCAGACACAAAACCCAAGAGGACATATTGCTTGCTACGTTACTGCTAACCATAAACTGGAATTACTACACAGCACAATAAAAGATTTAAACCAATTATCATCTTACTCAAACCGGGCAAAAATCACAACAACAGTTATGAAGGGCAACAGCTAAACATCTTATTGTTTGCATCGTTTGTTTATTAACAAACGTGTAAACAACAACTTTACACAAAGACCATCATAAAAATGGCAACATAATCAAAATCATACCATCAGGCAAGTAACCACCAAAATCATTCATCATTAACATATATCAATTTATTGCATATACATTAAAACAAAGTTTAAAACAGCTCTTCAACCAAAAAACCTACAAACATCAACCAGAAAACACATAAATTCTAAAATAATACCACAATACATCAAGATCAACACAGGAACAGAACCTACAAAAAATACAGCATGAATCAAATGAGCTGAGCCTACAAAATAGATAAATGCAAAATAAGACATAATTAAGACGACAGATTAAACCTAATCATCTGTTATGAGAATTCCAAAGTCAGTAGCCTAATCATGAAAAACATAATTCAGAACAATAACCCACTAAAAAAAATACAATTTATGAATTCAAATGCCCAGCAGATAGCTGTACACCAAAAAATAACGTAATTCATATTTGCACAACATTCAGCTCACTTATGAGAGTAGGAGCCCATGAATCACAAGAAGAATCACAGCATAACTTTACCCTCACTTGACAAATAATGATAGATACACAAGGATACTGACACAATGCAATGATATGCAAAATATAACTGCATTAGGGATAAAAACCCAGTCATTATTGTTCAAAACACTAGAATATAAGTGACTTTAAAACTTTATGACAACAACCTTCCACAACGCAACTAAACAGATGACGTCATCCAAACATAACGCCTCACCTGATTCTCATGCCGCAGCCAATTATTTCAACATGTTCCTCAAACTTAATCTACACCCCTCCACCCAATGTTTAAAAAACTTTGTCATCACCTTATTAGTCATTTTGTTTTAGGGTTTCAAGACAAAAGACTCCAGACTGTTAAAGTTCCATAATGAGTTTACAAGTTTATTTATTTCACTTAATGATGTCCAATGTTTGCATGAAACTCTCAGTTATCACAACGTTCTGCACTGAAAGTCAAAAATAAATCCTGATTATCTGATGTAGAATCTTCCTAGTATCGTCAAGTGCACCACAAAACACAGAAAAAACTATAAAAACGGTAAATAAACAATGAAATGCAGCGGTCTCTAACAAAAAATGTCAAGACATATAAAGTATACACATTTTTTCATACTTGTTTGCCATTTCCCACATCAAAGAGGTTGTGCCAAGAACAGATGAAATAGGGCCACATTTGCTCACATCCATTCCCTAGCTCTCATGTGTAAGGCACCAAAACCACAGCCCCCTATCCACAACCAGGCCACAGAAACCTTTACGAGATTCCTACCTGCTACTTCGTATGCCTGGTTCTGTCCAATGACAGCATATCACCCAATGTATGCCACACTGCTCCAATGCATTCTATCCTGTGCACACCTTTATGTACATACAATTATGTACTATCAAACTATTATACAACACCGGATCCTTTCAGGAAAGAGTCATGGGGGTATAACCCCAGGACCCCATATCCAGAAGCTCCTCCAGCTTCAAGGATTCACCACACTCAGAAGCAAGTACAGGAAGAACCCCTTTAAAGCAAGAAGTTCTTTGAGAGGACTGCACTTTGGTTCATCAACTGACACAGATATAGCCACACTAAAGCAAACTTTCACTCACTGTATTCTCAAGTAGACAAAGTCCAATCATTATATCTTTCATTCTAATTTTTTTTTCATTCATCCTCGTTTGCCATTCCCCGCATTAGCAAAGAAGTACAGAGAACAGAGAAAAGGCCTCATTCATCCACATCCCTTATCCACAAGCACCTTTCACCCTCCTGCATTTTCAGGTTCCAACTACTCAAAATATCTTTCAATCCATACTTCCATCTCCAGTTTGGCCTACCCTTTTTCCTTTTCCCCTCCAACTCTGACACATATATCCTCCCCTCCATCTCTGACACATATATCCTATTTGTCAACCACTCCTCATTCATTCTCTTCGTATGTCCTTACCATTTCAGCATACCCTCTTCAGCTCTCTCTTTACATCTCACCTCTCTCTCTTACTCTTTTATTACCCATTCGATCAAATGACCTCAGACCTCATATTGTCCTCAAACATTTCTTTCCAACACATCCACCCTTCTCTGCATATTCTCATCTACAGCTCATGCTTTGCATTCAGACAACAATGCTGGAACGACTATACTTTCAAACATTCTGATTTTTGTCCTCCCAGATAACAACCTCACCTACCCTATGAATCACGTTCTCTTCCATGGTTCCACTTGCTGTCTACTCCCAGGTATATAAAACACTCCACTTCCTCCAAATTTTCTCCATTCAAACTCACATCCTAACTTCTCTCTCTCTGCCCTGCTAAACCTAATAACCTTGCTTTTACTCGCATTTAATCTTAACTTCCTTCCTTCACAAACTCTCCTAAACTCAGATACCAACTTCAGCAGTTTCTTATATGAATCTGCCACCAGAACTGTGTCATCAGCAAGGAATTTACTCACTTTCCCAGACCCCTTACCCGCTACAGAGTGCATATTAGCCCCTGTCTCCAAGCCTATTGTATTTACCTTCATCATCATCCCATCCATACAGAAGAAACAGTACTAGCTTCAATGCTATCAATACCAACATTATCAGTCATATAATGTGAAATACAGAAGTACAGTCATATGTTCCCATATGACATCCGAGTTAGTAAAATGACGTAAACAAAATACATCTAAACAAGTTTAAGGACTTGGATATAACTAACAAATGAGCAGACGAAAACCTAATGTAATTCACTGACAATATATTTGCATAAATAGATGACATAACAAATGGCAATATAACGGTGAAACCCAACAAGGGCCCAACAGAGAAAAGGAGTTTGAATGTGAAGATGTAGATGAGTTATCACAGATAAGAAACTGGAATTCAAAGATCATACTGAAAACCATTTATCATGGAGCAGAATAATGAGAATGATGAAAGATGCAAGCCATGTAATAAGCATTCAAATAATGAGGACTTTACGAAAAAGAAAAGGTGATGAATAAATGTTCATTGCATTCATCAGAAGCAAATTTGAATACTGCTGTGCTATCTGGTTACTGACCAAATAAGCATGAAAGAGTTTGAAACACTTTAAAATTAAATCTGAGGGCATGGAACACAAGTACCATGAAAGATTACAAAAAACAGAACTATTAAGCTCAGAAAGATGAAAATATATACGATAATTCATAAACGGTCGCAAACAAACAACAAGCCTCATATATTGGGAATAACATAGTAAAAGGATGTGGATATATTCCCATGAATATCCCTCAAGAGAATAACACCCACACATCTGAATGTCATATTCCAAAAGAAGGAACAGAGGAATGAGCCAAATTAGGATTTTTCCTTTACAGCTCAGTCATGTGATCATGACATTACCTTGCTAAGGTGGGAACTGGAAAACAGATATGAAAAATATGTGCATTAAACATGACACCTTGAGAATGGATGCGAGTGAATGCAGCCTTTCTTCATCTGTTCCTGAAGCTTCCTTGCTAATGTGGGAAACGGCAATCAAGTATGAAAAAATAAAAGCAAATAAAAAGTCACAAAACAAAGATATATGGCAGCCCAGTAAAAATAATAGTGAGACCCTTCAAAATTTCATCCAATGACATTAAAAATCTAAGTGGCGTGAGCCTTGAAACATTCATAGGAAAACTTAACGTGTGGCTATAGGAAATGCTAGGTCAAACCAGAAGAGACAACTATAAAATAACGTGCAGGTACAGATAATAAAAGTACTGTGAATCAAACAATATGCAATAAGTGCTACAGGCAAGCCCTACTTCAACTAAAATCTCATCATAACTACTTGCACATAGATACTCACACACTTCAGATGTCTATTTTGCTTGGCACATCACTGATATTCTATCACCTACTTGAGATGTCTATTTTCCTTGGCACATCATTGATATTCCATCATATTATATGTTGAAGATAGGCCTACTAAACTAAGCAACACCCAAATTTCAATACTTTTACAAATGTTAGGACCAACGCTATCACTGAAAACTATCAGTACAAAAATCTGCAAGGACAAAATCTTTAATGCGGATAGTACCTCAGTGACTATCTCGCTATGGCCATCCTTGAGGGAGATCCCAAAGGGAATGGGTTTCAGAGATACATAAAGATAGAAAGATACCTCAGTGAGTATTTAAACTAAATGTCAGTTCAAGAAAATTCATAAAATGAAAAACTTAGCAACTAATGACTTGGAAGATGCTCACAATGCATGGTGAATACAGAAAGTTTTGGCATAAATGACTATTAAAGTGTAGTGGAGATTTCATAAGAACAGTGCGTACAGGAATATTTTTTTTTCTTTTTTTTTTTGCTTTGTCGCTGTCTCCCGCATTTGCGAGGTAGCGCAAGGAAACAGACGAAAGAAATGACCCAACCCACCCCCATACACATGTATATACATACGTACACACACGCAAATATACATACCTACACAGCTTTCCATGGTTTACCCCAGACGCTTCACATGCCCTGATTCAATCCACTGACAGCACGTCAACCCCGGTATACCACATCGATCCAATTCACTCTATTCCTTGCCCTCCTTTCACCCTCCTGCATGTTCAGGCCCCGATCACTCAAAATCTTTTTCACTCCATCTTTCCACCTCCAATTTGGTCTCCCACTTCTCCTCATTCCCTCCACCTCCGACACATATATCCTCTTGGTCAATCTTTCCTCACTCATTCTCTCCATGTGCCCAAACCATTTCAAAACACCCTCTTCTGCTCTCTCAACCACGCTCTTTTTATTTCCACACATCTCTCTTACCCTTACGTTACTTACTTGATCAAACCACCTCACACCACACATTGTCCTCAAACATCTCATTTCCAGCACATCCATCCTCCTGCACACAACTCTATCCATAGCCCACGCCTCGCAACCATACAACATTGTTGGAACCACTATTCCTTCAAACATACCCATTTTTGCTTTCCCAGATAATGTTCTCGACTCCCACACATTCTTCAAGGCTCCCAGAATTTTCGCCCCCTCCCCCACCCTATGATCCACTTCCGCTTCCATGGTTCCATCCGCTGCCAGATCCACTCCCAGATATCTAAAACACTTTACTTCCTCCAGTTTTTCTCCATTCAAACTTACCTCCCAATTGACTTGACTCTCAACCCTACTGTACCTAATAACCTTGCTCTTATTCACATTTACTCTTAACTTTCTTCTTTCACACACTTTACCAAACTCAGTCACCAGCTTCTGCAGTTTCTCACATGAATCAGCCACCAGCGTTGTATCATCAGCGAACAACAACTGACTCACTTCCCAAGCTCTCTCATCCCAACAGACTTCATACTTGCCCCTCTTTCCAAAACTCTTGCATTCACCTCCCTAACAACCCCATCCATAAACAAATTAAACAACCATGGAGACATCACACACCCCTGCCGCAAACCTACATTCACTGAGAACCAATCACTTTCCTCTCTTCCTACACGTACACATGCCTTACATCCTCGATAAAAACTTTTCACTGCTTCTAACAACTTGCCTCCCACACCATATATTCTTAATACCTTCCACAGAGCATCTCTATCAACTCTATCATATGCCTTCTCCAGATCCATAAATGCTACATACAAATCCATTTACATGAATATAAGAATGATTTTTTGACAAGGCTGAAGTTGGTAACCAGACAAGAATGTAATAAATCAACTTCATTTTTCATTAAATTCAAGAAACATACACTGAGAAAGAGCTAAAATGGGAATGTGGAGTCTATGTAGAAAGTGGAAAATGGGGATGTAGCTACAAAAAGAAAATCCATTTTCATGGGACAGTCAATACAAAAACGCCAAGCACATGCCAATGTTCAAATGCGATGTGCATTTAAAGTTAAACGCAATGTGCATTAATATAAAAGTGAATAAAAAAATCATAAAGAAAAACTGCTGTATCTACAGGCACTAAAGGCTAACAAGTAACAATGGAGTTAACCAGTTATGGAGATTCCTTTACCAGGGTCATCCCCTTTGAGGGAGTTCCCAGTGGGAATGGGCATCAAAGACAGATAGATTGCTAGATATATAAAGGGTTCAGATTCAGAAATACAACAATAATCAAAAGAACAAAATCACAAAACGTACATATGATCACAACACTAAGTAACGAAAACAAAAGGAAGTAGCAGGAACTGGTGATCTTCCAATACATTATAACAAAATAAGCCTACAACCAGGTTTAACCTGAAAATGATGTGAATGTTACTAATGAATTTGTACAAGAGGATAGGTCTTTCCACAGGGGGTTTTAATATACAGAGATGTAGAGTAATAGGATGTTTGTGAAGGATTTTACAAGGACCACTCTACAAGATAACTTAAGTCAATATAAATGAACAGATAACGGAGATTAAGAAGCAGTCAAATCACTTTGCTCAGTGGAATAAGAAACAACTGAGGTGTGGTATGGATGGCTGCAAGTGAAATCAAGGTGAATAAGAGACTTACAACAATGGAGGGAGAAATTTCACATTATGAAAATGTGACATCTGTCTATGAAAGTAAGTAATGAATCAATTCATGACTATCTCAGAATGGCAACTGTAAAAAGATTCCCAAATTCTACATAATGTCTTTAACCTACCTTGTAAATTAGAAGAATCACTTCCTTTTGTATAAGTGTACACAAGTCTTTAATAAAGTGTGTATTCAATCCAAGATAAAGCCTTTTGCTGTGGCAGTCCTAATTTCCAAGGTACATCCAAAAGGGATATTTTCAAATATTCTAAAAAAATCTCCACACGTTTGCTACTACAATTTATTAGAATGTATCTTTCCCAAAAATGACATATGACTCGACCAAGCAAGTAATGTTTACTTCTGCTATGTAACTTTTAACTTAATCTGCTCCACTGCCAAGCGTGTAAGTTACTCCAGGAGTACTCTCAGGAAAAAGTATTGAGATGTTTGGCACTATTGGAAGTGTTTTTCTCACAAACAATAAGAGTAATAAGTGTTTTCCTCACTAACATTAATCATCTTGTAAGAGTGTCCCAGCTTCAAAAATTAGAATACAGCATAATGGTGCAAGTCCTGCACAGGCCTCCTCGACATCCCCACAAAAAATGACCTGTATAAAGAAACAATTTATGCTGTAGCATCTGGTAACAATGCACAGGATGCTTCAACAGGCATTAATGGCAGCATATTTCAACTCATGATAAGCATGGCCAAATAAAAAATTCTAATCTATTTCTACCAGCAACAATGAGCAGAAAAAAATACCAGTACATTTACAAACTGGCCACAACAAAAGGATTCACAGAAATGAAGTTCAAGATAGCATAAAAAAAAAATGTAATTCAAGGAAGTATTTACATACAATGACATGTTCAAATAAAAATGTATATAAGAACAATGAGCAATAAATTATAATATTCAGTAATGGAAGCAATAGCTGAGTGGTTTAAGATACAAATTTAATGAATACGGAAGGAGTAAATGTCAGAAGTATGTGCTTACATATAGATGGGAATGAGGCCATCAATTGGATGCAAGATATCAGCTACTAAAGATCTGAATAAACCGAACAAAGATCCCCACCTCTATGCAAGACATTACCTACAGAAGAATGATGCATAAATATATTGAACTTAATGTTTGATTTTCATTTCCATTCCTTATTTCAATACACCATGAGATTTTACAAATTCACGCATGAAATTCTTTTTGAAAGGTATCACCGTAGAGAGACAGCCACAAAAGAGACCTGAGTTTAATCCCAATTTGAAGCATTGTTTGTAGTGATATTTACAGATGCAGTTCTCCTATTGAGTGAAAATCCTAAACTACTCTAACACTTCTTACCTGGAAGAAGTAATAATATGACAGTTTTTGAGAGCATAAAGGATACTTAACCTTAACAAACATATGAGATATGTACAATCTTTCGTTATTTACCAATCATGCATCTTGAATTGTGTTAACTAATCCTAGTTCAAGAAAGCAAAGGAAGCGTGAGAACACAAAAAGTCTGAAAAGTAAAAACCAAATCTCAAAATCAGCATGTCCAAAATGAACGTAATGTTACATACATTCTAATGTACTTGATTGTAACCTTTAAGGGTAAAGAAGCCCATTTCTTGCACAACTGAGAATTTGCTACAAGTTTATGCTATCTCCCCATGATAAAACATTCTACGCACAACTACGCTGTACACTTAAACTACATGTGTAACATCTCTAAAAGGTAACTGAGATATGGTCTATTACTTTCACAACTTGCATGCTCTACAAAACAAAAACATTACCTTCTATAGAGCCAGTGAAACAATATACCAGACAGGTAAAACAAAAAAGAGAGAGAAGTGAGTTACAGTATGTATCTTAGTAATAATCACAAACAACAACAACAATGATAATAGTAATATAATAATAATAATAATAATAATAATAATAATAATAATAATAATAATAATAATAATAACAACAATAATAATAATAATAATAATAATAATAATAATAATAATAATAATAATAATAATGATAATAATAATAATATAAACTGTACAAAGACCATGCAGATCCATTCTGCCCTTGGAGAATGAAGCCATCTGTTTCATGTTACAATGAATGCATCTTCTGTACTAAAAATCATTCCTAAAGCATTTTTCAAATGCCTGAGAGATGGATAAAGACACAGATGGGCAACTCCACTGCATCCATCAGGCCTTACAAGTGAAAATTTAATGATCACTGGAATATTCATGGAAAATAAAGAACTATAATAGTTAGTGAGAATAACAATAATAATAATAATAATGATAATAATAATAATAATAATAATAATAATAATAATAATAATAACTATAATAATAAGAGAGATGTGTGGAAATAAAAAGAGCGTGGTTGAGAGAGCAGAAGAGGGTGTTTTGAAATGGTTTGGGCACATGGAGAGAATGAGTGAGGAAAGATTGACCAAGAGGATATCTGTGTCGGAGGTGGAGGGAATGAGGAGAAGAGGGAGACCAAATTGGAGGTGGAAAGATGGAGTGAAAAAGATTTTGAGTGATCGGGGCCTGAACATGCAGGAGGGTGAAAGGCGGGCAAGGAATAGAGTGAATTGGATCGATGTGGTATACCGGGGTTGACGTGCTGTCAGTAGATTGAATCAGGGCATGTGAAGCGTCTGGGGTAAACCATGGAAAGTTGTGTGGGGCCTGGATGGGGAAAGGGAGCTGTGGTTTCGGGCATTATTGCATGACAGCTAGAGACTGAGTGTGAACGAATGGGGCCTTTGTTGTCTTTTCCTAGCACTACCTCGCACACATGAGGGGGGAGGGGGATGGTATTCCATGTGGGGCGAGGTGGCAATGGGAATGAATAAAGGCAGACAGTGTGAATTGTGTGCATGGGTATATATGCATGTGTCTGTGTGTGTACATATGTGTACATTGAGATGTATAGGTATGTATATTCGCGTGTGTGGACGTGTATGTATATACATGTGTATGGGGGTGGGTTGGGCCATTTCTTTCGTCTGTTTCCTTGCGCTACCTCGCAAACGCGGGAGACAGCGACAAAGCAAAATTAATAAATATAAATATAATAATAATAATAATAATAATAATAATAATAATAATAATAAGAATAATAACAATAATAATAACAACAATAATAATAATGATACTACAGTTATTCTAAATGTATTAACTACAATACAATAAAATCACATTTAAAACAAATTTATTCTCTGTTGCATCTCTTGCTGCAACTGTAATCCACAACTTTGCAAGAAAATGAAACCACTGTAAGAAATCAATCAAATAAATCAAAGACACACACCTTGCATGCTAGGTGAGCTTTCAAGAGCTAGAGAATACCTAAAAGAACAGAAAATTTTTTCATACAATATGATGTTTAATGTGAAAGCAACATATATGGCAAAATGCCATATCCACAATTTCGTCAGCTCTTAGATTCCAAAGAACTTATTCCATTATCGGATAACTGCAAGATAAAGTCTGGCAACGGTTACTTTCTGTACATTCAAATGATCTCCTCATTGCTCTTGACAGGTAAATCTGTGATGATTATGTAAATGAAAATGATGTCGCATAATTTGAAAAAGCTACGGTAAAACTTTCAATATTGTAGAGGGAACATAAGTGCCAATGTGAAATAGAGAGTCTTTTATCAAATGAAGCCAAAATGTTGGAATGAAATAAAGAGAAGCCTGGTGCTTAAGAAAATAGCACATAAGAAACTTTTAATCAGACCAGTTACAAACACGAAAGAGTAACTCGTGCAAATTTGCAGAAAAAACTAAGAACTTATATATCAAAGTAAACATCAGCACAAAGTGTATATTACTGAAAAAAGCAAAAGAACCTCTAAAGAATTTTGAAGTTATGTTAAAAGCAAGAGAATCATTGCCCAGGCTAAAGATCCATTAATCACAGAAAACAGTGACTTGGTTCAGGAGAACGAACCCATGGCAGAGATCTTAAATTATTTCTTTTTCCTGCATTTACATTTGTGAGTGAAGACACAACTGTCCCGAATCCAGTTCCTCTGCTAAGAGAAGAAAATATTCTGCAATACACTGACATAAAGGTTAAAGGTATGATCTTTTTTATATTTGATTACCGTTTCCTGCATTAGTGAGGTAGCGCCAGGAACAAAGAAAGGCAACATCCACTCACATTCATTCTTTGGCTGAAATGTGTAATGAACAGAAACCACAGCTCCCTATCCACAAACAGGCCCCACAGACCTTTCCATGGTTTACCCCAGACTCTTCACATGCTCTGGTTTACTCCACCGAAAGCACATCAACCCCACAGTAACACATAATTCCAATTCAACCTAACTCATGCACGCCTTTCACCCTCCTACATGTTCTGGTCCTGCTCGCTCAAAATCTTTCTCTCTCCATCCTTCCATCTCCAGTTTGGCTTCCCCGTTCTCCTTGTTCCCTCCACTTCTAACACACAAATCCACTTTGTTCATCTTTTCTCAATCATTCTCTCCATATGTCCAAACCATTTTAGCACAACCTCCTCTGCTCTCTCAACCACACTAAATGGAATAAAAGTAAATAAAAAACAGCAGATCACAGTAAATCTTATCTGAGGATAATGAAAAGGCAAAAAATGTGATAGTTATGCCCTTAACTTCTCTTTTCAGTAAGTTACTTGTTACAGGGAAGGTACCAGATTAGAAGTTTGCCAATGTAACACGGATATTCTAAAAAGGATACAAGTCCCTGGTGGCAAATTTTCATCCAAATAGCTTCACGTCTGTACTTGGTAAACTTATGAAAACAATCATCTGGCACAAAACTGTAAGCTATTCACTGGAACACTACTTAACAAAAAATTATCAGCATGGTCTTCTATCATATTACTCATGTCTGAATAATTTGCTTGATTTCTTTAATATAATCGACATGCATGATGAGAGTAGCCGATATCTATTTAGATTTTCAAAAAGCTTTCATTAAAGTTTTGCATCAAATGTTACTTACAAAAAAGTAAATTTACATGTAACAGATGTGGTTGTACTTCAGTGATTCGAAAGCTGGTTAACCAGCAGCAAAGAGTAGTGACAAATGGTCAAGCCTGAGACTGGTTATATGCACTACAGATATCAATTTTGTCATTGGTTCTCTTTCTCACGTGTATTAATGTATGCATTGTAGGATGTCAAAATGTGCAACGGATGCTAAGCTAGGAAATAAATTCACAACAGAAACTGAATGTCTGCAGCTCCAAACTTGCATACACAAACTGATGGATTGGGCTCACAGGCAGCGAATAAAATTTGATAACTATAATTTCAAAGTTTTTACATATTCATACCAAAAATGAAAAGGCATGCTACAACATAAACTGTTGGCCTACAAAATGTAAATGAGGCAAAAGACTTAAGTGCTATAATCTCCAGAGACATGAAGCTAAGTAAACAGTAAAAGGCGATAAAAAAAATCAGAGTCATAGAGTGGGCTCTATCTAAATCTAGGGAAATTATCCTCACTCTAAAATTCATTGGTATATCCCTTAACCTGAATACTGTCTTTAGCTTTCTTGAAAAAAAAGAAAGAGCAGAGACAGAATGGAGAGAGTATGGCAGCAAATTATTAAGATGATTCCCAAACTGAGAAACAAATCTTATGACAGCTGGCTCAACAACTTAAGTCTATTTAGCTTAGAAAAGAGGGTTAAGAGATGATCTAATACAGGTATTCAGAATCATCAAAGGCTTTGATAATTTCAATCTAACAAACTACTTAAAAGCTAGATTCATCTGATCTGAGTATGGGTAATGGATACAAACTCATACGCAAATACTTTACCTCAATAAAGGCGAAATACTTCTTCAACAGAGTTGTCAATATTTGGGATGATATACCATAAAGGGTGGTTGAAAGCAGTACCATAGAAACAATTAAGAAGAGACCTGATAAATATTCACTGTAAGTCTCTGACTGATATAATCTGCACCTCCCCTTAGTTTCATGAAAAGTTTACAGACTATCAATCATTCTCTTTGAATTATTTGTATGCCCTTTTACCACAGTAAAGTGAGAGATTCTCTTCTCTTCCATTACATATTCTCTTCTCTTCCATTACCAAAAACAGTCTCAAAAGGACCCACAGGTCTGTTAATATTTGAATTCCTTCGTGTAGCTGCTTGCATAAGACAACAAATGCTTCAAAGGCAAAGTAACAAATGGTAATGTAGTAAATGTCAGTAAATTCTTTATCTATCTATCTAAGTCAAAAAAGAAGTGGAAGAATATGGACCGTACCCTGATGTGAGGTTCAGTTTAATACGAAGTGCTGTTGGAATCTCTGAAAATTGACCAATAAATCAAGAGTACAACTGTCTATATACCATACAACATAGCCAAGCCAATTCCTATTTCTATTCAAATTCCCTGCCAATAATGCTACATGTTAATTCTGTTTCTGCCAACATCTAAACTCATCACTACATAATGCATTCTATGGTGAAGACAACTGCTAACAAAATGTATTTTCAAATCTTAAGCAACATATCATCGGCCCAGAAAAAGTCTCTCTCCTCATCTTTTATGTTTGAAGGTGTCAGGGGAGTGTCAAAGGCTCTGGTTATGTCAAATGCCACTAGCACTGAGAGGGACATAGGTTGTGCTGGGCTAAAGCTATTTTTTTTCTTTTTTGTTAGCTGAGACAGCATGGGCAGCTGAGGCCCTAATCAAGGCCATCCCATTAAAGCTATACAAACCCTAGCCTGAGCCAGGTACCCATTTAATTGACCAATCCCTAGGGGTGGATGAACAGTTGGGTAGACTGTGGATCAACAGCTCCAACCAGGATTCGAACCCATGCACTCAATCCTGGGCAGCCCGTGAATGCATCACGGTCAGGAATGCTAACTGCTACACCACAGTTGGCTCTGTTGTGCGAAGTCAGTGTGCAGTGTTGAAGTGGAGTGTTTACGTCTGAGGCCACGCTGTGTGGGTGACTGGGACATTTTATAACCACAAACTCTCAATATCTACAATGAAACAAAGATCCTCTCAATACAATCACACCTCAACATGCTCAGCACTCAATTCTATGAAACAGCAATGTACCCCTCATACCCAAACCACTCAATAACTACACGCCAGCTCCCAAGTAGAACTAAAAAGCTTACCCCATTGCCTTAACCTTCAACTACTTCTATTTACAAATCCACCAATCTCAATAAATATAACGCTGACAAAACACACACACACTGAAATAACCCATCAAGCACTAAACAAACATCCTCCCAACTCAGTCTTAAAAGTCCACTCCCCAAACATTACTCACCTCCACAACACTACAAACACTGTTTCAACATATCCTAAAACCCTAATGCTATGATATAACTTCCATAACAAAGATACAATTGCTTTCAACTCATTGCCCTGAACTCTCCACAGAGACACACAAAACGTCGCAACACTTCGTGACCTATGGCCCGAACCAGTGAATATGGTCAGCTTCCAGAGTGCTGCAGGAGCCTTATAAAGATAGATGGAACTCCTGGGGCAGGAAGCTAGTAATTTTTTGCCTGCCTATGGCTACATCACCAGTGAAAGTCACCTCCAGCAGGTTGTATCATCATCAGATGACAACAAAAAAAACAGTCTGGTTTAAGAGCTCCTGGAATAACACCAGGACTCTTTCAAGAAAAAGGACCTGGCAATTACACATATAACATAGAGTACAATTATCGAATATAACATAATATAAATCTTATTCATACTGATGGCCATTTCCCGCATTAGTGAGGTAGTGCCACGAACAGACGAAAATAGGCTGCATTCTCTCACATCCATTCTCTAGCTGTCATGTATATTGCGCCAAAACCAAAGCTCTCTATTTACAACCTGGACCTAAAAACCTTTCCATGGTATCCCCCCGCTGCTTCCCAAACCTTGATTCAGTCCACTGACAGCATGCTAACCCCTGTATACCACACTGTTCCAATTCCCTCTATCCCATGCACACCCTTCACCCTCCTGCAAATTCAGGCCCCAATCACTCAAAATCTTTTTTATTTCATCGTTCCATCTCCAATTTGGTCTCCCTCTTCTTGTTCCCTCCACTTCTGACACATACATGCTCTTTATCAACCCCTCTTCACTCATTATCTTCATGTCCAAACCATTTCTGCACACCCTCTTCACCCTTCTCAACCAAACTTTTTTCTATTATCACACCTCTCTCTTACCCTTTCATATTTATGCAATCAAAGCACCTCACACCTCATATTGTCCTCAAACTTATAAAGAATATATAAAGGTGTTACCAGAACCTCCTCTGAGTAGTTATCTCAAGAGTTTGAACTCAACTCTAGCTATGTGTCATCGTCAATGGACGGAAAGAAGTAGAGTCTCATTGAAGACCACCTCACTCCAAGGAAGTCCAACATCTCCATGCACCTGCATGAAATGCAGCCATGGAGCTGCAAGAGCCCCACAAAAGGGGTATTGTGGTTGTCTAATGAAATTAATACCCCACCTTACCCTTCTATTAGGCTCTGGCTACACTCTGGAAGCCATAAACATCAACTGAGAGGGATCATATATCACACAAACTGTGGTGGTGATGTATGTCTTTATGGGGTTAGAGGAGAAAAATTTAGAAGGAAGTGTCTAGTGCCTTCATTATGAAAGGTGCATCTTGGACTGGACGTAAGGGGTCTTGTGACATGATGAATCTGGGCTTGTAATGTTCGAAAGATGGGTGGTGTTCACAACACCAAAGAAAGAGCCAAACTTGTACATTCAAAAAGAATGTAGTTTCACATGGGTACAGTGGAATTGAAGACTGGATTGCGAAGGTGGTTATTTACTGTTTGTAAAGGTTTTTCAATTTCCTACACTAGAGTGCACCTTCTAAACAAAAATAAAGGAATACTTGAAAAATACCAATTGGTAAAGCAAACAACTATCTGACAACAGCACATTTTTCCATACCAACATGCTGCCGTGCATACTTTCAAAAGAATTTATGATCCATTTATTAACCTCAACAGAAAATAATACACTCACCAATTTCTTTTCCATTTTTGCCTTAATATCTCGGGCAAGGGTAAAGAATGCTTCTTCAACATTAATGGACGCTTTAGCTGATGTTTCCATAAACTTAATGCCATACTCTATGGCCAGCTGCTCACCTCTTTCTCGAGAGACCTGTAAATCAATTGTCACGATTTAATACATTAACATTTACATATCTCAAATGGAATACATACTGTACATCTAGAGCAAACTAAAACAAGCTAAATCTTACAAATGGTTTCTTCCTTCATACAAGCACACTTTTTGCTCATCAACAACATAAACTCTTCATCATATGGCTTTAAGCAGTTACAGTGCATTTCTGATGTTTCAACAGTTCAAACCTCCTTCCTGTAAGACAACATAAGCAATATCAACGGCAGCAGCAACATCCTAACCAAGTGCAACAGCAGACCTACACCCTATGCTGTAACTGGCTCCGTGCTGTTTCAGAAGAGAACAAGTACTAAAATGGACTACAAACTGTACCATACAAGATAAGCATACTGTAATGATCTATGTGTTGTGCCATAAGAGACCAACATATTATAATGAGCTACATACAGTACTATGTGAAAGACTAACATACTCTAATGAGCTGTGCCATAAGAAACTAACATACAATGGTTTACATACTACACTATGCGAGACTAACGTACTGTATTGAGCTACATGCTATGCCATAAGAGACCAACATACTATTATAGTTTACATGCTGCACTAAGCGAGAACTTACTATAATGAGCTACATGCTGTGCCATTAGAGACTATTATACCGTACTAAGTTAAGGCATGCTCTGCTATATGAGATCAACATATTGTAATGGGCTACACACTGGATGTAGCACAGCCTCGGACTGCAAGAGTCTCTAAAAAGAAGACTTGGGTAACACCAAGACTCTCATAAAAACTGGTCTTTCGGTAATTATAAATAAATACAAATATTCCTGGGGATGGGGAGAAAGAGTACTTCCCATGAATTCCTTGTAAGTCTCAGGTGGCTAAGAGGACTGGGAGCTAAGGGTTGGACACTCTCACCTTCTTGTATATTAATTTCTAAAAGTTGGAAAAGGAGTCAAGGAAGGAGTGCTCATCCTCCTCAAAGGATCAAGCTGGGATGTTTGAATGTCTGTGAATGAAACTGAGATGAGAAGAAGAGTTGAGGAAAAGAACCTGGATGTTCTTGCTCTGAGCGAAACAGAGTTCAAGGGGAAGGTGGAAGAATGGTAAACATAAAGGTAAAGCCAGGGATTAATAGGAGGCTGAGAGCTAAAGAAGGGGTAGTGCTTCTCCTGAAGAATTCTCGGCATGGTTTTCGATGAAATAACTCGTGTGTCAAATCTGCTTGGCTTCTTTTATGATATAATCAACATACAAGACAAAAGTAAGGCAGACAATGTTATCTATCTAGATTTTCAAAAAGCTTTCACTGAGGTCCCACATGAAAGGTTACTAGTAAAAAGACTTCGAGTGTAATAATCACTGGTGATTTAAAACCAGTGCAAAGCACGGATTCTAATGCATGCCTTCAAATTTAAGTCCAGGGAAACCAGAACTATTCATTGGTTCATCCACATCTTGAATACTGTGATCAGTTTTGGCCACCATTACTAAAAATGAGACAAAGAATGGAGAGAGTACTATGTCAAGCTACCAAGATGATTCCTGGACTGAGAAACAAATCCTATGAGAGCAGATTAAATGACTCTTGAAACTATTTAATTTGGAAAAGAGAAGGTTATGAGGTAATCTACTTGAAACTATCTAGCTTGGAAAAGAAAAAGTTCTGAGGTCATCTAAGCATTTGAAATTATCTAAGGCTTTGATAAACTTGACCTTTCAGGTTATTTAAGACTTAACTCATCTGACTTTATTCGTAATAATATACATAAATTCTTGGGCACGTTTTACCTTGAATGAGGTGAAGTACTTTTTCTTCAACAGGATTGTTAACATATGGAATGATTTGCCAATTAGAGTGAGTGAAAGCAGTCCTATAGATACATTTAAGAATAATGAAAATTCTTTCGTTCCAACTCCAAGACTTGCATTATTTTGTGCCTCCTTAGACACAGTGACAATTTGCAGGTTATCTCTTTGATTTATCTGTATGCATTCTAACTTTTACCACACTAATCTGCAAGTCTCTGATATCTTCCACTATCACAAACAGCCTCAAAAGGACCCAGTGGTGTGTTGTTTGAATTCCTTTGTAATTGCATGAGTAAAAGTGTTAAGGGGAGTGATCCCAAAACTGATGTGAGTAAAAATGAAAGTGGATTACAAGAGGTTGCTGATCATCAGAGCTTATGCACTTGACCATGAGAAGAATGACAAAGAGAGGCAAGTGTTTTAAGAGGAGCTAAGGGAGTGTGTTGGCAGTTTTGATGCAAGGGACTGAGTATTAATGAAGGATGATCTGAATGCAAAAGTGGGTAAAGTGGCAGCAGATGGTATAACTGGGAGGCATGGGGTACCCAGTGCTGTGAACGAAAATGGTGAACAGCTTGGGGAGTTGTGAGCTGAAAAGAGACTGGTGATTGGGAATGCCTGATTTAAAAATAGTGGTGGTGGGGAAAAGGAGACACCACTGGATTATGGATTAATGATAGGTGTGCAACAGAAGGACTCTTGGATTGGGTAGGTTGGGAAAAGAAGAAATAATGTGCATGGAAAGAGGGTGGTGAAAGTGAGTGAGTTTGAAAGAGAGGCTTGCATGAGGAAATTCAAAGAGAGACTGCATGCAGAATATCAAAAAGGTGTGAGGAAACGAAGCTGAGGGAGTGGATTAGGAATGGGAATTATGTAGGGAAGCACTGCTTATGTGTACAAGAGGAGTGTGTGGCATGTGGGAAGAAGACAGCTGAGAGAGGGTAGTGGATGATGCGATGATGAAGTTAAGTTGCTAGTGAAAGAGAAAAGAGAGGTATATGGGCATTATTAGCAGGGAAGGAGAACAACTGATTGGGAGATGCACAAGAGAAAGTGGCATGTCAAGAAGGCGCAGTGGTTGAAAAAGAGGAATACTTTAAAGGCACATTTCCAAATTGTCAGTAAGTTCCAAGACCCAACACACATGTGAAGATCACGAGATGGCATAGTAACCCAAAGGACCAAGTGTGGACAACCATAAAGTTATGAATGATCTCCAAAGCATCTTTCACAGATCAAAAGATGTCATATAGAGAATAATCCATACTCAGACTACAGAAATGAAATCTCACCTGTCTTTTGTCATTCACATCACATTTGTTCCCCAAAATCATCTTCTCTACATCTGCCGAAGCATGTTCTTCTATGTTCCGTATCCTGCAAGCATTAAATTTCTGTAAGTCAAAGAGATGGAAAAACATCTAACATGAAACTACCATACTCTCAAATGAACATAAACATGTCTTCAATGTTTAGGGTGCAAACCATGAAAGAGACGCCAAGCACACTGACTACGAAAACTTACAGAATATATGTATGTATCCCTTTCTTGAAGCACAAATATATCATGAGGGTGCATCAAATCATATGTTAAAACTAGTAATCCTGGCTATAGTAAATATAAATGCAAAGATTCAAATTAAGATCACAGATAATATCATAATTTCTCCATACATAATGAAAAAAACAAAAAGGATTTAAGAAATTAGTTGCAAATTAACAACTTTTACCCCTTCAGTGACAGCCTTTGTCACCAGACAATTTGATGAGGCATAGCATCATCAAAAGTCTATCTAACTTTCCTTGCCTCTGTTTCAATTCCAAGTTAACCTGTTGCAACAACAGTGGCCTGCAAAGGCCACTAAAATCACCCACCACATATAGGGAAACATTTCTGGGTCCTAAGTACCCTGGAAATCATCATGGATGATGCATGTCCCTTAATCTCACAGGGTAATAAATCTTGTAAAGCATACACTGACCCCACTAAGAATTCTGAGCATGTTAGACGATCTAGGTAACAAGAAGAAATACTATACACTGCATATCAGCTATATCATGTTGTGAGGAAAGTCAAGAATACAAAGCGGGTGATGATGTAAGTTACACAGAAAATGACCATAAAGGTGGCAAATATAGGATGCCACGTACATTCCCTCCACCCACACATACAGCCTTTGTTTGGTGATATGAAGTGGTCTGCTTGCTTTTGACGAATGTAATTCCAGTGTAATGGAGGACTTTGGGATAACAAGACAGCCAAGAGGCAGAATATTTTCAAACACATTTCAATGTCAAAGAGGTTACCCATACCATTAGTGAAGCAAGAAGAATTATGAATTTTGCGCTACTGATGAAGTATCTCCGAATTAAAGGTTACAACACTGGCAAGGTACTATTGTTCATGAACTTTGTTTTTTGCATACAACATGGAAGACTAGCCCTCTTTGTCATTTGTTATAAGGGAATTACATGGGTGAGGGGCAAGTAAGTGAACTGCATAACAACATAATAATGAAAAGAATATGGCTATCAAAAAAAATTCTTGTTCTCTTAACTATGCTCTCCATACCAAGACAAGGAAGATCTAATATCTTACATTTTTGACCATACTAGATCTAGTATCTTACATTTTTGACCAAACTAAATCTACTATCTTATATTTTTGACCATACTTCTACCATACCAGTTTTTGATATTATCAAAGCTCTTCTCATTTGTGATGTCATAAACAAGCATGATTCCCATAGCGCCTCGGTAGTATGCAGTGGTGATAGTCCTGAAACGTTCTTGACCTGCTGTATCCCATATCTGAAGTTTGATCTTCTTACCATCCAACTCAATAGTTCGAATCTTGAAATCTATCCCTTAAATGAATAAAAAAAAGGAGGTTCAGGGTGATATCTTAAAGGAAATATAAATCAGGAGAAAACATAATACAAACATACCATGATTTGGTTCTGATATAAAAAATACTCAAATTCTAACATTCACAGACTAATAGTTCATTTACCATCCTGTGCTTCCAGCACAGAAGGTCCCCTGAAAATAATATTCCATATAGCAACATTTTCCAATAGACACGTTCGAGAATTACAGAGCAAATTCCTTAGAATGACACTAAGATCTTGCAATAGAGATATTTTGGAAACAAAAGTCCTGTCTTTTTTAATCTACCATTCCAAAAGCCCCTTCCATCATTAACGAAACAATTACAGATATTAGAAGTCTTTTTGGCTTTTTGGTCATAATATCTTTCATAGTAATGTCAAAGTAAAATAATCCAAGATTCCTGTCCTAAAGTCACTGGGAAAATCGTCAGCAATTATACTCTACCAGCTGATTGTCTCCTTGGAAATACTAAGTTTTCATATGCAAATCTTAATAAACGATAAGGTTTTTCAGTCATAATGTCTTTTACACTGTTATCAAAGAGAGTAAGATGTGACTGAACTGCTGGAGTCAGATTCTGAGGAGCTAACCATAGAGTAACATAAAGCTGGAGGCAGAATAACCCCAAAAAGAGGGAGTTTACAGTTACTGCTACTTAACCCTTCCATAGGTAAATCCTTAACTAGAAGCTTAACGTAACTTAACGTAAGTGTCTCATCTAAATAAGGCTATGGCCCTCATAAATGACTTGGATCATGACTGAGAATGAGCTCTGTGTTCTCTAAAATGCTCGCAGATGCTTCTTGTGCCTGCAAAGATGATTATCGAGAAAGAAAAAAGGCAGGTGAGGTTTTCACTGGTTTTGCTGAAATTCAAGTGTTTCACCTACTTGTGCGTTAGCCCTTCATTTCACCTCATCTTCATAGCCCTTCAAGTTATCAACTAAATATCAATTTTCATGAAAAAAAAATTACATGTAAATCGTATTCTACTCTCACAACAGTAATTCAACACTGCAAAACATATCAATTAACATTCCACATTCCAGATCCCCTTGAACATAATACATTCAACAGTCTACACATCCATGGCCATTAATTCAATATTTGCTAAATTAACATTTCCAAATATTAAGATCTTTGGTAATCATATTGATCAGGGGCAGCATAGAAATAATATATGACCATAAAAATACCCATGTGAATGGACTCCTTACACTCTTTCGAAGGGTGACGATAAAATAATATACTGTAAGTGGTCCTATGATAAAAATAAGATGGTTGTGTTTATGGATACAAAGCTCAGGAAAACTATAAGGTAATCATAAAAGCCGTTGACAATTGTAGTAATCAATGAAAGCTATGAGAACCCCAACCACTTTCCCCCTACCAGCCAAGATTCACATCATTTTTGTGTTATTAGGAAAAAACGATGATTTATTGTCCTATGTTTTATTCAGTTTCTGTTCACTAAGAATGGGTTTACGATGGATCTTGTAAACTACCTTTGCTTAATCCCAGCGAAGGCAAGTACTTTCAGCAAACATTCCTCACTATGGGGAACAATGAAACAATCACAGAAAATTTACTAGTTTACCTTTTCATTGTTATTAGTTTTGAAAACTGAGCGATTTCGTGTGCAATGCCAGTGTAGCGTTTAGAGAACACTGTAACACTTGTAGAGCATTACATATCATTGAATGATACTAAATACAATGATAACGAAGTCATATATTCAAATTAAATATGATACTCCCACAATATTAGGTAATACACCTGTAATATATCAGCATAAACTACAAAAACCTTTTTTAAGTAATCAAAATGACAGCAGAAATGAAACAACATTAAATTCCTTTGTTGTTGGAGATCATGACGCTGCTCACCATGTCATCTGCTTGTCGACGTCCACCATCATTTTGGTGGCACTCAAGCATACGTGAAACTCGCATATCTTTACAAAAATAATGAATATTATGATAAATGAAGACTGGCTGAGAGGCCAGGTGGGGTTCTCATACTTTTCTACAAGTACATAACATAACAATACTTTAATCATACCTAAATATGCCCTTATATACTATGACTGACTTATTTTATACCATTTAATAAAATATAATTCTCCAAATCATGCACTGCGACTGGTACCATATTCTTTAAAAACAACATGAGCATTGCATGACTAAATCACTCGATACAAAAATTGTTAACAATACAGAAATAAAAAGATAAACTACTTTATCATCATTACTGTTGGTTTATTTTGATAAAACCGATAATTATGATATATCAAATACTAATAAGTTATATGAGAAGTTTCACATGTTTCTGTTGATTTCCACGAGCGTTTCAAGAACTTTAAACAGCATTTTACCCCCACATTTTCCCTGAGCCTCATAGCCCCCCCTCACCCCAATGGTCGTCCTCATAAGGTCACGTCCTGTCATTCAACCTGGTCAACGACACTTAAAGTAACTTTTAAAATTTAAGGAACCCAGTGACATACACCCACCCCTCCCCATGCTGCCCCTAAGCTAATTAATAAATTTACCAACCCAGGAAATAAAAAATTATCTCCATAAATATAAACAATACCCAAATGACTCCATTGGTCAACCCTTGAGCTAAGGCCACACTGGAACCCCCTTAGGATGACCCATTGTTCCCATCTGTACCCCACTCGTGCCCTGGCCTCCTGACACCCTCATAGAACCACTAAGTACATATTCCTCTCTCACACTGGACTGTGGTGGTGGTTGGGGGGAGGACAAGACTACCTGTGGTGGGGGTTCTAGCACACCGCACCGCCAGGGCCCCCTTTTTCAAGACGACGACCCCCCCCTCTTCCCAACACACCCCTCCAGACTTTCCACCCATTCCCCTTCCTCTAAAACCCCCATTTCCTTACCAATGGTCGAGATGAACGTCGAGTTAAAGGCGTCCTCGGAAAACCGGAAGAGGACGCACGTTTTCCCCACCCCGGAGTCCCCAATTAATAAAAGTTTAAAGAGATAATCGTAGGTTTTCGCCATCGTGGGCTATTTGTTGATATGAGGACTATAGACGGAGGGATCGGGATGACCCGACCGGGGTGGAGCGTCTTGGATCCTCTATTTATTACGACTCAACCCTACGTTATCACTATTGGAATCCTTATATCCGACTTTTGCCCAATAAAATTTGTCCTTGTAAGTTCAATTAAGAGGAGTGCGAGTGCCTTATAACCAGATGTCATATGAAGAGTCTCTTTGGGTTGACAGTTTCATCTGAAGTTCAAAGTTAACGTTATGAACTTGGGAACACTCACACCTTCTTCCTTTTTCCTATTCGATCATATATCTTTAATTAATTCAAATATTCAGGGTATATAAGATGATCCCAAAACTCTCCTCTATATAAGTCTATTAGATAACATATTAATATCAACGTAAGAACTAATTTTTCTTTTCTATCATATCAAATGAAGTTCTTATTTAAGTTTATTATTATGTTTGTCTATGTAATCCCCAACTTATAATTATGGGAACAGTTTAACAGCCATTGAACTCTTCACTTTCCTCTTAAGTCCAAATGCTCCAATTACCTTGTTCTCTTCGTTCACTACTTGTTCCACCTTAATGGCCCAATTGGGGTCATTACCTTGACCTAGTTTCTTGTCTATGACCCCCCGTTGCTGACAGGTTCTCCCCCCAAAAGGAGCAATTAAGGTCGGGGGGTAACAAGAGCAATTGGAGGGGCCACAGCAGTGGTAGTTCTTAATATCTAACGAGGGCATTGGGCTAATGGCCTCGTTCAAGGCCAGACGAGCAAGGGTAGTTGAGCAAAGGGGTCTCGAAAACCCGACTGATAACAATTTAGAAGTTTGTATTGGTTTGCGTGGGATTAATGCAATTAATTGGAGGGGTTTCCCCCTCTTCGCTTGTGTTCAAAAAAAAGCTTTTGAATTCTCTATTTCTGCTGTAGCATCGCCATTGGTGACATGTTAATTATCATTCTACTCATTAACTAACTCATTACAGTTTTTTTAATTATCATTCTACTCATTAACTAACTCATTACAGTTTATTTTGGCGATGTGGGTAATAAGTTACAGGTGCACTGGAATGAGAATGGAGTTGAATCAACGAATGACATATTTTGGGTGTGACTTTTGGACGAATTCCTCAAAGGGAAATGTAATCTAAAGTTACTTTTAAGTATTCTAATGAAGTTTTCATTTTGCTTTGGTAATTTTAAGGAGTTTGATCTGGTAACTAAAAAAGGTTCACTTGTTCCGAATTCACTTTAGCGTGTTTGATAATATTTTTACTATTTTTTTTGGAATTGTAAACACTCAATAAGGTCAAGTCTCATTTACAATTGGCTCAAATAGATATACCAAACGTATTGTTAATCGCCGTCTCCTGCGTTAGCGAGGTAGCGCAAGGAGACAGACGTGGAATGGCCCAATCCACCCACATACACATGTATATACATACGTCCACACATGCATATATACATACAATTACATTTCAACGTATACATGTACATACACACAAATACATATATACACATGTACATATTCATACTTGCTGCCTTCATCCATTCTCATCGCCACCCCGCCACACATGAAATAGCATACATACATATATATATATATATATATATATATATATATATATATATATATATATATATATATATATATATATTCTTTCAAACTATTCGCCATTTCCCGCGTTAGCAAGGTAGCGTTAAGAACAGAGGACTGGGCCTCTGAGGGAATATCCTCATCTGGCCCCCTTCTCTGTTCCTTCTTTTGGAAAATTAAAAAAAAACGAGAGGGGAGGATTTCCAGCCACCCGCTCCCATATATATATATATATATATATATATATATATATATATATATATATATATATATATATATATTGGTGTTACAATATCCTAAGAATAATAAAAGTGTCGTGTTGTGTGGTGTCTATGTTGTCGTAAGCTACTGTGATGAACTAGCTGTTCAGTCACGGGCCACGGGCTTCCACCAGCCTTCATACATCCCAGATGTGGCTGTTAAGACACTGCAACTGCTGGAGGAGAAGGAGGTGACATACGGAGCCTTGTTATACTGCTGGAGGAAAGGGTGCAATCGCTGCCTGGTTTTGTGGTGCTGCTGCTGCAGGAGGGAGGAGACGTTGCTGAGGTCCTATGCTGCTGCTGCAGGAGGGAGGAGGCGTTGCTGAGGTCCTATGGTGCTGCTGCAGGAGGGAGGAGGCGTTGCTGAGGTCCTATGCAGCTGCTGCAGGAGGGAGGAGGCGTTGCCGAGGTCCTATGGTGCTGCTGCAGGAGGGAGGAGGCGTTGCTGAGGTCCCATAGTGCAGCTGCAGGAGGGAGGAGGCGTTGCTGAGGTCCCATAGTGCAGCTGCAGGAGGGAATAGGCGTTGCTGAGGTCCCATGGTGCTGCTGCAGGAGTAAAAAGGCGTTGCTGAGGTCCCATGGTGCTGCTGCAGGAGTAAAAAGGCGTTGCTGAGGTCCCATGGTGCTGCTGCAGGAGGGAAAGGCGTTGCTGAGGTCCCATGGTGCTGCTGCAGGAGGGAGGAGGCGTTGCTGAGGTCCCATGGTGCTGCTGCAGGAGGGAGGAGGCGTTGCTGAGGTCCTATGGTGCTGCTGCAGGAGGGAGGAGGCGTTGCTGAGGTCCTATGGTGCTGCTGCAGGAGGGAGGAGGCGTTGCTGAGGTCCCATGGTGTTGCTGTAGGGAAGCCAAGGCTTCAAGACACTTCAAGAGGAGGGCCAAGCGGTCGTGCCCCACCCTAAGCCGGGGTTATATAATAGCCACCAATATTTACTATCTTTTACGGCCAAGTCGCCTCACCAGCCCGGTATTGCAACCATCACACATCTATGGACAGTAAATTTCTTCTACCTCAACTTCTCTTTATTGAATATTACAACGAGACGAACCAGGAACCATAATATATCAAGAGAAACTCGTTTGAAAAGAAACGTAACATGGATGATGGCAGCAAGTATGAATATGTACATGTTTACCAAATGGCGTCCTAGCTTCGTCTCTTCGATGTATATCAACTGACTGTTATATTTCTCTCTTGTGTCTCCCCTGATGATGTGATTATGACACGAAAGTGCACTTGGGAACTTTTCGTGTTTCATTTTCCCCGTGGACTCATGGGAATGTGTATATATGTATATGTCTGTGTACGTTTATGTATACGTTGAAATGTATAGGTATGTATATGTGCATGTGTGGATGTGCATGTATATACATGTGTATGTGGGTGGGTTTGGGCCATTCTTTCGTCTGTTTCCTTGCGCTACTTCGCTAACGCGGGAGGCAGCGACAAAGTATAATAAATATAAATAATGAATAAATAAATACTTCTATAGAATAAGGGAACAGGATCAATGGAAACAACTGAATGATGAGGTTACGAATTTGGACAGCATATGGAAATGTAAGTTGTTGATAGTAGAGATGACAAGAGATAGGATTGCAGGGATTGCAAAAATGTTAAACTTCCCTTTTCGTAAAGCACAAATAATTAATTACTTATTTCCTAACTTGCTTATAATCGCTAATTTTCCCTCAACCAAATCTTACATTAATAATCCATATACAGGAAATGTTATAAAAGTGTCACACAATACCAGTATCTTCCTTCTAAAGTACCTCTTAGATTCATAGTCCCTTTATCCCCTTAACAAAGCACTTTCTTCCTTTTTTTTTTTCTAGGTAACTTCACACAGGGAAGGCATAATGGTCGCGTTGCCCACAGTCACGCTGGTAATCCTTAGCTGGGCGGCCTCCCACACGCAGCAACGCCCTGACTTTGTCTTCCATAGGTGGCGTTCAGCATATGATAAACAGTGGCTTCATTTGCGCATTTTCATGCCCCCTCACACCCTATGGGCCAGGTTGTTAATCATCATCTTGACGCGTTGGCAATACAGCGCCGGGAAACAGACCGGGGAAAGAAACATCCACCCACATCTCTCTACACATACGCACTTACATGTAGAGATATATGTGCATACATACATATACACACATGTACATATTCATACTTGCTCGCCTTCATCCATTCTCAAAGCCACCCCACTCCGCAGGAAACAGCACCAAAGCACGAAGAGAAAAATGACACATTATCTTCTTTTTCCCCTACACCCAATCGCCGCCCCCTACGTCAGCGTGGTAGCGCCAGGAAACAGTCGACGAAAGATCACTTCCGCTCATATCCATACACGAGCTGTTATGTATAATGAAATGATAACCACAGCTTCCCTATCCAGAACTAGGACCCACAGCCCTTTCCATGATTTACCCTGGACGTCTCACATGCCTTGGCTCAGTCCATTGGCGGCACGCCGACCCCAGTGAACCACACCGGTCCAATTCACTCGTATCCCATGCACGCCTTTCACCCTCCTGCATGTTCAGACCTCGATCGCTCAAAGTCTTTTCACTCTATCCTTCCACCTCCAATTGCGTCTACCCATTCTCTTTGTTCCTTCTCCTTGTGACACATATATTCTCTTTGTCAACCTTTCCACAACTCATTATCTCCATATGTCCAAACCATTTCAGTACAACCTCTTCTGCCTTCCCAAACATGCTCTTTTTATTACCACACATCTCTCTTACCCCTTTCATTACCTGCTTGATCAAACCACCTCACACCACATACTGTCCTCAGACATTTCATTTTAAACGCATCCACCCTCAACATGAAGTATCTCTGTCTTCTGTGTCACTCCCACGTAACTTGTTCCTGTTTGTTGAACTGTGAATATGTTCAGTGCTTCTGATACTGTGTTTTACTCTTATACAGTAATGGTAGGTAGTAGTTTGTAGGCAGTCACCAACCAAGGAGGTATATTACCAGTACTACATGGACAGCTGGCATGCTACCCACAAACATTCAATTTCTGTGTCACGCATAATACTTGACAGAGCTTAGCTCGCACCACTCATTCTTTGTAACTCTAGATTATTTCTGCAGTGAATGCTATGCACTAGCCTTCCCTTTTGGCAAAAATGGTAGGAGTACTAGATAGAAGTAGTATGTAGGTACATTAGACGGGAGCATTAGGTAGAAGCAGTAGGTTGGAATATCAGTTGTGAGCATTAGGTAAAAGTAATAGGTGGGAACATTAGAGGAGACACCTTAGGTAGGATATTCTGAAAACACTGCATTTGACTTCACTGTTAAGGTTGAGGCACTAAAGTCTAAAAAGCAGCACTGGAGTTTATCAGTAATGGATACACTCTTTAATGTGGCCATCCCCTTGAGGGAGTTCCTACTGGGAACAGGAATCAGCAGTATAAATATATAAATAGAGAGCCATTTCATGTATGGCAGGAATGCATGAAGGCAGCATGTATGGATATGTACATGTGTATATATGTATATGTCTGTGTATGTATATGTATGTATACGTTGAAATGTGTAGGTATGTATATGTGCATGTGTGAGCGTTTATGTATATACATGTGTATGTGGGTGGGTTGGGCCATTCTTTCGTCTGTTTTCTTGTGCTACCTCGCTAATGCGGGAGACAGTGACAAAGTATAATAAGAAATAAATAGTATTGTTATACCTTACTCACTGATGAGATATGTATGCATCTCAAAAGGTCCTAATTTATGATGAATAAAACAACCCTGGAAATTAAATATAAAGTCTTACTCTACTTGTGAATACCACTGTCAGGAAAACAGCAAAGACCAATATGAAGCTCATAAATACTATATATGCAATGGTCTTTAACAAATATATGGTAGATTTGAGTGAGAAACTGCAGAAGTAGGTGACGAGTTTGGAAGAGTGCGAAAAAAGGGAGTTGAGAGTAAATGTTATCAAATCTATTTATCTATTATTTGTTATAAGTGATAGCCGTTTCCCACGTCAGCAAAACAGTGCCAGGAAACAGACGAAGAATGGCCCATCTACTCATTTACACATTTTTTTTTTTTGCTTTGTCGCTGTCTCCCGCGTTTGCGAGGTAGCGCAAAGAAACAGATGAAAGAAATGGCCCAACCCACCCCCACACACATGTATATACATACGTCCACACACGCAAATATACATACCTACACATGGTTTACCCCAGACGCTTCACATGCCCTGATTCAATCCACTGACAACACGTCAACTCCGGTATACCACATCGATCCAATTCACTCTATTCCTTGCCCTCCTTTCACCTTCCTGCATGTTCAGGCCCCAATCACACAAAATCTTTTTCACTCCATCTTTCCACCTCCAATTTGGTCTCCCTCTTCTCCTCGTTCCCTCCACCTCCGACACATATATTCTCTTGGTCAATCTTTCCTCACTCATTCTCTCCATGTGCCCAAACCATTTCAAAACACCCTCTTCTGCTCTCTCAACCACGCTCTTTTTATTTCCACACATCTCTCTTACCCTTACGTTACTTACTCGATCAAACCACCTCACACCACACATTGTCCTCAAACATCTCATTTCCAGCACATCCATCCTCCTGCGCACAACTCTATCCATAGCCCACGCCTCGAAACCATACAACATTGTTGGAACCACTATTCCTTCAAACATACCCATTTTTGCTTTCCGAGATAATGCTCTCGACCTCCACACATTCTTCAAGGCTCCCAGAATTTTCACCCCCTCCCCACCCTATGATCCACTTCCGCTTCCATGGTTCCATCCGCTGCCAGATCCACACCCAGATATCTAAAACACTTTACTTCCTCCAGTTTTTCTCCATTCAAACTTACCTCCCAATTGACTTGACCCTCAACCCTACTGTACCTAATAACCTTGCTCTTATTCACATTTACTCTTAACTTTCTTCTTTCATACACTTTACCAAACTCAGTCACCAGCTTCTGCAGTTTCTCACATGAATCAGCCACCAGCGCTGTATCATCAGCGAACAACAACTGACTCACTTCCTAAGCTCTCTCATCCCCAACAGACTTCATACTTGCCCCTCTTTCCAAAACTCTTGCATTCACCTCCCTAACAACCCCATCCATAAACAAATTAAACATTTATATACATATATGTGTCCCTCAACACTTCTGAACCTAATAACCCTGCTGTTATTCACATTTACTCTCAACTTTCTCCTTTCACACACTTTTCTAAACCTAGTTGCCAACTTCTGCAGTTTCTCACTTGAATCAGCCACTAGTGCTGTATCATCGGTGAACGGCAACCAACTCAGTTCCCAGGCCCTCTCATCCTAAACAGACTGCATACTCACCCTTCTCTCCAAAACTCTTGCATTTACCTTCCTACCCACCCCATCCATAAACAAATTAAACAACCACGGAGACATCAAACACCCCTGCTGCAGACCAACCTTCACTGGGAACCAGTCAGTCTCCTCTCTCTCTACTCGTACTCATGCCTTACCTCATTGATAAAAACTTTTCACTGCTTCAAGCAGCTTACGTCCCACACCGTATACTCTTAAGACCTTCCACAAACCATCTCTATCAACTTGTATATGTCTTCTCTAGCTCCATAAATGCCACATACAAATCCATCTGTTTTTCTAAGTATTTCTCACATACAAACTTCAAAGCAACCACCTGATCCACAAATCCTCTACCACTTCTGAAATCACACTGCTCCTCCCCAATCAGATGCTCTATACATGCCTTTAGCCTCTCAATCAATACGCTCCCATACAATTTGCCAGGAATACTCAACAAACTTATGTCTCTAGTTTGAACAATCACCTTTATTACCTTTGCGTTTGTACAATCACACTATACATGCATTTCACCAATCCCCTGGCACTTCGCTATGATCCTTACATACATTGAATAACCAAACTATTCTCCTTGACTCTCTGACTTTGCTCACCACCCCAACCAAAACACCCTACATCTGCCACTCTATCATCAAACGCATTCAACAAACCTTCAAAATACTCACTCCATCTTTTCACATCTGATATCACTACCTGTTATATTTCTTTTTTTCTTTTCATACTATTCGCCATTTCCCGCATTAGCGAGGTAGCGTTGAGAACAGAGGACTGGGCCTTTGAGGGAATATCCTCACCTGGCCCCCTTCTCTGTTCCCTCTTTTGGAAATAAAAAAAAAAGCGAGAGGGGAGGATTTCCAGCCACCCGCTCCCTCCCCTTTTAGTCGCCTTCTACGACATGCAGGGAATACGTGGGAAGTATTCTTTCTCCCCTATCCCCAGGGATATATACAAGTAGTTATTAAATCATTTCTTTTTATCATACTTTGTCGCTGTTTCCCGCATTAGTGAGGTCGTGCAAGGAAGCAGACGAAAGAATGGCCCAACCCACCCACATTCACATGTATATACATAAACACCCACACGCACATATACATACCTATACATTTCAACGTATATACACATATTCCTAAGAGTCTGTGGGGAAAATGAAACACGATAAGTTCCCAAGAGCACTTTTGTGTAATAATCACATTATCAGGGGAGACACAAGAGACAAATATGTCAGTTGATATACATCGAAGAGACATACCTAGGATGCCATTTGGTAAACATGCGATTGTCCAAAACAGACGAGCGCATCATAAACTTATTATTTTACAAAGTTTATCAACAATAAAGTTATCCAATTTGTATAGACCATCACTAATATTGAGAGTATAATTCCTTGTGCATTTAATAATAGAAGATTCAATTATATTTCTCATGGTAATAGAGTTAGAGTTAATAACTGAGATGGCATTACTCCAGTCAATACAATGATTATAGTTTTTAACGTGATTAAACAAGGCATTTGATTCTTGTCCCATTCTTATACATATACATGTACATATGTACATATTCATACTTGCTGGCTTCATCCATTCCTATTGCCACCCTGCCACACGTGAAATGGCACCCCCTCCCCCCCTCACACACACACGAGGTAGCACTAGGGAAAGACAACAAAGGCCACATTCGTTCACACTCAGTTGCTAGCTGTCATGTGTAATGCACCAAAACCAAAGCTCCCTTTCCACATCCAGGCCCCACAAAACTTTCCATGGTTTACCCCAGATGCTTCACATGCCCTGGTTCAATCCATTGACAACATGCCAACCCCAGTTTGCCACATCATTCCAATTCCCTGCATGCTTTTCACCCTCCTCTATGTTCAGGCCCTGATCGCTCAAAATCTTTTTCACTCCATCTCCACCATAAGTGGGAAGGATGGCAAAGGGACTATCATCCTTCCACCTGACCCACACCATTTTCTTGTTCTTTGTCTTTTTTGTAGAGAAGGCTGCATTTGTTGAAATCACGTGATCCAGAAATGGATCCTAATCATGGATGATAAGTGTAAGAGTGTTAGTAGCAATAAAACTACATCAAAGAAATGTATGAGCATTAGAGATGCATGTGGCCATGATCAAGCATTCAATTAAAGGAGAAGTGTCTCATCCGCCACACAGAGGTATATCAAAAAACATTTTTATTTAATATTTAAATCTTTTACATTGTTTTATTAATTTCATTACAAGAGCACTGTTATCAACAATTATATATTGCAAATGCACAATATTTTTGCTTAATCATGAGTTTAACAAGCTTTTGTGGGATGACTTAGAAATGTAACAAAAATAATAGCTTTTTAACATTTCCCGCATCAGTGAGGAGTTTTGGAAGGAGGTTAATAGAGAAAAAATAAGATAACAAACAGGAGAGTCAGTGAAGGGGAAAAATGGGAAAGTAGTAACAGGCTTTCGGTGCATTATTACATGACAGCTAGAGACTGAGTGTGAACGAATGGGGCCTTTGTTGTCTTTTCCTAGCGCTACCTCGCACACATGAGGGGGGAGGGGGTTGTTATTTCATGTGTGGCGAGATGGCAATGGGAATGAATAAAGGCAGACAGTATGAATTATGTACATGTGTATATATGTATATGTCTGTGTGTGTATGTATATATATGTATACGTTGAGATGTATAGGTATGTATATTTGTGTGTGTGGACATGTATGTATATACATGTGTATGTGGGTGGGTTGGGCCATTCATTCATCTGTTTCCTTGCGCAAGGAAGTGGTTTGGTGAAAGTAGTGCGATGACAAAATGAAGTGGAGAGTACTGTAGTCAAATTTCTTAAGAAAGGGGGGTGAATGAGTTATGGTTGGTTAGTTAGGATTTTCAATGTATGCTTGGATCATGGTGAGGTGCCTGTGAATTGGTAGAATGCATGTATAAAGCATATGTATTAAGGTAAGGGGGACAGAGGCAAGTGTTCAAATCACAGATGTATATGTTTGGTGAGTGTACCTGGTAAGTTGTATTAAAGTGTGGTGATTATGAGGGTGGTGGCAGGCACAAAACACCAGAATGAGAAGAACAAAGTGGTTTCAGAAGTGGTAGAGGATGTGTGGATCAGGTGATGGTTTTGAAAAATGTGTGAGGAATACGTAGATGAAGAGAAGTATCTGTATGTGGCATTTATAGATCTGGAGAAAGCATACGACACGTTGATTGAGATGCTTTGTGGATGGCATTAGGGACATGCAGTATGGCAAGAAAGTTAATTGAAGCAATGAGTTCTTTTTATGAAGAGAGTAAGGCAAATGAGAAAGGTCTTAACAGCAAATGTAACCATGGAAGGGGAGGTAAGTCATAAAGGGGGTAAGGGGGGTGAAGGTTCTGGGAGCACTGAAGAATGTGGAAAGAAAAGTTATAGTTTAAGAGGGTAAAAATATGCTTGAAGAGACAGTGTTGCATGGCTGTGAGGCATGGGCTATAGATGAAAATGTAAGGAAGAGAGTGAATTTGTTGGAGATGAAATGTATGAGGACAACATGATGTGTGAGGGGGCTTGATCAAATAAATAATAATAGTTAAGAAAGATGTGTGGTAACAAAGAGAGTATGGTAGAGAGAACTGTAGAGGGGGTGCTGAAATGGTTTGGACATATGGAGAAATGAGTGAGAAGAGGATGACAAAGAAGACCTATATGACAGAAGGGGGGAGAGAAGAAGGGGAGACCAATTTGGAGATGGAAGGATGGACTGACAATCATTTTGAAGGATAGGGTCCTAAACATGCAGGAGGGTGAAAAGCATGCATAGAATAGAGTGAACTGAGACAATGTGGTTTACAGGGGCCAGTGCTCTGAATCAGGATGTGTGAAGTATCCATGGTAAACCATGGAAAGGTCTGAGAGGCCTAGTTATAGATAGGGAACTGTGGTTTCAGTGCAGTACACATAACAGCCAGAATATGGATGTGAAGGAAAGTGGACTTTGTTCATGGCACTTCTCTGCTAACGTGGGACACAGCAATCAAGAATGAAAAATACATTTTTAGATATGAGTAAAAAAAGAAAAAATGGAATTCAAATCATCTTAGAAATACACAGGAGGAAAAAAAAAACTTCAAGGCAATGTAGATTTATTACATGGTATCCTATATTAAGCCCTAGTTATGAAGTTGAGTTGACAATAAATGCAACAAACTAGCTAATGTCATATTCTTCTAGATATATATCATAAACAATGTAAAAATACAAATCAGTTGAATATTATCTAAAAAGAAAAAAATTATCTCTGTTTTCATAGTTTGCCTTACTTCATTTTCCTTGGATTATATCTCTTCTTTGGATTTTCTGACTGGAATGCCTTTTTTTCACTATACGAAGGCCCACGTCGGAAATTTTTAACTGATTTCTTATCAGTTCTAGTCAGCTCCTGGTCAAATGAAGACTTTAACCTGGAATGTTTACGTTTTCCCTTCACACCTGGCATGGCCTGTTTCAGCTTTTCCTTCATATCTGCCAAAGTAAATGGAAGAAAAATTATACATTAATATCATACTTCTATGTAAGAAGTGTGCATGGTAATGTTGTCAAAATAACACAGCTTAAATGAAAATAATGAAACAGGTCAGGTCAGTTTTCAAACTGAATATCAAATGACAAAGATTCAGCAAATACAGCATAACAGAGTAAAATAACAATCAGTTCTACCTCTACGTAATGCACATAATTTCTACCTGCTTACTCTGTGTCATTATGTTCCTTCCCATTTACAAAAATATCATGTACAAATAGTTCTCCCTTGCTGTTCAGTCTTTTATTGGTTTGGAGTCAATTTTTTTTTGAGATAAAATATTGCCATATAACATACTCTTTCCATGATTTACAAATCACCACCAACTTGTACTTTAAAAAGACCTCCCCGCTGACCATAACACCGCGCAGACTTTGCATATTACAAGAGCAAAGGTCAATGCTTCACATCTGTAACAGCTACATAAACAAAGCTGCATCATTCACTGAGACAATCGTTATCCTTCCTCAAATCTTCAAGTGCTAAAAGTTTAAATGAAGTTCAATGGTCGAGGGAGCAAAAATATCACATTTTCCAGCAGCCTAATAACTAATGATTTTTGCTTGGCAAATTCTCTAAGCCTTTTAAAGTGAAGGTAAAGTTAAAAACAAGCCAGTCAAACATCAGAAACAGCACATTCATCTGTCAAGTTTATTCAGTTATGAATATCTTTAATCTTTTCAAGCAGCATTAGGCATATAATTACTGCACCTTTCAAACATTTCAATTTGGATCAGTCATTCACAACACTTTATTCATCCCTATGTTGTGAAAATCTTATGAGGGTAATATGGTGTACAGATGCTCAAAATCATGTTCTGCTGGTATTTGCTTGCCAACAGCTTTTTTTATCAGAGGTGGAGGTGGAGGGAACAAGGAGAAGTGGGAGACCAAATTGGAGGTAGAAAGATGGAGTGAAAAAGATTTTGTGTGATCGGGGCCTAAACATGCAGGAGGGTGAAAGGCGTGCAAGGAATAGAGTGAATTGGAACGATGTGGTATACCGGAGTCGATGTGCTGTCAATGGATTGAACCAGGGCATGTGAAGCGTCTGGGGTAAACCATGGAAAGTTTTGTGGGCCTGGATGTGGAAGGGGAGCTGTGGTTTCAGTGCATTATACATGACAGCTTGAGACAGTGTGAACGAATGTGGCCTTTGTTGTCTTTTCCTAGCGCTACCTCGCGCACATTTGGGGGGAGGGGGTTCTCATTTCATGTGTGGTGGGGTGGCGACGGGAATGAATAAGGGCAGACAATGAATTATGTACATGTGTATATATGTATATGTCTGTGTGTGTACATATATGTATATGTTGAGATGTATAGGTATGTATATGTGCGTGTGTGGACGTGTATGTATATACATGTGTATGTGGGTGGGTTGGGCCATTCTTTCGTCTGTTTCCTTGCGCTACCTTATTGACGAGGGAGACAGCAACAAAGTATAATAAAAAAAAGATAATAATCTTAATCATTATTACTATTATCATTATCAACCACACTCTGTCTCTAGCTATCATATGTAATGCATCAAAACCACAGCTCCCTATCCAAATCCAGGCCCTACAGACCTTTCCATGTTTCACCCCAGATGCTTCCATTGACAGCATGCCGACCCTGGTATATAAAATCGTTCCAATTCACTCTATTCCTTGCACGTCTCTCATCCTCCAGTATGTTCAAGCCCCGATCACTAAAAATCTTTTTCAATCCATCCATCCACCTCCAACTTGGTCTCCCGATTCTCCTTGTTCCCTTCACCTGACACATATATTCTCTTCGTCAATCTTTCCTCACTCATTCTCTCCATATGTCCAAACCATTTTAACTTCTGCTCTCTCAACCACACTCTTTTTAATTCATTACTTACTAGATCAAACCACCTCACATCCTATATTGTCCTCAAATATTTCATTTCCAAAACATCCACCCTCCTCCGTACAACCCTAAATACAGCCCATGCCTTGCAACCATATAATATTGTTGGAACTACTATTCCTTCAAACATACCCATTTATGCTCTCTGAGATAACACTCTCTCCTTTGACACATTCTTCATTGCACCCAGAACCTTCGCCCCCTCCCCTACCTTGTGACTCCCTTCTGCTTCCATGGTTCCATTCGCTGCTATGTCCACACCCAGATATCTTCATTGCACCCAGAACCTTCGCCCCCTCCCCTACCTTGTGACTCCCTTCTGCTTCCATGGTTCCATTCGCTGCTATGTCCACACCCAGATATCTAAAACACTTCACTTCCTCCAATTTTTCTCAATTCAAACTTACATCCCAACTAACTTGTCCCTCAATCCTCCTGAACCTGATATTATTACCTTGCTTTTATTCACATTTACTTTTAACTTTGTTTTTTGTGTTTGGATGAAATGCCTTGAGCATTGAATGAGACAATATCCTCTGTCTTCATTCTTTTTCAAGGGAAATCATTTGATAATTTGCCCCCCCCCTCATTGTATTTCTAGGCCATGTTAGGTTAGGTTAGGGTAGAAACCTAACCTAACCCACTCACATTTTCTGTCTAGACATGTATAACAGTTTATACAGGTATTTGGCAGGAATCCCACATACAGCACCATAGTAAGTAGAGGTTTCACAAAAAAGCTCAGCAAGAAACAGGTTGGAGGGGATGTAAAGAAGTACTGTTTTACTCAAGGGTGCTGTCTGTTCACAAAGGTTTAAAAGGTTAACTGATTTTATAGAAGAACTTAAAGAGATGGGGGACCCAAGAGAGGAGAACTTTTTCCCCATGCTATACCAATAGGTAATTACAAGTTGAACTGACAAATACCCACCCTTCCTTTACTCAACACACCATCCTGCTCCACATCCATCTTTATCTATTTATTCATCTATAAAAGAGCCTAGGTGTTACCCTTCTAAAGGCTCCAGTAGCCTAAGGCTGCACTACTCCCAGCAGCAGGCAAATGTAGACTCCTAAAGTGTGAGAAGTTCTTTGATGAAACTGTACCCTTACTAATACAGCTTTCCTAAAGATGACTTTTCACTTGTGGTGTACCCTTGAGCAGAGAGATTCCAGTAACCAAGCCACAGCTGAACTAGATATTCAGTACGAGTGTGCCAAATTTTGTGAATTCAATGATCACACAACACAGCAACAACATATTCCTTTCTGCTTCTTATTATACAATGACTTTATTGCAGTGGCCACCTCCTTGAGGGAGTTCCAGAATGGAACAGGCAACAGATAGATAGATATATGAACATATTCACCATCAGCTCTCTCCCTCTCTATTCTGAGGGATCTCATTATCATACATCTCATTACTAGATCTGCAAGTAAGCTTTTCATTACTAGACCTGCTAGTAAAATTTTTTTCATTGCAACCAAGCTCCAACCTTTTGTTTAGAACCTATCCCGTCTTTAACTTTCTCGTTGCTATTAATTTCCTTTCTTGTTGCTCCCTGAAACATTCAACCACAGTGCTCAATACCACTGATCTTTATGTAGCTTACATGTGCAAACTTTTCCTCACAGATTTAAGTTAGGTTCTTCACCTATCTACATCATATTCATGTTTACTCATAAATCTTCACTGCTATCTTCTGCTATAATTACAATTACTCAGGCGTCAATTGTACACCATCAAGCTATACTTTCTTTTATCTTTTTGTCTTTGTCTGATATAATTATCATAGACAACATAAAGGCTACTATTATCCCCAACAGTACTCTAGGCAAAATATTTCCCTCATCCAACAGAGTTCTGTTTGCTATAGCTCTGAATTTTCTGTTTGTTAAGAACTCTAATCCAGCTTCCTTGTTAACCTTTTATGTTCTAAGTTACCACTTTATCGAGCAAATGTCTGTAGTTTATCATGCCCAATGCTTCTGCTGAGTTAAGGACGGCGATCTCCTCTACATTTTCGTGTTTGCATAACTTTTTCTAGTACAAATCATGTTGGTCTTCAACAGCATCGCTGTTCATTTGGTCTTTTACTGCTGTTTTTCAATCACTTTTAAATATTCTTTTATAAAGTGAAATATCAACTTTGAGATCTCTCTTTTTTCTTTAGACTCTCCTTAGCCTAATGCAAACTTGAATAACTTTGTGAACCCCTGCTATCCTGCTATCACCTAGGCTCAGTCTCAGCAGTTACATCACTGGTTGTGCTATCATTCTCTTTGTTTTTTCAGGAATATGGTTGGGAATCTATCTGGTCCCAGAAATTAATTTTCTAGTTCATTTATTGTTATCACTGTCATTTCAGTTTCATGGACATCATTACGTTTATGCAGTCTCATCTGGATTTTTTTAACATGGCGACTGAAATGGCAGACAAATGACTTGCACCAATCAAGGCCATCTCAGGTGAAAGAAAAAAGCTGAAGAGAAAGAAAGTAGAAATCAATCAGGGTTTTGCAAGCATTTGAGGACATCAATGGAATATCTCAGTGAGCTGTACTAAATGTTTTTGTATATAATAGGAACAAGTGGATTATATGAAGCATATAACAGTGGCTCCCAAGAATGCTATAAAAGGATTCAATAGAATGAAAAAGGAATGCAAATGAGGTCTAGATTTCTCCCTTATTTCGTAATTCTTGATTTCTCCCTTTTTTCGTAATTCCTTAACACACCTTCTAGATGAAATCTTGTTCAGCTTTAAGACACTATTCTGTCGTATGTTTTAAAAATAGACTCTCTTTACAAAGATACATAACTAAAATGGAAAAATTCTCTTTAAAACAAACTACAGCCATGTGATGAGTTACTGAGGGCAAAATTATGACAAACAGCAATACAAATGAAAATTTCCAATCTAATGATCTTATATTTTAGTTAATCATTTGTCTAAAACCAATGTATCTTATGATATTTACATCAAAGAAACATAAAATATGGAGAAATGTAAACAATGGACTCGATGGATTCAGCTTGTGTATGTACTATGGAGAAATGTAAACAATGGACTCGATGGATTCAGCTTGTGTGTGTACGTCAGTACAGGAACTAAAAAACCTAACTACATAACATGGCACAGATCTCATATGGAGTGTAAAAAGAATTCAAATTGAACTATGAACACAAAAGTAACAATAAACTTGGAATGCATGACTTACCCCTGTTTGAAAACTTTCTGAATTTTACTGTGTCTTTAAGGCGTTGCACTTTATTAGCTTTCTTGCAAAAATGATCAGACATATTTATCTCACTAATAATGTGCTTATCTTCAGGATCCTGGGCATTCAGAATTCTTCTCTTTTTCTTTGCCCTTCCTTTTACCATCTGTTTGTCTGCCACATCAGGCGCCTTATCTGTAACACAGCAAGTAAGATTTTAGTTTAATGTCAATAAGATATCTAAACTTATGGAACAGACTTTTCCCTACATTCATGGAATGATGGTGTATGGAGAATGTGTCCAAAACATTTCAGCCACTAGCCATCCCTATAAAAAGTGTTCAAGACCCAACATTAATGCTACAAGCCTTTCCTAAAGAATTCTGTAAGACTGTCAGGTTGCTGTATAACAAAAGCAGTTTCTGCTAGCTTGACTCTTTCATTGCATGATTAATTTTCAGGAATGACCAATAAATCACAAAAATATTAAATTATTGATTACACATCTGTTACTTTCCCCATATCAAAAGGGGAGGTATTTCTAGATCTGGCACTAAAACTCCTTATAATCCATAATGGATAAATTAAGATTATTCTTTTATTTCTTTCACATGAGCTTGCCATGTCCTACATGAGCAGTGTAGCATGATACACTCATAATAATTTCTATATACGAAGTGAAGGATCCTCTTGGTAAAGTGACAAATATAAGGTGGAAAATAAATGCCTGTAGAGTGCTATTGTTTAAAGCTGAAAGGGACAAAGGTAAGTCTTCAAGTTACAAAGTTTGGCAAGTGTACCTGATAAGTAGTCTGGAAGAGTGGGGATTATTGACAGGGTGGTTGTATGCACAGAGCATCTGGCTAAGGAAGAACAATGTGGTTTCAGGAGTGGTAAAGGATATGTGCATCATGTGTTTGCTTTGAAGAATGTGTGAGAGCAGTATTTAGAGAAACAAAAGGATTTGTATGTGGTATTTAATGATCTGAAGAAGTCATATGATAGGCTGATAGAGACGCTCTATGGAAGGTGTTACGAATATATGGTGTTGGAGGAGCTATAAGAATCAGTGAAGCTTTTATCAAAAGAGTAAGGAGTGTGTGCAAGTAGGAACAGAGGAGGGTCAGTAGTTCCAAGTGAAAATGCATCTGTGGCACTGGGTATGTGATGTCACCATGGCCGTTTAATTCTGTTTGCAGATAGGTTGGTGAAGGAGGTAAATGCAAGGGCTTTGGAGAGAAGAGTATGTATGCAGTCTATTCAGGGTTGCAGGTGGGGGGCTGGGAGGTGAGTCATATGTTTCCTGATGATATGGGGTTGGTGGCAAATTCAAGTAATAAACTGCAAATATGTTTGGGTTTGGGAGTGTGTGTGAAAGGAGAAAGTTGAGAGAACATCTAAATAAAAGCCAGGTTATGAGGTTTAGCATTGAAAAGACAGGTTGTTTGGAGTGAGACCTTAAATGATGAGAACTTAAAGAAAGTGGAGTGTTTTAGATATCTAGCAGTGGATAAAGCAGCAAAAGGAATCATGAGGGCTGAAGTGAGCCACAGGATGGATGAGGCAGGACAATGTCCTGAGAGCATTGACATATGTGTGGAAAGAGAGGTCATTGTCTTTTAAGGGCAAATATAGGTATGTTTGATGGTATAGTAGTCCTGTCAGTGCTGTAGTCTGTAATGCTGGCTTGGCTTTTGATAGCCATTGGTGGCTTTAAAATGGCCTTCAAGGCCAGTGTACAATTACATAAAACCTTGCCTATATTCTCAAGTACCTACAACCAAAATTTGGGACCCCTACATGATAAATGAAACTCTAGTAAACCTGGTTCTTGAAAGGCAACCTTTGATGGCATTCAAAGCCAGGATCTGGTAACCTTGTATCCTACATTTGATACTAAGATATCTTTAATAGAACTTGAGGCTGCCAGTTCACCTATTCTAAATGTATGCAGTGAACTGGGTGTAATTCTTAAAGCTGGGGTGGCCTCTGATGGCCTCAAAGCAGCCTTTCAATTCAGCAAATGGTGGCTAAAACCCTATCCCAGCACTTGAAATCCCTACATGCAGAACATGGTGCCTGTAAGTGCTTCCTAAAGGTTCACTGACTATTGTACATTATTGCTCAGACATATTCAGTATCAAAGTATCCATCTATCTACCTCTATGTCTATGCCTATTCCCATTGGGAACCCCCTCAAGGGGGTACCTATCCTCTGATGTACTATTAATAGCCTGATATTTCATAGTAAGCTCCTAAAGTGCCTATATATGTCATGCTTATATTTTTAAGGAGTTATTAAAAATTTTCTCATCAGATTCCAACTTACTCTTTTTGGTGTTGCTACTTTCTCCTGTTTCTAACCAAGTTCTCTCAGGCTTTACTTCAAAGGTTCCCTTAAGTTTCTTCTTCATTTTTTGAATAGACTGTTCCATCATTAGCAAATCCTTTTCAGCTCGTTCTTCTGTAAGAATACGACTCACATCTGGTTCTACCTTCTCCACCTTTGCCTTGTATTTTTCAAGTACTTCTGGAGGAATTAAGAGAAAAATTCATTGAAAAAGATCTAGCTATCTATCTATATCTCTGATGCCTGTTCCAAGGGAGGGAGGGAGGGATGGAGGTAGGTAGGTAGGTAGGTATGGCAATAAAGTCTCCAAAACTAATATGCTTCAGAACTTCTTAGCCTTTGGTGCCTCACCCTTAACAGGATACTGGCAGAGGGGCAACTCTAGTGCTGCAGAGGTTACTACCTAATTTTCCTACTAACTGCATTTACCTAGTGCTCTTACCTACTACTTCTACTTAATTCTCCTAGCCTAAATGTCCCTACCTTCTCCTTCTATCGACTTCTACCATTTTGCCAAAAGGCAGGGCTAGTGCATGAAGCTCACTGCAGAACAAGTAAGGACTTTAACATTCCAAACTAAAGATAACATAAATAAAATCATAATAAAATGGCATTAGTTATTCTCTCCATCTTTTTTTTAATCCTACAAGTGGAAGACTGGTTGAATATACAAGATTCAGAAAGATACAACATATCTACTTTGCTTTATTGCAACTCAGTTTATCAAAGGCAGATGGGAAACTGCTAGAGAAAGTGCCACTGCAGGCATCAGTAACTGATACAATTATCCTCCGTGTAATGATAGTGTTATGTTTCTAAAAAACTCAAATGCTACGTGAAATACTGTTATGCAAGCAAATGAAATCTACCACATAAGGGGGTTATACTCCTGAGCATTAATTTTCCATATTCAACTCTTAAGTACAGGAGGTCCCCAGCTTACAAAAGAGTTAGGTTCCTGGACCCTATTTGTGAATCAATGTTCATAAGTCAGAAAATATAAAAAAAATGCATAAAATCAGAGGAAATGACTATACATAACTGTAATAATAAATGAGATATTGTATTCCAAAGTAAAACATCATATCAAGAAACACTCAATGAAAAAAGTCACAGTTAGGCAGTTTTTAATGTTCCTTCTTTTGGAAAAGTAAAAACTGGCGAGGAGGATTTCTGGCCCCCGTACCCATCCCTTTCAGTCCCCTTCTATGACACACAGGGAATATGTGGGAAGTTTTCTTTCTCCCTATCCCTTGAGATAAAATCTAGTCTTAATATTATGAACATCTATCAAGCCTAGTTATAATAATCAGAGATACACTTGTGAGACAAAAAGGGTTCACATACCTTTGTTTAAAACTCTGCTGAACAAAGCCTTTTTTGAGCACCTCTTAATTTCTTTTAACATCGTGAATTCCTTCTCGATAGCCAAGTTTACACAGAGACCACAGTAACCTGCTCGGGCAGTGCGGCCAACTCGATGAACATAACGGGTATATGTGCTGGGCAGATCAAAATTTATTACCTAAAATCACACAAAAATAATTACTTGGATGCAGTTCATCATACTCTATCCTTAATCATAGTTTACCAAATCAAAACCATTTTATAAATAATTTTGGGCATAATACCAACCAGTAAATTTACACTCACCTAAACTATCTATCTATATCTCTTATGCCCATTCCTTTTGGGAACTCACTCAAAGGGAATGTCTTCATCAAAATAGTCTCCATAACTGGTGAACTCCAGTGATACTTCTTAGCCTTTAATGCCTTACACTTAACATCTAAAAATAAGGTTGATTTGCTACCCAAAGCCTCTCACATCACTCAAACAAATCCTCAACCCATGCCCAGTGTCTTTTAATGAAATATGAATTTCTACACTTGTATAAGTGCTTCTTACATTTTGACCTTGTACACTAATTCAAGTAACAACTATGCCTCCAATCAAACTCTTTCTACATTAAAAACTTTTCTCATTAACTCCAGCATAATTTCTCGGGCATCCTCATCTGAGATACTCCTTGCCTTAACCAAATCTCACTGCAACTAATCCTCTACTTTGCAGTTTTCCTCTCCTCCTTTAGTACCACTCTTCATATCTTCTTTACTTACCTTACACCAGCCGTATATTCTACATGACCTCACAATCCTCAAACACTTTCATCCATGCGCCTTTCTAATGATTTTTCCCAAATCACATACATCTTAACTTATTCATCCTTTTTATGCCAACTGCATTAGGCAAGATACCATCTCTATGGCTATTTCTGACCTATTCTAATCTACATACTTAAGTTTAACATTCATAAATCTGAGCTGGGAAAAGCGCCCTTGAAGTGTGAGTTTCTCACGAACTCTAAATTTCTTTCCATTCACCCAAGCTCTCATCACTCTCTCCAATGCAAGGTTCTCCTTTCAAATTTTCAAATTTCATAATCCTACTACCATCCTTAATAAAATCCAAACCAAAAACCTAAGCTCATCCAAAGCTTCCAATTCTTCAACATTTACAACAATGTAAGAGTGTAACCTAATCAACACATAAATGCCCAAACACGCACATATACATTACTATCAGTATCATTATACTTAATCGCTATTTCCTCCATCAGCAATAAAGGCTACGAAACAGACAAAGAATGACCCATCCTTCCAAAAGAAGGAACAGAGAAAGGGGCTAGATGAGGATTTCCCTCAAAGGCCCAGTCCTCTGTTTTTAACGCTACCTCGCTAATGCGGGAAATGGCGAATAGTTTGAAAGAAAGATATATATATATATATACATAAAAGCCCATACACACACATACATATAAATATTCATATCAACATATACATACATATACATACACATACAGACATATACACATGTACGTGTTCATACTTGCTTGCCTTCATCCATTCCTGTCGCTACCCCACTCCACAGGAAGCAGCATCATTAACCCCCCTTCAACAAGGCAGCGCCAGAAAACATAGATAAAAGGCCACACTCGTTCACACTCAGTCTCTGGCTGTCATGTGTAATGCTCCAAGACCACAGCTCCCTATCCACATCCAGGCCCCACAGACATTTTCATGGTTTAACCCAGACACTCCACATGCCCTGGTTCAGTCCACTGACAGCACGTTGACCCCAGTATACCACATCGTTCCAATTCACTCTATTCCTTGCATGCCCCTCTCCCTCCTGTATGTTTAGGTCCCAATCGTTTGAAATCTTTTTCACTCCCTCCTTCCATCTCCAACTTGTTCTATCACTTCTAGTTCCCTCCACCTATGACACATATATCCTCTTTGTCAATCTTTCCTCACTCATTCTCTCCATGTCAAAACCATTTCAACACAACCTCTTCTGCTCTCTCAATCACGCTCTTTTTATTTCCACACATCATTACTTACTTGATCAAACCATCTCAAACCACACTGTCCTCAAACATTTCATTTCCAACACATTCACCCTCCTCTGTACAACCCTATCTATAGCACATACCTTGCAACCATACAACATCGTTGGAACTACTATTCCTTCAATCACACCCATTTCTGCTCTCTGAGATAATGTTCTCTCCTTCAACACATTCGTCATCGATCCCAGAACCTTCGCCCCCTATCCCCCCGTAACTCACTTCTGCTTCCATGGTTCCATCCACTGCTAGGTCCACTCCCAGATATCTAAAACACTTCACTTCCTCCAGTTTTTCTCCATTCAAACTTACATCTCAATAAACTTCTCCCTCAACCTTACTGAACCTAATAACCTTGCTCTTATTCACATTTACTCTCAACTTTCTCCTTTCACACACTTTTCCAAACTCAGTCACCAACTTCTGCAGTTTCTCACTCAAATCAGCCACTAGAGCTGTATCATCAGTGAACAACAACTGACTCACTTCCCAAGCCCCCTCATCCCCAACAGACTGCATACCTGCCCCTCTCTCCAAAACTCCTGCATTTACCTCCCTAACTGCCCCATCCATAAATGAATCAAACAACCAGAAGGACATCACACCCCAGCTGAAGACCGACATTCACTGGGAACAAATCACTCTCCTCTCTTCCTACTCATACACATGCCTTACAAACTTAGTAAAAACTTTGAACTGCTTCTAGCAACTTACCTCCCACACCACATACTCTTAAGACCTTTCACAAAGCGTTTCTATCAGCCTTATCATATGCCTTCTCCACATCCATCATTGCTATATACAAACCTATCTGTTTTCCCAGTATTTCTCACATACATTCTTCAAAGCAAACACCTGAGCCATGCATCCTCTACCACTTCTGAAACCACAGTGCTCTTCCCCAATACATATACATACATATACAAAACAACAATTACATAACAGCATATACATATACACAGACATATACATATATATATACATGTACATATTCATTCTTGCTTGTCTTCATCCATTCCTGGTGCTACTCCGCCCCAAAGGAAACCGCATCGTTACCCCCTGCTTCAGTTAGGTAGCACCAGGAAAACAGACAAAAAGGCCGCATTCATTCACACACAGTCTCTAGCTGTCATGTGTAATGCACCAAAACCACAGCTCCCTATCCACATCCAGACCCCACAGACCTTTCCATGGTTTACCACAGACGTTTCACATGCCCTGGTTAAGTCATGTCAACCCCGGTGCACCACATTGTTCCAATTCACTCTACTGCTTGCATGCCTCTCACCATCCTGTACGTTCAGGCCCTGATTGCTTAAAATCTTTTTCACTTCATCCTTCCACCTCCAATTTGGTCTTCGGCTTCTCCTTGTTCCCTCCACCTATGACACATATATCCTCTCTGACAATCTTTCCTCACTCATTCTCTCCATATGTCCAAACCATTTCAACGCACCCTCTTTTGCTCTCTCAGCCACACTCTTTTTATTTCAACACATCACTTACCTTTCATTACTTACCAGATCAAACCACCTCACCACCTCAGATGACATATTTTCCTCAACATCTCATTTTCAACAGATCCATCCACCTCTGTACAACCCAACTAAGACCCCATGCCTTACAACCATGTAAAATTGTTGGAACTACTATTCCTTCAAACCTACCCATTTTTGCTCTCCAAGATAACATTCTCTGCTTCCACACATTCTTCATCGGTCCCTCCCCCATCCTGTGACTCACTTCTGCTTCCATGGTTCCATTCGCTGTTAAGTACATTCCCAGGTATCTTAAACACTTCCTCCAATTCTTCTCCATTTAAACTTTTTTTTTTTTTTTTTTCAAACTATTCGCCATTTCCCACGTTAGCGAGGTAGCGTTAAGAACAGAGGACTGGGCCTTTTTTGGAATATCCTCACCTGGCCCCCTCTGTTCCTTCTTTTGGAAAATTAAAAAAAAAAAAAAAAAAAAACGAGGGGAGGATTTCCAGCCCCCGCTCCCTTCCCTTTTAGTCGCCTTCTACGACATGCAGGGAATACGTGGGAAGTATTCTTAATCCCCTATCCCCAGGGATAAACTTGTCCTCACCAGACCCTATTTGAACTAATAACCTTAGCTCTTAATATACACATCATTCAATTTTCTCTAACTTTCCCCTACACCATTCACTGAACCAATTCCTTCACTACACATCCTTCTCTAAAACCAGCTCTACACTTCTCCCACAAATACAACTTAAGACCTTCCATAAGCATCCTACCAACCTACACTGCCACTCCAGATCATCAAACTGCTACATCCCCCACAAATCATCTGCTTTCTACAATTCCTCAAAATACATCTCATTCACAAGCACAACAACCATGATACATCCACATCATTCTCAAAGCAAACACCTGATCCACACATCCTCTACCACTTCTGAAACTAAACTTCTCCTCCCCAATCTGACACTGTACATACCTTCACCCTCTCAATCAGACCCTCCCATACAATTTCTCCCCTATCCCTGGGGATAGGGGAGAAAGAATACTTCCCACGTATTCCCTGCGTGTCGTAGAAGGCGACTAAAAGGGTAGGGAGTGGGTGGCTGGAAATCCTCCCCTCTCGTTTTTTTTTAATTTTCCAAAAGAAGGAACAGAGAAGGGGGCCAGGTGAGGATTTTCCCTCTAAGGCCCAATCCTCTGTTCTTAACGCTACCTCGCAAACGTGGGAAATGGCGGATAGTATGAAACTAAACAAACTTATGCCTCTGTAGTTTGAACATTCACCTCTATCCCCTTTGCCATGTAAAATGACACTATGCATGCATTCTGCCAATTCTCAGGCACTTCACCCTGATTCATACATATACTGAATATCCTAACCAACCAATTAACAACAACAGTCACCCCCTTGATAAATTCTATTGCAATACTATCCAAACCTGCCACCTTGCCGGATTTCATCATCTGCAAAGCTCTCACTACCTTTTCTCTCTTAATCAAACCATTCTCCCTGGCCCTCTCACTTTGGACACCACCCCGACAAAAACACCCTACATCTGCCACTCTATCATCAAATGCATTCAACAAACCTTAAAATACTCATTTCATCTCCTTCTCACTATCTGTTATTACTTCCCCCCTCGCCCCCTTTGCCAATGTTCCCATTTGTTCTTGTCTTATGCATGTTATTCACCTCCTTCCACAACATGCTTTTATTCTCCCTAAAATTTAATATCTCACCCCATCTCTCATTTGCCCTCTTTTTCAACCCTCGCACCTTCTTCTTGACCACCTGCTGCTTTCTTTTATATATTACCCAGTCATTTGCACTCTTTTCATGTACCATCCAAAAGCCTCTCTTTTCTCTTTCACCAACTTTACTTCATCCCACCACTCACTAACCTTTCTAATCTGCCCACTTCCCACCTTTCTCATGCCACATGCATCTTTTGCACATGCCATCTATGCTTCCCTAAATTCATTCCATTCCTTACCCACTCCTCTCACATCAATTGCTCACACCTTTTGCCATTCTACACTCAATCTCTGCTGGTATTTCCACACAAGTCTCGTTTCCAAGCTCACTTATTCTCACCACTCCCCAACATTCCCTCTTCGTTTCTGAAAACCTCTACAAATCTTCACCTTTGCTTCCACAAGTCAGTGGCCTTACATCCCTCCAGCTGCTCCTCTCAGCACATTAACATCCAATAGTCCCTCTTTTACACACCTATCAATTGACCATCTCTACTACTCACATATGTATAATTATGTATATCTCTCTTTTCAGACCTGGTATTCCCAATCAACAGTCTTTTTTCATCACATAAAATTCATAAGCTCTTCACCATTTCCATTCACAACACTGAATACCCCCTGTACACCAATTATACCCTCAATTACCATACTACTCACCTTTGCACTTACATCACCCATCACTAACACCGGGTCTTGTGCACCGAAGCTGCTGACACACTCACTCAGTTACTCCCAAAACACTTGCCTTTAATGATCTTTCTTCTCATGACCAGGTGCACAAGCACCAATAATCACCAATCTCTCTCCACCCACTTTCAGTTTTACCCACATCAATCTAGAATTTATTTTCTTGCACTCTATCAGGTAAATAAAGCAGGCAAAAATAATATGTCCTTACCCACATCCAGAGCATTAATATGAAACAAGTAATTCTGCACTCATAAAGTGTTTTTTACTTACTTTGTACATTAACTGATTTATAAAAATAGACCAATCTCTTCATTTACATCATGTCTACACACAAAATGCTTCCACTGCATCTAATCCCAATCATTCCTTTAGTATCTTCACCTAAAATATCCCTAGCTTATTGAATTCCCTCATTATATCTATCCATCAATTCTGCAATCTAACTCGTACTTGTACATTCTACTGCATTACATCTTTCTGATCAACCTACAGTCTGCAATATTTTCTACATGACTATGCCACCTCAAAAAATTCATCCAAGTGCCTTTTTAATCTCTTCACACTATATATCCTTGTCACATCTTCATTTTACAGTCTATCCATCCTCATTCTAAATACGATGAGTTATTTGTCTCCACTGCTTTTATTTCTGTACTTTCCTGACACAAACTCGAGTTTCACATCCATATCTGAATTCTGGGACACATACTGCTTCAGGCAAGTTTCTTGCATGCTTGACAAAAATTCTTCCTTTCCACTAGAGCTTTCAATGCACATCCAATTTTTGTTTTGTGACATTTTTCAAATAAATGTTTCTCATTACTATCATTACTAACTTTATTCCCAAATACTTACTCATTCACAGTTTCGACTATAGCTGGACTGTGTACTGGACTACCTTTTATTCACAGTCATGCTAAGCATCTTCATCAAAATGGCCCACCATTCTTTCAGTGCTTTTTTGATTAAGCTAATAATATAGTATCATCTATGGACTACAACTGCGTCAACTTTCACTGTGTTTCTCCAAAGTTGATTATTACACCACAAGCAACCCATTCTACTCTCATCTTATGCAATAACCATCACATAAATCTGATGCATTACCACATTCATGTTAATCCACTAACTCATGCAATCATTTACTTTCACACTTACTAAAAGATCCTTCAATCATAAGAACAATACTCTCATCTACCCATCCTCTTTCATCTCTGCATCCTTATAATGAGAGGTTACTAAAACTTTCAATATATTAGTAACTATCCTGCCATACCCCTTGCCAAGAAGACTTATCTATTTTTTTTTTTTTTTTTTTTTTTTTATACTTTGTCGCTGTCTCCCGCGTTTGCGAGGTAGCGCAAGGAAACAGACGAAAGAAATGGCCCAACCCCCCCCCCCCCATACACATGTACATACACACGTCCACACACGCAAATATACATACCTACACAGCTTTCCATGGTTTACCCCAGACGCTTCACATGCCTTGATTCAATCCACTGACAGCACGTCAACCCCTGTATACCACATGACTCCAATTCACTCTATTCCTTGCCCTCCTTTCACCCTCCTGCATGTTCAGGCCCCGATCACACAAAATCTTTTTCACTCCATCTTTCCACCTCCAATTTGGTCTCCCTCTTCTCCTCGTTCCCTCCACCTCCGACACATATATCCTCTTGGTCAATCTCTCCTCACTCATTCTCTCCATGTGCCCAAACCATTTCAAAACACCCTCTTCTGCTCTCTCAACCACGCTCTTTTTATTTCCACACATCTCTCTTACCCTTACGTTACTTACTCGATCAAACCACCTCACACCACACACTGTCCTCAAACATCTCATTTCCAGCACATCCATCCTCCTGCGCACATCTCTATCCATAGCCCACGCCTCGCAACCATACAACATTGTTGGAACCACTATTCCCTCAAACATACCCATTTTTGCTTTCCGAGATAATGTTCTCGACTTCCACACATTTTTCAAGGCTCCCAAAATTTTCGCCCCCTCCCCCACCCTATGATCCACTTCCGCTTCCATGGTTCCATCCGCTGACAGATCCACTCCCAGATATCTAAAACACTTCACTTCCTCCAGTTTTTCTCCATTCAAACTCACCTCCCAATTGACTTGACCCTCACCCCTACTGTACCTAATAACCTTGCTCTTATTCACATTTACTCTCAACTTTCTTCTTCCACACACTTTACCAAACTCAGTCACCAGCTTCTGCAGTTTCTCACATGAATCAGCCACCAGCGCTGTATCATCAGCGAACAACAACTGACTCACTTCCCAAGCTCTCTCATCCCCAACAGACTTCATACTTGCCCCTCTTTCCAGGACTCTTGCATTTACCTCCCTTACAACCCCATCCATAAACAAATTAAACAACCATGGAGACATCACACACCCCTGCCGCAAACCTACATTCACTGAGAACCAATCACTTTCCTCTCTTCCTACACGTACACATGCCTTACATCCTCGATAAAAACTTTTCACTGCTTCTAACAACTTGCCTCCCACACCATATATTCTTAATACCTTCCACAGAGCATCTCTATCAACTCTATCATATGCCTTCTCCAGATCCATAAATGCTACATACAAATCCATTTGCTTTTCTAAGTATTTCTCACATACATTCTTCAAAGCAAACACCTGATCCACACATCCTCTACCACTTCTGAAACCGCACTGCTCTTCCCCAATCTGATGCTCTGTACATGCCTTCACCCTCTCAATCAATACCCTCCCATATAATTTACCAGGAATACTCAACAAACTTATACCTCTGTAATTTGAGCACTCACTCTTATCCCCTTTGCCTTTGTACAATGGCACTATGCACGCATTCCGCCAATCCTCAGGCACCTCACCATGAGTCATACATACATTAAATAACCTTACCAACCAGTCAACAATACAGTCACCCCCTTTTTTAATAAATTCCACTGCAATACCATCCAAACCTGCTGCCTTGCCGGCTTTCATCTTCCGCAAAGCTTTTACTACCTCTTCTCTGTTTACCAAATCATTTTCCCTAACCCTCTCACTTTGCACACCACCTCGACCAAAACACCCTATATCTGCCACTCTGTCATCAGACACATTCAACAAACCTTCAAAATACTCATTCCATCTCCTTCTCACATCACCGCTACTTGTTATCACCTCCCCATTTGCGCCCTTCACTGAAGTTCCCATTTGCTCCCTTGTCTTACGCACCCTATTTACCTCCTTCCAGAACATCTTTTTATTCTCCCTAAAATTTACTGATAGTCTCTCACCCCAACTCTCATTTGCCCTTTTTTTCACCTCTTGCACCTTTCTCTTGACCTCCTGTCTCTTTCTTTTATACTTCTCCCACTCAATTGCATTTTTTCCCTGCAAAAATCGTCCAAATGCCTCTCTCTTCTCTTTCACTAATACTCTTACTTCTTCATCCCACCACTCACTACCCTTTCTAAACAGCCCACCTCCCACTCTTCTCATGCCACAAGCATCTTTTGCGCAATCCATCACTGATTCCCTAAATACATCCCATTCCTCCCCCACTCCCCTTACTTCCATTGTTCTCACCTTTTTCCATTCTGTACACAGTCTCTCCTGGTACTTCCCCACACAGGTCTCCTTCCCAAGCTCACTTACTCTCACCACCTTCTTCACCCCAACATTCACTCCTCTTTTCTGAAAACCCATACTAATCTTCACCTTAGCCTCCACAAGATAATGATCAGACATCCCTCCAGTTGCACCTCTCAGCACATTAACATCCAAAAGTCTCTCTTTCGCGCGCCTGTCAATTAACACGAAATCCAATAACGCTCTCTGGCCATCTCTCCTACTTACATAAGTATACTTATGTATATCTCGCTTTTTAAACCAGGTATTCCCAATCATCAGTCCTTTTTCAGCACATAAATCTACAAGCTCTTCACCATTTCCATTTACAACACTGAACACCCCATGCATACCAGTTATTCCCTCAACTGCCACATTACTCACCTTTGCATTCAAATCACCCATCACTATAACCCGGTCTCGTGCATCAAAACCGCTAACACACTCATTTAGCTGCTCCCAAAACACTTGCCTCTCATGATCTTTCTTCTCATGCCCAGGTGCATATGCACCAATAATCACCCACCTCTCTCCATCAACTTTCAGTTTTACCCATATTAATCGAGAATTTACTTTCTTACATTCTATCACATACTCCCACAACTCCTGTTTCAGGAGTATTGCTACTCCTTCCCTTGCTCTTGTCCTCTCACTAACCCCTGACTTCACTCCCCAGACATTTCCAAACCACTCTTCCCCTTTACCCTTGAGCTTCGTTTCACTCAGAGCCAAAACATCCAGGTTCCTTTCCTCAAACATACTACCTATCTCTCCTTTTTTCACATCTTGGTTACATCCACACACATTTAGGCATCCCACTCTGAGCCTTCGAGGAGGATGATCACTCCCCGCGTGACTCCTTCTTCTGTTTCCCATTTTAGAAAGTTAATACAAGGAGGGGAGGATTTCCGGCCCCCCGCTCCCGTCCCCTCTAGTCTATTTATTTTATTATTTTATTTTGCTTTGTCGCTGTCTCCCGCATTAGAGAGGTAGCGCAAGGAAACAGACGAAAGAATGGCCCAACCCACACCACATACACATGTATATACATACACATCCACACACGCAGGAGACAGCGACAAAGCAAAATAAATAAAGAAATAAATCCACACACGCAATATACACATACCTATACATCTCAACATATACATATATATATACAAACACAGACATACATATATACACAAGCACATAATTCATACTTGCTGCCTTTATTCATTCCCATCGCCACCCCGCCACACATGAAAATAACCACCCCCTCCCCCCAAATGTGCGCGAGGCAGCGCAAGGAAAAGACAACAAAGGCCACTTTCGTTCACATTCAGTCTCTCGCTGTCATGTAATAATGCACCGAAACCACAGCTCCCTTTCCACATCCAGGCCCCACACAACTTTCCATGGTTTACCCCACACACTTCACATGCCCTGGTTCAATCCACCGACAGCACGTCGACCCCAGTATACCACATCGTTCCAATTCACTCTATTCCTTGCACACCTTTCACCCTCCTGCATGTTCAGGCCCCGATCACTCAAAATCTTTTTCACTCCATCTTTCCACCTCCAATTTGGTCTCCCACATCTCCTCGTTCCCTCCACCTCTGACACACATATCCTCTTGGTCAATCTTTCCTCACTCATTCTCTCCATGTGACCAAACCATTTCAACACACCCTCTTCTGCTCTCTCAACCACACTCTTTTTATTACCACACATCTCTCTTACACTATTATTACTTACTCGATCAAACCACCTCACACCACATATTGTCCTCAAACATCTCATTTCCAGCACATCCACCCTCCTGCGCATAACTCTATCCATAGCCCATGCCTCGCAACCATATAACATTGTTCGAACCACTATTCCTTCAAACATACCCAGTTTTGCTTTCTGAGATAATGTTCCCAGCTTCCACACATTCTTCAACACTCCCAGAACTTTCGCCCCTCCCCCACCCTATGATTCACTTCTGCTCCATGGTTCCATCCGCTGCCAAATCCACTCCCAGACATCTAAAACACTTTACTTCCTCCAGTTTTTCTCCATTCAAATTTACCTCCCAATTGACTTGACCCTAAACCCAACTGTACCTAATAACCTTGCTCTTATTCATATTTACTCTCAGCTTTCTTCTTTCACACACTACCAAACTCAGTCACCAGCTTCTGCAGTTTCTCACACAAATCAGCCACCAGCGCTGTATCATCAGCGAACAACAACTGACTCACTTCCCAAGCTCTCTCATCCACAACAGACTGCATACTTGCCCCTTTCCAAAAACTCTTGCAGTCACCTCCCTAACAACCCCATCCATAAACAAATTAAACAACCATGGAGACATCACACATCCCTGCCGCAAACCTACATTCACTGAGAACCAATCACTTTCCTCTCTTCCTACACGTACACATGGCTTACATCCTCGATAAAAACTTTTCACTGCTTCTAACAATTTGCCTCCCACACCATATATTCTTAATACCTTCCACAGAGCATCTCTATGAACTTTATCATATGCCTTCTCTAAATCCATAAATGCTACATACAAATCCATTTGCTTTTCTAAGTATTTCTCACATACATTCTTCAAAGTAAACACCTGATCCACACGTCCTCTACCACTTCTGAAACCACACTGCTCTTCCCCAATCTGATGCTCTGTGCATGCCTTCACCCTCTCAATCAATACCCTCCCATATACTTTACCAGGAATACTCAACAAACTTATACCTCTGTAATTTGAGCACTCACTTTTGTCCCCTTTGCCCTTGTACAATGGCACTATGCAAGCATTCCACTAATCCTCAGGCACCTCACCATGAGTCATACATATATTAAATAACCTTACAAACCAGTCAACAATACAATCACCCCCTTTTTTAAACAAATTCCACTGCAATACCATCCAAACCTGCTCCCTTGCTGGCTTTCATCTTCCGCAAAGCTTTTACTACCTCTTCTCTGTTCACCGAATCATTTTCCCTAACCCTCACACTTTGCACACCACCTCGACCAAAACACCCTATATCTGCCACTCTAACATCAAACACATTCAACAAACTTTCAAAATACTGACTCCATCTCCTCACATCACTACTACTTGTTATCACCTCCCCACTTGCCCCCTTCACTGAAGTTCCCATTTGTTCCCTTGTTTTACGCACTTTATTTACCTCCTTCCAGAACATCTTTGTATTCTCACTAAAATTTGATGATAATCTCTCACCCTAACTCTCATTTGCCCTCTTTTTCACCTCTTGCACCTTTCTCTTGACCTCCTGCCTCTTTCTTTTATACATCTCCCACTCATTTGCATTATTTCCCTGCAAAAATCGTCCAAATGCCTCTCTCTTCTCTTTCACTAATAATCTTACTTCTTCATCCCACCACTCACTACCCTTTCTAATCTGCCCACCTCCCACGCTTCTCATGCCACAAGCATCTTTTGCGCAAGCCATCACTGCTTCCCTAACTACATCCCATACCTTCCCCACTCCCCTTACCTCCTTTGTTCGCACCTTTTTCCATTCTGTACTCAGTCTCTCATGGTACTTCCTCACACAAGTCTCCTTCCCAAGCTCACTTACTCTCACCACTCTTTTCACTCCAACATTCTCTCTTCTTTTCTGAAAACCTCTACAAATCTTCACCTTAGCCTCCACAAGATACTGATCAGACATCCCTCTAGTTGCACCTCTCAGCACATTAACATCCAAAAGTCTCTCTTTCGCGTGCCTATCAATTAACACATAATCCAATAACACTCTCTGGCCATCTCTCTTACTTACATACGTATACTTATGTATATCTCTTTTTAAACCAGGTATTCCCAATCACCAGTCCTTTTTCAGCACATAAATCTACAAGCTCTTCACCATTTCCATTTACAACACTGAACACCCCATGTATACCAATTATTCCCTCAACTGCCACATTACTCACCTTTGTATTCAAATCACCCATCACTATAACCCAGTCTCATGCATCAAAACTACTAACACACTCACTCAGCTGCTCCCAAAACACTTGCCTCTCATGATCTTTCTTCTCATGCCCAGGTGCATATGCACCAAAAATCACCCATCTCTCCATCAACTTTCAGTTTTACCTATATCAATCTAGACTTTACTTTCTTACACTCTATCACATACTCCCACCACTCCTATTTCAGTAGTGCTACTCCTTCCCTTGCTCTTGTCCTCTCACTAACCCCTGACCTTACTCCCAAGACATTCCCAAACCACTCTTCCCCTTTACCCTTGAGCTTCGTTTCACTCAGAGCCAAAACATCTAGATTCCTTTCCTCAAACATACTACTATCTCTCCTTTTTTCTCATCTTGGTTCCATCCACACACATTTAGACACCCCAATCTGAGCCTTCGAGGAGGATGAGCACTTCCCGTGTGACTCCTTCTTCTGTTTCCCCTTTTAGAAAGTTAAAATACAAGGAGGGGAGGGTTTCCAGCCCCCTGCTCCCGTCCCCTTTAGTCGCCTTCTATGAAATGTGAGGAATGTGTGGGAAGTATTCTTTCTCCCCTGGATAGAAGACTTATTCTACTATAATTCTTAAAGTAGAATAGGGGATACGGGAGAAAGAATACTTCCCAATCATTCCTCACGTGTCGTAGAAGGCGACTAAAGGGGACGGGAGTGGGGGGGCAAGAAACTCTCCCCTCCTTGTATTTTAACTTTCTAAAAGGGGAAACAGAAGAAGGAGTCATGCGAGGAGTGCTCATCCTCCTCGAAGGCTCAGATTGGGGTGTCTAAATGTGTGTGGATGTAACCAAGATGAGAAAAAAGGAGAGATAGGTAGTATGTTTGAGGGAAGGAACCTGGATGTTTTGGCTCTGAGTGAAACGAAGCTCAAGGGTAAAGGGGAAGAGTGGTTTGGGAATGTCTTGGGAGTAAAGTCAAGGGTTAGTGAGAGGACAAGAGCAAGGGAAGGAGTAGCACTACTCCTGAATCAGGAGTTGTGGGAGTATGTGATAGATTGTAAGAAAGTAAATTCTAGATTGATATGGGTAAAACTGAAAGTTGATGGAGAGAGATGGGTGATTATTGGTGCATATGCACCTGGGCATGAGAAGAAAGATCATGAGAGGCAAGTGTTTTGGGAGCAGCTGAATGAGTGTGTTAGTGGTTTTGATGCACGAGACCGGGTTATAGTGATGGGTGATTTGAATACAAAGGTGAGTAATGTGGCAGTTGAGGGAATAATTGGTATACATGGAGTGTTCAGTGTTGTAAATGGAAATGGTGAAGAGCTTGTAGATTTATGTGCTGAAAAAGGACTGGTGATTGGGAATACCTGGTTTAAAAAGCGAGATATACATAAGTATACGTATGTAAGTAGGAGAGATGGCCAGAGAGTGTTATTGGATTACGTGTTAATTGATAGACGCACGAAAGAGAGACTTTTGGATGTTTGTGCTGAGACGTACAACTGGAGGGATGTCTGATCATTATCTTGTGGAGGCGAAGGTGAAGATTTGTGGGGGTTTTCAGAAAAGAAGAGAGAATGTTGGGGTGAGGAGGGTGGTGAGAGGAAGGAGACTTGTGTGAGGAATGCCTTCCATACTCTGTAAATTCATTTTCTAACATATATCTATACCTCTTTCTTCTTACATACAAAAAGAGCACATACATAGAATGGGGTACAATACATCAATTGCTGAAGTCTGTACTTAAAGTTGTACTTTCCCTCAAAGCATGCCAGGATACCAAAGACATTCTATAGGGTCTAACAAGCAAACACCTTGGGTTCATGCTTTCATTACGGATGAGCATGATTTATCAATAACCAAATACAGTAAACCCTCGATTTGACGGACTAACTGGGGGAAGGGGTGTCTGTTAATGCCAAGTCTGTTAAATCGAATGTAACCTATTTCTGTGCCACATGCTTTTATAACTCCTCTATATCTGTAGGGTTTAGTATATGGTACAATAGTCAGGAGATGGGCACCTGGCAGTGTGGGAACATTCACCAGGCAGTTGGAGGCAGGAGTCAGACTGAGATAGAGGTGATGCCACCCACTCCTGTGAAAGGATACTTCTTTATATTAAAGTGAGGACAGACTACCTGCTTTTATAGCACCTCTTACATGGCATAGTGAGTCGGATTCAAACCTATGTGGGAAAATTCCAAGTCATCACAAGGCTGCTCATCATCTTCAGGAGATGGGGCTCACCCAAAAAGGATAACCAATCTAGACAGCAAAAAGATGGAAGCTTTCTCTAAAAAAAGAGGAATCATGGCCTGCATCTCCTCAGAACATTTCCTCAAGTCCAAAGAACACACTGAAGCAGTGGTAAAAGCAGACAAATGGGTGTTGAGGGGCAACATGGGTGCTGGAGGTATCTTGCACAACAGCAAAGTAACTCGAGTTATGCTCCAATATCTCACCACCCTGCTAAGACAGGGGGATAAGTCATCCACACAGCTGGCAGCAGGAAGACAGTTGTGAGATGGTGTTCTGGCGCCCCAACAATATAATCTGATAAACCGGTGATGGAGAACTGCTCTGCAAAACATGGAGTGGGCCACAGCAGAGAGCCAGGCTCACATGCAGAGAGACCCTGCAGGTGATGCTGTTATGCTGCCCCAGCTGTCCGTGGGCATGTGTCTGCATGTAGGACCACGTGTCACTTCGAAGGTGTGGAACAGGTTGGGTATGGTAGTGAAGATGAAGCTGCATAGATTATACTCAGTGAAGCTGGATGGCAGTGGCTGCCTGTCTTTGCAAAAGCAACATCACCTATGTCCCTAGGTTTAATTGATCCCCACGACACCCTCCACCCTCAGTTGTGGCAATACTACCCTGTACACTTGCAGCATTATGTTTGTGGTGGCTCCTGTAAAGAGGGAACAAACTAATTTATGTCATTTTTAGTCTGCTCGCATGTAAAGGAAGTGTATTGTTGCAAAGCAGTTATTCATGTTTACATTTGCCTTATGCCTTGTCAAATTTTACTTTCATTCTCTTTTTTTCTTGCTTTTGTTGTAACAAAAGGTCACATTTAGTAACCATAATCTCGTGAGGGGGTGTTGGGTTTAGTGTGTGGTGCGATAGTTGGGTGGTGGGCATCTGGCAGTGTGGAAATGCTTACCGGGCATTTGGAGACACGAGTCAGACTGAGATAAGAGGTGATGCCACCCCTCTCCTCTGAAAGGATACCTCCTTGTAATAAAGTGAGAACAGACTACCTGCTTTCATTGCACCTCTTACAATTACTTGATGCCATTTTGAATTGTAAGGATTGCAAAATCATTTAACAAATAAAATCAATTCTGAAATAACAGAAACACTCTGTATACAACTTGACTGCATGATAGCTTGAGGCAGACTGAGACCAAAACAAGTCTACCCCACACTACCAAAAACAAGTGTGATACAAAATGTGCATGGTGTGATGTTTGAGATTTTTGAATTTTTCAAAATTATCATTAATCAAAGTACTGTATCATTATTTGATTGTTAAATCCATAATCCGTTATATCAGGGTCCGTTAAATCGAGGGTTTCCTGTAATCAATAACATACACTTTGCTCCATGAAACTATAGCAATAAAAGGATTTTGCTTGAAAGAAAAATCCATGATATTACACAACTGCAAAAGATATGTTAATCTTTACCGTTTTGACTCCCTTAATGTCAAGTCCTCTGGCAGCAACATCTGTAGCAATAAGTACGCCGATCTCTTGATCTCTGAACTTCTTTAGTGTTAGTAGCCTGTCTGTTTGCTTGAGGTTACCATGAAGTTCACCACACTTCACTCCCAGCAACCCAAGGATAATATTCAGTCGATGTGCCATAACCTGAATTAATAAAACTTAGCAATCAATTGACAGTATCATCTGCCTCATATTCTGTTTTCAGTCCTAAAATGTGAATAAATCATGAAGATACTGACATATTCCACATTAATAATTCCCTGCAATTCCATAATCAACAAAAAACAAGCAGTAACAAACTAACTTAACTAAATTCCTCCGAATTATCCAAAATCACACTAAATCAGAGTTCACCTACATATGACTTCAGTCTATCTTAAATAACTCAACTTTTCCTTTTAAGAATATTGTCTGAAGCAAGTTAACACTTGGTACATCAACTGTCTGGCAAGTACAGTGACTTGAACTAAGAAGCATAATCTTATCAAACATTTCCTTATTCATTTACTTGAATGCAATTTGAATATTTGCCAATAAACCTCTTGCCTCCTTAATAATTCTCCTAATCTGGAGTTCTGAGAGCTGTGTGTGTGTGTGTGTGTGTGTGTGTGTGTGTGTGTGTGTGTGTGTGTGTGTGTGACTGTAATTATCTACTAGTACTGTCTGAGGAATAAATAAATGTATGATGCTGCACTGACCATGTATGTGTTCAGTCAACTCCCACTCTTATACAATACATAATATTTCTTTACATCCTTTTTTACAAATTTCTTACCGGATTTAATGTTATGTATTCTAGTTACTCTATCACTACATCTCTCAAAGAAATGTCCACTTCACTGATCTCTTTTAAAAAGCTAAAGGTTATTATCAGATCACCTCTCAATCTTCTCTTTTCCAAGTTGGGCAAATTTAAATCCAGCAGCCTTTCTCTGTAGCTTAGCTTCTTAATTCTGGTAGCATCCTTGGTGCCATCCACTGGACTTTCTCGAAAAGCTCTTTGCGCTTCTTTAGGCATGGTGACCAAACCTGAGAAGCGCATTTTAGTTTTGGCTTTACGATGGATATGCACAGCTTGCTGAGTATCTCTCTATCCATATGCTTAAAAGCTAGTCTGTTATTTGCTAGATGGTTTGTCTCTTTAGTTATTCTCCTAATATGGGACTCCAAAGTGCAACTGGAGGGATGTCTGATCATTATCTTGTGGAGGCTAAGGTGAAGATTAGTATGGGTTTTCAGAAAAGAAGAGTGAATGTTGGGGTGAAGAAGGTGGTGAGAGTAAGTGAGCTTGGGAAGGAGACCTGTGTGAAGAAGTATCAGGAGAGACTGTGTACAGAATGGAAAAAGGTGAGAACAATGGAAGTAAGGGGAGTGGGGGAGGAATGGGATGTATTTAGGGAATCAGTGATGGATTGCGCAAAAGATGCTTGTGGCATGAGAAGAGTGGGAGGTGGGCTGTTTAGAAAGGGTAGTGAGTGGTGGGATGAAGAAGTAAGAGTATTAGTGAAAGAGAAGAGAGAGGCATTTGGACGATTTTTGCAGGGAAAAAATGCAATTGAGTGGGAGAAGTATAAAAGAAAGAGACAGGAGGTCAAGAGAAAGGTGCAAGAGGTGAAAAAAAGGGCAAATGAGAGTTGGGGTGAGAGAGTATCATTAAATTTTAGGGAGAATAAAAAGATGTTCTGGAAGGAGGTAAATAGGGTGCGTAAGACAAGGGAGCAAATGAGAACTTCAGTGAAGGGCGTAAATGGGGAGGTGATAACAAGTAGTGGTGATGTAAGAAGGAGATGGAATGAGTATTTTGAAGGTTTGTTGAATGTGTCTGATGACAGAGTGGCAGATATAGGGTGTTTGGGTCGAGGTGGTGTGCAAAGTGAGAGGGTTAGGGAAAATGATTTGGTAAACAGAGAAGAGGTAGTAAAAGCTTTGCGGAAGATGAAAGCCGGCAAGGCAGCAGGTTTGAATGGTATTGCAGTGGAATTTATTAAAAAAAGGGGGTGACTGTATTGTTGACTGGTTGGTAAGGTTATTTAATGTATGTATGACTCATGGTGAGGTGCCTGAGGATTGGCGGAATGCGTGCATAGTGCCATTGTACAAAGGCAAAGGGGATAAGAGTGAGTGCTCAAATTACAGAGGTATAAGTTTGTTGAGTATTCCTGGTAAATTATATGGGAGGGTATTGACTGAGAGGGTGAAGGCATGTACAGAGCATCAGATTGGGGAAGAGCAGTGTGGTTTCAGAAGTGGTAGAGGATGTGTGGATCAGGTGTTTGCTTTGAAGAATGTATGTGAGAAATACTTAGAAAAGCAAATGGATTTGTATGTAGCATTTATGGATCTGGAGAAGGCATATGATAGAGTTGATAGAGATGCTCTGTGGAAGGTATTAAGAATATATGGTGTGGGAGGCAAGTTGTTAGAAGCAGTGAAAAGTTTTTATCGAGGATGTAAGGCATGTGTACGTGTAGGAAGAGAGGAAAGTGATTGGTTCTCAGTGAATGTAGGTTTGTGGCAGGGGTGTGTGATGTCTCCATGGTTGTTTAATTTGTTTATGGATGGGGTTGTTAGGGAGGTAAATGCAAGAGTCTTGGAAAGAGGGGCAAGTATGAAGTCTGTTGGGGATGAGAGAGCTTGGGAAGTGAGTCAGTTGTTGTTCGCTGATGATACAGCGCTGGTGGCGGATTCATGTGAGAAACTGCAGAAGCTGGTGACGGAGTTTGGTAAAGTGTGTGGAAGAAGAAAGTTAAGAGTAAATGTGAATAAGAGCAAGGTTATTAGGTACAGTAGGGTTGAGGGTCAAGTCAATTGGGAGGTGAGTTTGAATGGAGAAAAACTGGAGGAAGTGAAGTGTTTTAGATATCTGGGAGTGGATCTGTCAGCGGATGGAACCATGGAAGTGGAAGTGGATCATAGGGTGGGGGAGGGGGCGAAAATTTTGGGAGCCTTGAAAAATGTGTGGAAGTCGAGAACATTATCCCGGAAAGCAAAAATGGGTATGTTTGAAGGAATAGTAGTTCCAACAATGTTGTATGGTTGCGAGGCGTGGGCTATGGATAGAGTTGTGCGCAGGAGGATGGATGTGCTGGAAATGAGATGTTTGAGGACAATGTGTGGTGTGAGGTGGTTTGATCGAGTAAGTATCGTAAGGGTAAGAGAGATGTGTGGAAATAAAAAGAGCGTGGTTGAGAGAGCAGAAGAGGGTGTTTTGAAATGGTTTGGGCACATGGAGAGAATGAGTGAGGAAAGATTGACCAAGAGGATATATGTGTCGGAGGTGGAGGGAACGAGGAGAAGAGGGAGACCAAATTGGAGGTGGAAAGATGGAGTGAAAAGGATTTTGTGTGATCGGGGCCTGAACATGCAGGAGGGTGAAAGGAGGGCAAGGAATAGAGTGAATTGGAGCGATGTGGTATACAGGGGTTGACGTGCTGTCAGTGGATTGAATCAAGGCATGTGAAGCGTCCGGGGTAAACCATGGAAAGCTGTGTAGGTATGTATATTTGCGTGTGTGGACGTGTGTATGTACATGTGTATGGGGAGGGTTGGGCCATTTCTTTCGTCTGTTTCCTTGCGCTACCTCGCAAACGCGGGAGACAGCGACAAAGTATAAAAAAAAAAAAAAAAAAAAAAAAAAAAAAAGTCCTTATCACATATAGAATGTTGAAGTTTATTTTCTGCTGGGTAATAATCATACTTAAGCTGTCTTGCTTTGTCCCATCCTTATTACTTTACATTTGTTCAAAGTGAATTTCATCAACCATGTTTCAAACCAACTTTGGAGTCTGTTTAGGCCCCCTCGTAAGGTGGTGCAATAACCCTTGCTTTCCACTTCTCTCATACCTTTGCATCATCTGCAAACATATTCAGGCAGGATTCCATACCTTCAGCCACGTCATTAAGATATATCAAGAAGAGTAATGGTCCAAGAACCAAACCATGTGGAACTCTGCTGGTTACCTCAACCCATTTGGAAAAAGCTTGTGTGTGTGTGTGTGTGTGTGTGTGTGTACATAAGTAAGGATTGTTTGTGTTTAAAACAAATGAATATAGAGATATGGTTCTTTCCTGATGCAGGGGGTGGTGATGTTTTCTGTGGGGCAGGGTGGCATCAGGTATGGATGAAAGCAAGTGAGTATGAATATGTACATATGTATTTATGTATATGTCTTTGTATGTATATGTGAGTATGTCGATGTGTATGTGTATGTGCGTGTATTCATGTATGTGTGTATATGAGTGGATCTGGTCTTTCTTCGTCTGTTTCCTAGCACTACCTTGCTGAAGTGGGACACAGCGATCAAGTATAATGATAAAAAAAAAATGGTTCTTCATCTATTCATAACTCCTAATATACTAAGGTAGTCCATATATTTCTATGGGTTTCACAAGAATCACCTAATCGTCCTATAATCAAGAAGTCTTTATCAAAATCTCCTACAAACAAATTTGTAAAAACTGTAATTACATTTAGTTATGAAGCTGCATAAATAAATGCTAACCACCATACTTTTCTTTTTGCAGTACATATCCTCAGCAGATGATCCCACAATATTATTTAATAATGAAACTTTTACTGTTATCAGAAAATGGAAGAAGTGCGAGAATCTTAATGAATGGCTTCTCTAACCTTTTCTGAGGAAATGCTTAAGAATCCAAAGGCTTTCCTAGTTTATAGATCAAAACAGCAGCAGGGACATTTCTGTAGCATGATTAGGACACTGAATGGATGTGGTTCATAAACAAATTCATCACATTGCCAATAATGTACAATAGAAGATGTTAAATGCTGACTCTTTGGTTCTCTAAAGAACATGCTACATAAGAGAGTGATGTGTAGTACAGCATAATGAGCCGAATAAAGAAAGGATGCAAGTCAAAGCCAACAAATGCACTACAGTGACTAAAATAAATTCCATAACTATATGCTACTTTTTGAGATACATTTTGGCCAAAGCTTTGTGTAAATACTATTGTCCAAGTACTTGTTACCTTGGTTCCAGTAAAGACCATACAATGTTCACTGAAGGACCTGGATACAAGGTATGCCAGTATTGCTTCTCGGTAATGCTCTTGATTATTACGAATGCGAACAAACTCCTGACGCAAATTTTGAGCAACATCAGTGTTCTCATTGACAAACACCTGCAAAAGATGAAAAAAATATCAATTTGGGATGCCACAGAATGTAGGGTAATTTATCTACCACATGCTTAAATACTGCAAACAAACTTTCAAACACCTTCATATTTCCCTTAGACTTAAAAAGAAATCATGCGATGAAAACGTTAAAATAATTTGTACTTCAAAAAGTTGAACACATCAGCAACCATCATATATCCTCTCAGTTAAATTCAGCTATTTCTGAAAAAGAAAAGTAAATCAAATAATTCTCTCCAGAAGATATACACCAGCAGAAGTGAATAAAGTAAAATAACAAAGGAGGAGCACAAAAACTTTGAAAAGAATGCTTTAAATAGGATGGGATAATCCAAAACTTTCCCATAAATCCATCTGGAGAAAAGTGATGGTTAAAGTGTAATGATCAAGAGTAACTTACAATAGAATTCCTAACTTTTTCATAGATGTGTAACTGTTAAAAGGAAATTGTAAACTTGAGAAACCCACTGAGTAAAAAATCAATAGAGGAAACTGGGCCAGACTTGTAGGCAGAGAAAGAGAGGAAGCACATAAATAGTTCCAAGTGATGCTGGCATGATTTCTCTACGGTTCATGGACTGACCCTTCTATTTTGTACTTGAGTAGATTCAGGATGTCAAATTCTATTACTATGCTGGTACAGCAGCAGCTGTAAAGACAATTATTATCATTTAGTTAGTTTACGAGGAAGACACAGAAATACTACATGTGTGTTCTCAAGAAAGAGACAGCATTAGCACTTTTTTTTTTTTTTTTGTCGCTGTCTCCCGCGTTTGCGAGGTAGCGCAAGGAAACAGACGAAAGAAATGGCCCAACCCACCCCCATACACATGTATATACATACGTCCACACACGCAAATATACATACCTACACAGCTTTCCATGGTTTACCCCAGACGCTTCACATGCCTTGATTCAATCCACTGCCAGCACGTCAACCCCGGTATACCACATCGCTCCAAATCACTCTATTCCTTGCCCTCCTTTCACCCTCCTGCATGTTCAGGCCCCGATCACACAAAATCTTTTTCACTCCATCTTTCCACCTCCAATTTGGTCTCCCTCTTCTCCTCTTCCCTCCACCTCCGACACATATATTCTCTTGGTCAATCTTTCCTCACTCATTCTCTCCATGTGCCCGAACCATTTCAAAACACCCTCTTCTGCTCTCTCAACCACGCTCTTTTTATTTCCACACATCTCTCTTACCCTTACGTTACTTACTCGATCAAACCACCTCACACCACATATTGTCCTCAAACATCTCATTTCCAGCACATCCATCCTCCTGCGCACAACTCTATCCATAGCCCACGCCTCACAACCATACAACATTGTTGGAGCCACTATTCCTTCAAACATACCCATTTTTGCTTTCCGAGATAATGTTCTCGACTTCCACACATTCTTCAAGGCTCCCAGAATTCTCGCCCCCTCCCCCACCCTATGATCCACTTCTGCTTCCATGGTTCCATCCGCTGCCATATCCACTCCCAGATATCTAAAACACTTCACTTCCTCCAGTTTTTCTCCATTCAAACTCACCTCCCAATTGACTTGACCCTCAACCCTACTGTACCTAATAACCTTGCTCTTATTCACATTTACTCTTAACTTTCTTCTTTCACACACTTTACCAAACTCAGTCACCAGCTTCTGCAGTTTCTCACATGAATCAGCCACCAGCGCTGTATCATCAGCGAACAACAACTGACTCACTTCCCAAGCTCTCTCATCCCCAACAGACTTCATACTTGCCCCTCTTTCCAAAACTCTTGCATTCACCTCCCTAACAACCCCATCCATAAACAAATTAAACAACCATGGAGACATCACACACCCCTGCCACAAACCTACATTCACTGAGAACCAATCACTTTCCTCTCTTCCTACACGTACACATGCCTTACATCCTCGATAAAAACTTTTCACTGCTTCTAACAACTTGCCTCCCACACCATATATTCTTAATACCTTCCACAGAGCATCTCTATCAACTCTATCATATGCCTTCTCCAGATCCATAAATGCTACATACAAATCCATTTGCTTTTCTAAGTATTTCTCACATACATTCTTCAAAGCAAACACCTGATCCACACATCCTCTACCACTTCTGAAACCACACTGCTCTTCCCCAATCTGATGCTCTGTACATGCCTTCACCCTCTCAATCAATATCCTCCCATATAATTTACCAGGAATACTCAACAAACTTATACCTCTGTAATTTGAGCACCTATTGGGATATAAATGCACAGCTCCCATCTTTCACCAGCTAAGTTATAGTGACCCTCGTGGGAGGTAAAACTATGTAAAGAAGTTAGGTGTTTGGGCTGGAATAGGTAGTTACAAATGATATACTACAAAACATCATGGATACTACGCAATGTAGTAAGTAATGTTGATGTTTCCTGCCGGAAATAATTTTGATATCTTTACAAAAGTTATATTGATTTGGTTGGCAGAAGAAATGTAATGTGCATGACAAATGCTTATTTCTCACATATTTATTTCTGTACTGATGATTTCTTACTACCAATAATATCATAAACTAAAATACCATTATTGTAACTAATAAATAAGTTCTTTTTTGTAATTATCCATCTATATCTCTGATGCCTGTTCCAATTGGAACTCCTTCAAATGGGTTGCCATGGCAACAGAGTTTCCATACCTAAAGAACTCTAGTGCCGCCTCTTAGCCTTTAATGCCTCACCCTTAACAGGCCACTGGCAGAAAGCAAGTCTAGTGTAGAGTTTGCAAAGGCTCCAACCTAATGTTCCTAATGACTACTTCTATCTAATGCACCTACCTACTACTTCTACCTCATAATCCTGCCTAAATGTTTTTACCTACTTTTACCTATTGCTCCTACCATTTTGCCAAAAGGCAGGGCTAGCGCACAGTGCTCACCACAGGAAATCTCGAGTTATGAAGAATGAGCAGCAAGAGTCAAGTGTTATATGACAAAGAGACACTGTATGCTGTGGACAGACTGCCAGTAGTCCATGTTAGTGACACAAAGGGAAAACACAGATACCTGTGTCAGAAGAGTGCAACTTGACAACCACTTAAGTGCTGGCTCACTAAGCAGATATCACTGACCCTCCTGATACCCAGACGGGTAGTACTGGTAATATACTTCCCTGATCGTTGGCTGCCTACTAGCTACTGAACCAGCTTTCAAAATAACATCATATTCTCTGCAAATCACTTACATTATTGCACTATGAATTATTTATTTATTTATTCTGCTTTGTTGCTGTCTCCCGCGTTTGCGAAGTAGCGCAAGGAAACAGACGAAAGAAATGGCCCAACCCACCCCCATACACATGTATATACATAAACGTCCACACACACAAATATACATACCTATACATCTCAATGTACACATATATATACACACACAGACATATTCATATATACACATGTACATATTCATACTGTCTGCCTTTATTTATTCCCATCGCCATCTCGCCACACATGGAATAACATCCCCCTCCCCCCTCATGTGTACGAGGTAGTGCTAGGAAAAGACAACTAAGGCCCTATTCGTTCACACTCAGTCTCTAGCTGTCATGTAATAATGCCCGAAACCTCAGCTCCCTTTCCACATCCAGGCCCCACACAACTTTCCATGGTTTACCCCAGACGCTTCACATGACCTGATTCAATCCAATGACAGCACGTCGACCCTGGTATACCACATCGATCCAATTCACTCTATTTCTTGCCCGCTTTTCACCCTCCTGCATGTTCAGGCCCCGATCACTCAAAATCTTTTTCACTCCATCTTTCCACCTCCAATTTGTTCTCCCACTTCTCCTCGTTCCCTCCACCTCTAACATATATATCCTCTTGGTCAATCTTTCCTCACTCATTCTCTCCATGTGCCCAGACCATTTCAAAACACCCTCTTCTGCTCTTTCAACCATGCTCTTTTTATTTCCACACATCACTCTTACCCTTACATTACTTACTCGATCAAACCACCTCACACCACATATTGTCCTCAAACATCTCATTTCCAGCACATCCACCCTCCTGCACACAACTCTATCCATAGCCCACGCCTCGCAACCATACAACATTGTTGGAACCACTATTCCTTCAAACATACCCATTTTTGCTTTCCGAGATAATGTTCTCGACTTCCACACATTCTTCAAGGCTCCCAGGATTATTGCCCTCTCCCCCACCCTATGATTCACTTCCGCTTCCATGGTTCCATCCGCTGCCAGATCCACTCCCAGATATCTAAAACACTTTACTTCCTCCAGTTTTTCTCCATTCAAACTTACCTCCCAATTGACTTGACCCTCAACCCTACTGTACCTAATAACCTTGCTCTTATTCACATTTACTCTTAACTTTCTTCTTTCACACACTTTACGAAACTCAGTCACCAGCTTCTGCAGTTTCTCACATGAATCAGCCACCAGCGCTGTATCATCAGCGAACAACAACTGACTCACTTCCCAAGCTCTCTCATCCCCAACAGACTGCATACTTGCCCCTCTTTCCAAAACTCTTGCATTCACCTCCCTAACAACCCCATCCATAAACAAATTAAACAACAATGGAGACATCACAAACCCCTGCCGCAAACCTACATTCACTGAGAACCAATCACTTTCCTCTCTTCCTACACGTACACATGCCTTACATTCTCGATAAAAACTTTTCACTGCTTCTAACAACTTGCCTCCCACACCATATATTCTTAGTACCTTCCACAGAACATCTCTATCAACTCTATCATATGCCTTCTCCAGATCTCCAGATCCATAAATGCTACATACAAATCCATTTGCTTTTCTAAGTATTTCTCACATACATTCTTCAAAGCAAACACCTGATCCACACATCCTCTACCACTTCTGCAACCACACTGCTCTTCCCCAATCTGATGCTCTGTGCATGCCTTCACCCTCTCAATCAGTATGAATTATGATATATAATAGTCCTGTGGTAGAGATTTTGTGTAAAAAGCAATTCATAGATGATATACTTGTTCCATAAGGAGAAAGCAAGGGGAAAAGGAAGATTGAGAAGGAGATGGGAGAATGAGTGAATGAGGCTTAAGTTATCAGAGCCTAAACATTCAGGAAAGTGAAAGGTGAGCATGTGACAGAAAGCACTACAGCAATGTAGAACAGCATTCAAGTACATAGATAAGGAAATATTCAGAAGTTCCTATCTTACATAAAGCCAAGATCATATTAGGCCCATCAAGACTGATCATATCTAAAGAAACACAAACAGATAATAAAGAAGGTCCAGAAGAAAGCAAAGGAGATGTTACCAGCATTGTGAGAGCCGAGTTACAGGGAAAGGATAAAAGCATTTAGCCTTGCCCACCATGGATGATAGAAAAGTAAGGAGTTATCTAATCACAACCTTTCTGCCTTCACACCAGAATGATGACATAAGCAGTGAACAAGTATAAGAAAGAAGTAGGCAAGAAACCTGTTAAGAAGTAATCTATAGCATAAGAATGGTGGATGAATGTAATAAAGTGAACAAGAACAAGGTCAATGCAGACTACACGGAGAAGTGTGAAAGACTGTATGATAGTGTAAAATGTCTCTAAGAGATGGTGCCCCATGGGTGTAAAACACCTTACCCATACAGTACAGTAATCACAAATAAGTAGTTGCAGAGAGGATCCAAGGGACTCAGCTGTGAATGGGGGGGCTCTCTCTCTCTCCTTCTCTCTCTCTCTCTAGTTTAAGCGCAATATTCACGACAGCTGGAGAGTGGACATGAGAAAATAAGGCCATTCTTTATCTGTTCCTGATGTAACTCTGAAAATGTGGGTATTGGTGAAAAAGTATGCAAAAAGAATAATACAAGTACCTGAGGAGAGCATTGAACTTAACTTTTATTTAAACAAGAACAATGGAGTATGTTTTATCAGTGTGTAGTTAAAAAAAAAAAAAAAAAAAAAGAGACGTAGGAGTTTTCACTTTCTAAAAGTGTGGATTTTTTAATCTTAATCTGGATGGTGTTTCTTAATGACATCTGAGTCAAAGGAAGATGATAAGCTATGAAGACATAAAAATGAAAATTCGAAGCATAATATATACATGGGAAGGGAAGAACCTAATGAATCAAGTTAAGATAGTTTTGAACATCTAAGGCATGGAAAAACATGCCACAAGTTATAATTCAAAAGTTAAAAACCTAAGTAATAGCAAATGAAAGATTCAAATTTGGATTCCTTTTCTACTCAATAAAGTATACTATGCCTTAGTGAGTTAATATCAGGAATGAACAAGTCAAGAAACAAGTGCACAGGTAATGTGAGAACTTTCACCACGAGACACAAAACTGCTGATGAAAATTTTTGACATATACATAGAAGGCTAGCTACTATATGTACCATTAGTTAACTTATAGCTATGAAGGCAAATTATTACAGTATATCAAATGTAAAATGAGATAAGCATATGAACACACTGAAGGAAAAAATAGGTTCACACAAGAAAAAGAATGACAAAAATAATAATAACCGCAAAATCTTGTGTGATCAGGTGGTATGTGGATGTGGACTTACTGGATGAAAGAACTATGAGCATGTATTCCAGTGCAATGTACAAACAAAGAGCTGGGGAGTCTAACATGATCAGAAAAAGCAAAATTATGGGTGCACTTGCAAATACTGATCAAGAATAGAAGGCTCTGACAAGAGTGCCACAAAAAGTGTTCGGACAAGATGCTGCATGATCACCCTCTTGGACAAGGAAGAAAGAAAGACACTGAAAAATAATGGATAATACTGGCAGTAATTATCTAAAGGGTCAAAACACTTACCTTAACTGGGTTTTTGAGAGAGACTAGAGCCAACTCCTTAACTTTAGAGGTCATTGTGGCAGAAAAGAGCATCGTCTGCCGGTTACGTGAGCAATTCACGATGATTTCCTTCATCTGATCATCAAAGCTATCTTCCAACATCCTATCTGCTTCATCTAACACTAAGATCTGTATTAAAGGAATAATGAATAATTATCTTGTGCACACCTATATTTTTACCAAAGTAAAGTCTGTTCAACAGAGCACTTGTCAGTAATAATCATGTGCTCAGCAGAATGTTACAAACTTTATAAAATTTCAAGAGCTTTCATAAAATTACAAAATATTACTCACTAATTCAAAAAGAACTTTAATTAGACTACCCAAAGCACAGTTATGACAAACTGAATAATTCTGATCAATAGTTTTGAGAGGTCATAAGGTGATAAACAGCAACCTGCTAATGAAAGACAATAGTTCACACATGTATTTCAATTTCTAAAAGGGGAAACAGAAGGAGTCAAGCAGGGAGTGCTCATCCTCCTCGAAGGCTCAGATTAGGGTGTCTGAATGTGTGTGGATGTAACAAAGATGAAAAGAAAGGAGAGATAGGTAGTATGTCTGTGGAAAGAAACATGGATGCTCTGGCTCTGACTGAAATGAAGCTCAAAGGTAAAGGGGAAGAATAGTTTGAAAAAATCTTCGGAGTAAGGTCAGGGGTTGGTGAGAGGACAAGAGTTAAGGAAGAGGTAGCACTACTCCTGAAGCAGGAGTTATGGGAGTGTGTGATAGTGTAAGAAAGTAAATTCTAGATTGATGTGGGTAAAACTGAAAGTGGATGGAGAAAGACGGGTGATTACTGGTGCTTATGCACTGGGTCATGAGAGGCAAATGTTTTGGGAGCAGATGAGTGAGTGCATCAGTAGCTTTGGTGCACGGGACTGGGTATTAGTGATCGGTGATTTAAATGCGAAGGTGAGAAATGTGGCAATTGAGGGTATGACTGGTTTACATGCGGTATTCAGTGTTGTGAACTGAAATGGTGAAGAACTGGTGTGGAGAAAGAATACTTCCCACGCATTCCTCACGTGTCGTAGAAGGCGACTAAAGCGGATGGGAGTGGGGGCTAGAAACCCTCCCCTCCTTGTATTTTATCTTTCTAAAAGGGGAAACAGAAGAATGAGTCACGCGAGGAGTGCTCATCCTCCTCGAAGGCTCAGATTGGGGTGTCTAAATGTGTGTGGATGTAGCCAAGATGAGAAAAAAGGAGAGGTAGGTAGTACATTTGAGGAAAGGACCCTGGATGTTTTGGCTCTAAACCTGGATGTTTTGGCTCTAAGTGAAACAAAGCTCAAGGATAAAGGGGAAGAGTGGTTTGCGAATGTCTTGGGGGGAAGAGTGGTTTGCGAATGTCTTGGGAGTAGTCAGGGGTTAGTGACAGGACAAGAGCAAGGGATGGAGTAGCACTACTCCTGAAACAGGAGTGGTGGGAGTATGTGATAGAGAGTAAGAAAGCAAACTCTAGATTGATATGGGTAAAATTGAAAGCGGATAGAGAGAGATGGGTGATTATTGGTGCATATGCACCTGGGCATGAGAAGAAAGATCATGAGAGGCAAGTGTTTTGGAAGCAGTTGAGTGAGTGTATTAGTAGTTTTGATACACGAGACCGGGTTATAGTGATGGGTGATTTGAATGCAAAGGTGAGTAATGTGGCAGTTGAGGCAATAATTGGTGTACATGGGGTGTTCAGTGTTGTAAATGGAAATGGTGAAGAGCTTGTAGATTTTTTATTATATTTATTTTATTTTGCTTTGTCGTTGTCTCCCGCGTTTGCAAGGTAGCGCAAGGAAACAGACGAAAGAAATGGCCCAACCCACCCCCATACACAATATATACACATACACATCCACACATGCAAATATACAAACCTATACATCTCAATGTACACAAATATATACACACACAGACACATACATATATACCCATGCACACAATTCACACTGTCTGCCTTTATTCATTCCCATCGCCACCTCGCCACACATGGAATACCATCCCCCTACCCCCTCATGTGTGCGAGGTAGCACTAGGAAAAGACAACAAAGGCCACATTTGTTCACACTCAGTCTCTAGCTGCCACGCAATAATGCCCGAAACCACAGCTCCCTTTCCACATCCAGGCCCCACACAACTTTCCATGGTTTACCCCAGACGCTTCATACGCCCTGATTCAATCCACTGACAGCACGTCAACCCCGGTATACCACATCGATCCAATTCACTCTATTCCTAGCCCTCCTTTCACCCTCCTGCATGTTCAGGCCCCGATCACTCAAAATCTTTTTCACTCCATCTTTCCACCTCCAATTTGGTCTCCCACTTCTCCTCGTTCCCTCCACCTCCAACACATATATCCTCTTGGTCAATCTTTCCTCACTCATTCTCTCCATGTGCCCAAACCATTTCAAAACACCCTCTTCTGCTCTCTCAACCATGCTCTTTTTATTTCCACACATCTCTCTTACCCTTACGTTACTTACTCGATCAAACCACCTCACACCACACATTGTCCTCAAACATCTCATTTCCAGCACATCCACCCTCCTGTGCACAACTCTATCCATAGCCCAAGCCTCGCAACCATACAACATTGTTGGAACCACTATTCCTTCAAACATACCCAGTTTTGCTTTCCGAGATAATGTTCTCGACTTCCACACATTCTTCAAGGCTCCCAGGATTTTCGCCCTCTCCCCCACCCTATGATTCACTTCCGCTTCCATGGTTCCATCCGCTGCCAGATCCACTCCCAGATATCTAAAACACTTTACTTCCTCCAGTTTTTCTCCATTCAAACTTACCTCCCAATTGACTTGACCCTCAGCCCTACTGGACCTAATAACCTTGCTCTTATTCACATTTACTCTTAACTTTCTTCTTTCACACACTTTACCAAACTCAGTCACCAGCTTCTGCAGTTTCTCACATGAATCAGCCACCAGCGCTGTGTCATCAGCGAACAACAACTGACTCACTTCCCAAGCTCTCTCACCCACAACAGACTTCATACTTGCCCCTCTTTCCAAAACTCTTGCATTTACCTCCCTAACAACCCCATCCATAAACAAATTAAACAACCATGGAGACATCACACACCCCTGCCGCAAACCTACAGTCACTGAGAACCAATCACTTTCCTCTCTTCCTACACGTACACATGCCTTACATCCTCAATAAAAACGTTTCACTGTTTCTAACAACTTGCCTCCCACACCATATATTCTTAATACCTTCCACAGAGCATCTCTATGAACTCTATCATATGCCTTCTCCAGATCCATAAATGCTACATACAAATCCATTTGCTTTTCTAAGTATTTCTCACATACATTCTTCAAAGCAAACACCTGATCCACACATCCTCTACCACTTCTGAAACCACACTGCTCTTCCCCAATCTGATGCTCTGTACATGCCTTCACCCTCTCAATCCATACCCTCCCATATACTTTACCAGGAATACTCAACAAACTTATACCTCTGTAATTTGAGCACTCACTCTTATCCCCTTTGCCTTTGTACAATGGCACTATGCACGCATTCCACCAATCCTCAGGCACCTCACCATGAGTCATACATACATTAAATAACCTTACCAACCAGTCAACAATACAGTCACCCCATTTTTTAATAAATTCCACTGCAATACCATCCAAACCTGCTGCCTTGCCGGCTTTCATCTTCCGCAAAGCTTTTACTACCTCTTCTCTGTTTACCAAGTCATTTTCCCTAACCCTCTCACTTTGCACACCACCTCGACCAAAACACCCTATATCTGCCACTCTATCATCAAACACATTCAACAAACCTTCAAAATATTCACTCCATCTCCTTCTCACATCACCACTACTTGTTATCACCTCCCCATTAACCCCCTTCACTGAAGTTCCCATTTGCTCCCTTGTCTTATGCACTTTATTTACCTCCTTCCAGAACATCTTTTTATTCTCCCTAAAATTTAATGATACTCTCTCACCCCAACTCTCATTTGCCCTTTTTTTCACCTCTTGCACCTTTCTCTTGACCTCCTGTCTCTTTCTTTTATACATCTCCCACTCAATTGCATTTTTTCCCTGCAAAAATTGTCCAAATGCCTCTCTCTTCTCTTTCACTAATAATCTTACTTCTTCATCCCACCACTCACTCCCCTTTCTAATCAACCCACCTCCCACTCTTCTCATGCCACAAGCATCTTTTGCGCAATCCATCACTGATTCCCTAAATACATCTCATTCCTCCCCCACTCCCCTTACTTCCATTGTTCTCACCTTTTTCAATTCTGTACTCAGTCTCTCCTGGTACTTCCTCACACAAGTCTCCTTCCCAAGCTCACTTACTCTCACCACCCTCTTCACCCCAACATTCACTCTTCTTTTCTGAAAACCCATACAAATCTTCACCTTAGCCTCCACAAGATAATGATCAGACATCCCTCCAGTTGCACCTCTCAGCACATTAACATCCAAAATTCTCTCTTTCGCACATCTGTCGATTAACACGTAATCCAATAACGCTCTCTGGCCATCTCTCCTACTTACATACGTATACTTTGTATATCTCGCTTTTTAAACCAGGTATTCCTAATCACCAGTCCTTTTTCAGCACATAAATCTACAAGCTCTTCACCATTTCCATTTACAACACTGAACACCCCATGTATACCAATTATTCCCTCAACTGCCACATCATCACCTTTGCATTCAAATCACCCATCACTATAACCTGGTCTCGTGCATCAAAACCACTAACACACTCACTCAGCTGCTCCCAAAACACTTGCCTCTCATGATCTTTCTTCTCATGCCCAGGTGCATACGCACCAATAATCACCCATCTCTCTCCATCAACTTTCAGTTTTACCCATATTAATCAAGAATTTACTTTCTTACATTCTATCACATACTCCCACAACTCCTGTTTCAGGAGTACTGCTACTCCTTCCCTTGCTCTTGTCCTCTCACTAACCCCTGACTTTACTCTCAAGACATTCCCAAACCACTCTTCCCCTTTACCCTTGAGCTTCGTTTCACTCAGAGCCAAAACATCCAGGTTCCTTTCCTCAAACATACTACCTATCTCTCCTTTTTTCACATCTTGGTTACATCCACACACATTTAGACACCCCAATCTGAGTCTACGAGGAGGATAAGCACTCCCCGCGTGACTCCTTCTGTTTCCCATTTTTTTAGAAAGTTAAAATTACAAGGAGGGGAAGATTTCTGGCCACCCGCTCCCATCCCCTCTAGTCACCTTCTACGACACGTGAGGAATGCGTGGGAAGAATTCTTTCACCCCTATCCCCAGGGATAGGGATTTATGTGTAGATTTATGTGCTGAAAAAGGACTGGTGATTGGGAATACCTGGTTTAAAAGAGAGATCTACATAAGTATACATATGTAAGTAGGAGATATGGACAGAGAACGTTATTGGATTACGTGTTAATTGATAGGCGCGCGACAGAGAGACTTTTGGATGTTAATGTGCTGAGAGGCGCAACTGGAGGGATGTCTGATCATTATCTTGTGGAGGCGAAGGTGAAGATTTGTAAAGGTTTTCAGAAAAGAAGAGAGAATGTTGGGGTGAAGAGAGTCGTGAGAGTAAGTGAGCTTGGAAAGGAGACTTGTGTGAGGAAGTACCAGCAGAGACTGAGTACAGACTGGAAAAAGGTGAGAACAAAGGACATAAGGGGAGTGGGGGAGGAATGTGATGTATTTAGGGAAGCAGTGATGGCTTGCGCAAAAGATGCTTGTGGCATGAGAAGCATGGGAGGTGGGCAGTTTAGAAAGGGTAGTGAGTGGTGGGATGAAGAAGTAAGATTGTCAGTGAAAGAGAAGAGAGAGGCACTTGGACAATTTTTGCAGGGAAATAATGCAAATGACTGGGAGATCTATAAAAGAAAGAGGCAGGAGGTCAAGAGAAAGGTGCAAGAGGTGAAAAAGAGGGTAAATGAGAGTTGGGGTGAGAGAGTATCATTAAATTTCAGGGAGAATAAAAAGATGTTTTGGAAGGAGGTAAATAAAGTGTGTAAGACAAGGGAACAAATGGGAACATCAGTGAAGGGGGTTAATGGGGAGGTGATAACAAGTAGTGGTGATGTGGTTTTGGTTGAGGTGGTGTGCAAAGTGAGAGGGTTAGGGAGAATGATTTGGTAAATAGAGAAGAGGTAGTAAAAGCTTTGCAAAAGATGAAAGCTGGCAAGGCAGCGGGTCTGGATGGTACTGCAGTGGAATTTATCAAAAAAGGGGGTGACTGTATTGTTAACTGGTTGGTAAGGTTATTTAATATATGTATAACTCATGGTGAGGTGCCTGAGGAGTGGCGGAATGCTTGCATAGTGCCGTTGTGCAAAGGCAGAGGGGATAAAAGTGAGTGCTCAAATTACAGAGGTTTAAGTTTGTTGAATATTCCTGGGAAATCATATGGGGGGGGTACTGATTGAGAGGGTGAAGGCATGTACAGAGCACCAGATTGGGGAAGAGCTGTGTGGTTTCAGAAGTGGGAGAGGATGTGTGGATCAGGTGTTTGCTTTGAAGAATGTATGTGAGAAATACTTAGAAAAGCAAATGGATTTGTATGTAGCATTTATGGATCTGGAGAAGGCATATGATAAGAGTTGACAGAGAGGCTCTGTGGAAGGTATTAAGAATATATGGTGTGGGAGGCAAGTTGTTAAAAGCAGTGAAAAGTTTTAATCGAGGATGTAAGGTATGTGTACGTGTAGGAAGAGAGGAAAATGATTGGTTTTCAGTGAATGTTGGTTTGCAGCAGGGGTGCATGATGTCTCCATGTTTGTTTAATTTGTTTATGGATGGGGTTGTTAGGGAGGTGAATGCAAGAGTTTTGGAAAGAGGGGCAAGTATGCAGTCTGTTCTGGATGAGAGAGCTTGGGAAGTGAGTCAGTTGTTGTTCGCTGATGATACAGTGCTGGTGGCTGATTCGTGTGAGAAACTGCAGAAGCTGGTGATTGAGTTTGGTAAAGTGTGTGAAAGAAGAAAGTTGAGAGTAAATGTGAATAAGAGCAAGGTTATTACGTACAGTAGGGTTGAGGGACAAGTCAACTGGGAGGTAAGTTTAAATGGAGAAAAACTGGAGGAAATGAAGTCTTTTAGATATCTGGGAGTGGATTTGGCAGCAGATGGAACCATGGAAACGGAAGTGAATCATAGGGTGGGGGAGGGGGCGAAAGTTCTGGGAGTGTTGAAGAATGTGTGGAAGTCGAGAATGTTATCATGGAAAGCATAAATGGGTATGTTTGAAGACAATATGTGGTGTGAGGTGGTTTGATTGAGTAAGTAATGAAAGGGTAAAAGAGATGTGTGGTAATAAAAAGAGTGCGGTTGAGAGAGCAGAGGAGTGTGTTTTGAAATGGTTTGGTCACATGGACAGAATGAGTGAGGAAAGACTGACAAAGAGGATATATGCGTCAGAGGTGGAGGGAACAAGGAGAAGTGGGAGACCAAATTGGAGGTGGAAAGATGGAGTGAAAAAGATTTTGAGTGATTGGGGCCTGAACATGCAGGAGGGTGAAAGACGTGCAAGGTATAGAGTGAATTGGAACAATGTGGTATACCAGGGTCGACATTCTGTCAATGGATTGAACCAGGGCATGCGAAGCATCTGGGGGTAAACCATGGAAAGTTCTGTGGGGCCTGGATGTGGAAAGGGAGCTGTGGTTTTGGTGCATCATACATGACAGCTAGAGACTGAGTGTGAACGAATGTGGCCTTTGTTGTCTTTTCCTAACGCTACCTCGTGCACATGCAGAGGAAGGGGATTGTTATTTCATGTGTGGTGGGGTGGTGACGGGAATGAATAAGGGCAGACAGTATGAATTATGTACATGTGTATATATGTGCATGTCTGTGTGTGTAAACATATATGTATACGTTGAGATGTATAGGTATGTATATGTACGTGTGTGGACGTGTATGTATATACATGTGTATGTGGGTTGGTTGGGCCATTCTTTCATCTGTTTCCTTGCGCTACCTCGCTAATGTGGGAGACAGCGACAAAGTATAATAAATAAATAAATAAATATAAATAAATATTCATATATGCATGAGTGGATGGGCCATTCTTGGTCTGTTTCCTCGCGCTACCTCGCTGATGCAGGAAACGGTGATCAAGTATAATAGTAATAAAACAAATATAAGAAAGTTAAGCTATAGGCTCAATATCACTGCTTCACATTAAAAGACCATTCTGTAAAACAAACTAACCTCAATATCATCTATGTTGAAGGTGGGAGTGTTCTTTATATGGTCTAACAGTCGTCCAGGAGTGGCAATGACAATGTCCGGGATCTTCCTCAACTCTGTCTCTTGGGTTCGGAGGTCTAAGCCACCCACAGAGAGAGCGATATGAATATTGGAAAATTTTGCCAATTCCATTGAAACCTGGAACACCTGTGTGAAGAGGTAAAACTGGGGTGAAGAAAATTTCCCTATAAACAGTTATAAGCAATTTCAACTCACATCAGTGATCCTTCAATGATTAGACCAGAAAGTTGCAAAGTGAACCTGAGGATTGGCGGAATGCGTGCATAGTGCCATTGTACAAAGGCAAAGGGGATAAGAGTGAGTGCTCAAATTACAGAGGTATAAGTTTGTTGAGTATTCCTGGTAAATTATATGGGAGGGTATTGATTGAGAGGGTGAAGGCATGTACAGAGCATCAGATTGGGGAAGAGCAGTGTGGTTTCAGAAGTGGTAGAGGATGTGTGGATCAGGTGTTTGCTTTGAAGAATGTATGTGAGAAATACTTAGAAAAGCAAATGGATTTGTATGTAGCATTTATGGATCTGGAGAAGGCATATGATAGAGTTGATAGAGATGCTCTGTGGAAGGTATTAAGAATATATGGTGTGGGAGGCAAGTTGTTAGAAGCAGTGAAAATATATTAATGTATATGTACATATAACCCAGAACAAGACAACAAATGGCATCAAAAGCAAACCTAAGGTTTTGCTCTGCCCTGTGTCATAAATGTGGGTCTTTAATCAACGAGGAGTGACAATTACAATAATCAATCAGAAGCTGTTAAAATGAGAAGATACACCAGGAGTCAGAGACAATATAAGAACCAGATAGGTCTTTCAGTCAAGGTCACTGCACAGACACACAAGGGAACTACCCTGTAAACTACAACTTACTTACTGCCCCAGGAGTCCTCTCGGCTTTTATGAGGCTCCTGCAGCACTCAGGAAGTTGGCCATGTCCACCAGCTGGGACCATAAATCATAAAATATTGTGCTGTTGTGTGAGTGTATATACAGACCAGGGCAACTGAGTAATAAGTGCTTGGTGTCTTCTTTAAGGTAACTGAATCATGGGTAACAAGAGACTTGAGATATGCTGAAATGGTGTTTGCAGTTCTGTAGTGGTGGGTAATGTCCAAAGCATAGACAGGAAAGCATGACTCATGTCTGCTTGGGGAATGTGGTTACTGATGGACATACGTCTAGAGAGGCATCTATGATATACCCTTGACAGGTAACTGGTGCTAGTGGAGTTTTTATACCAATGAATAAACATGACTAGCAGTAAGAACTATGACAGCTGAAGTGAGCCATAGGGTGAGTGAGAGGCCAAGATACTGGGTGCATTAAAGGGTGGGTGGGAAGAGAGAACACTGTCTGAGGGCAAAGATGGGGTGAGTATGCAGTGTGTTGGAGATGAGAGGGCCTGGGAAGTGAGTCAGTTGTTGTTCACTGATGATACACTGCTGGTAACTGAGGTTGGCAAAGTGTGTGAAAGAAGAAAGCTGAGAGCAAATGTGAATAAGAGCAAGGTTATTAGGTACGGTAGGGTTGAGGAACAAGTCAATTGGGAGGAAAGTTTGAATGGAGGAAAACTGGAGGAAGTGAAGTGTTTTAGATATCTGGGAGTGGATTTGGCAGCGGATGAAACCATGGAAGTGGAAGTGAGTCACAGGGTTGGGGAGGGGGTGAAAGTTCTGGGAGTGTTGAAGAATGTGTGGAAGGCAAGAACATTATCTCAGAAAGCAAAAATGGGTATGTTTGAAGGAAGAGTGGTTCCAACAATGTTATATGGTTGTGAGGCACGGGCTATAGATAGAGTTGTGCAGAGGAAGTTGGATGTTTTGGAAAAGAGATGTATGAGGGCAATATGTGGTGTGAGGTGGCTTGATCGAGTAAGTAATGAAAGGGTAAGAGAGACGTGTGGTAATAAAAGAGTGTGGTTGAGAGAGAAGAGGGTGTTTTGAAATGGTTTGGTCACCTGGAGAGAATGAGGAAAAAGAGGATATACGTGTCAGAGGTGAAGGGAACGAGGAGAAGTGGGAGACCAAACTGGAGGTGGAAGGAGGGCCTGAACATGCAGGAGGGTGAAAGGCGTGCAAGGAATAGAGTGAATTGGATCGATGTGGTATACCGGGGACGACGTGCTGTCAATGGATTGAACCAGGGCATGTGAAGTGTCTGGGGTAAACCATGGAAAGTTCTGTGGGGCCTGGATGTGGAAAGGGAGCTGTGGTTTCGGTGCATTATTACATGACAGCTAGAGACTGAGTGTGAACAAATGTGGCCTTTGTTGTCTTTTCCTACCGCAACCTCGCACACGAGGGGGGAGGGGGTTGTTATTTCATTGTGGCGAGGTGGCGATGGGAAGGAATAAAGGCAGACAGTATGAATTATGTACATGTGTATATATATTTAATGTATGTATGACTCATGGTGAGGTGCCTGAGGATTGGCAGAATGCATGCATAGTGCCATTGTACAAAGGCAAAGGGGATAAGAGTGAGTGCTCAAATTACAGAGGTATAAGTTTGTTGAGTATTCCTGGTAAATTATATGGGAGGGTATTGATTGAGAGGGTGAAGGCATGTACAGAGCATCAGATTGGGGAAGAGCAGTGTGGTTTCAGACGTGGTAGAGGATGTGTGGATCAGGTGTTTGCTTTGAAGAATGTATGTGAGAAATACTTAGAAAAGCAAATGGATTTGTATGTAGCATCTATGGATCTGGAGAAGGCATATGACAGAGTTGATAGAGATGCTCTGTGGAAGGTATTAAGAATACATGGTGTGGGAGGCAAGTTGTTAGAAGCAGTGAAAAGTTTTTATCGAGGATGTAAGGCATGTGTACGTGTAGGAAGAGAGGAAAGTGACTGGTTCTCAGTGAATGTAGGTTTGCGGCAGGGGTGTGTGATGTCTCCATGGTTGTTTAATTTGTTTATGGATGGGGTTGTTAGGGAGGTGAATGCAAGAGTTTTGGAAAGAGGGGCAAGTATGAAGTCTGTTGGGGATGAGAGAGCTTGGGAAGTGAGTCAGTTGTTGTTCGCTGATGATACAGCGCTGGTGGCTGATTCATGTGAGAAACTGCAGAAGCTGGTGACTGAGTTTGGTAAAATGTGTGAAAGAAGAAAGTTAAGAGTAAATGTGAATAAGAGCAAGGTTATTAGGTACAGTAGGGTTGAGGGTCAAGTCAATTGGGAGGTGAGTTTGAATGGAGAAAAACTGGAGGAAGTGAAGTGTTTTAGATATCTGGGAGTGGATCTGGCAGCGGATGGAACCATGGAAGCGGAAGTGGATCATAGGGTGGGGGAGGGGGCGAAAATTCTGGGAGCCTTGAAGAATGTGTGGAAGTCGAGAACATTATCTCGGAAAGCAAAAATGGGTATGTTTGAAGGAATAGTGGTTCCAACAATGTTGTATGGTTGCGAGGCGTGGGCTATGGATAGAGTTGTGCGCAGGAGGATGGATGTGCTGGAAATGAGATGTTTGAGGACAATGTGTGGTGTGAGGTGGTTTGATCGAGTAAGTAACGTAAGGGTAAGAGAGATGTGTGGAAATAAAAAGAGCGTGGTTGAGAGAGCAGAAGAGGGTGTTTTGAAATGGTTCGGGCACATGGAGTGAATGAGTGAGGAAAGATTGACCAAGAGAATATATGTGTCGGAGGTGGAGGGAACGAGGAGAGGAGGGAGACCAAATTGGAGGTGGAAAGATGGAGTGAAAAAGATTTTGTGTGATCGGGGCCTGAACATGCAGGAGGGTGAAAGGCGTGCAACAAATAGAGTGAATTGGAGTGATGTGGTATACCGGGGTTGACGTGCTGTCAGTGGAGTGAATCAAGGCATGTGAAGTGACTGGGGTAAACCATGGAAAGCTGTGTAGGTATGTATATTTGCGTGTGTGGACGTATGTATATACATGTGTATGGGGGTGGGTTGGGCCATTTCTTTCGTCTGTTTCCTTGCGCTACCTCGCAAACGCGGGAGACAGCGACAAAGCAAAAAAATAAAAAAAAAAAATGTCTGTATGTATATATATGTTTACAGTGAAATGTATAGGTACGTATATGTGCATGTGTGGACGTGTATGTATATGCATGTGTATGTGGGTGGGGTGGGCCATTTTCCCGTCTGTTTCCTTGCGCTAATGCGGGAGACGACAAAATATAACATATAATAAAAATAAAAACAATTGACTATTTAGTAAGCAACTAAATATATCAACAACAGCATGATATGTAATAGATTTCATAAGCAAAGCTTCAAACAGATAAAGAATATATGGAATTACGAGCAAGCATTTTCAAAGTTCTTACCTGGACACCTAGTTCTCGAGTAGGCACAAGAACTAGTACTCTTATTACGACATCATCTTTTGGTTTATAGAGCAATCGTTCAAGAATAGGAAGCATGTAAGCAGCTGTTTTGCCTGTACCAGTTGAAGCACAACCACAAATATCACGACCTTGAAGTGCTATAGGAATTGTTGCCGATTGTATGGGTGTAGGTTTATCATACCCCATGTTGTCAATTGCCTGCAAGATACATTATCATGCACCATTAAACATTTTCATTACAACTTTCCAAAAGTACAATCTATATTGTACTGTACGAAAAGTACATATCATAAATATGTCACTACAATAGAATCAAATATCAAAAGTGGACCATAATGTACATTGTAATATTGATTTTTTTCTTTTGCATGGCAGATAAAACAGTAAAGACTAATGTATGCTTCAATTGCAGCCATGTTAGTTGAAAAAGTAAAATAGGGAGAGTTTAATTCTGAAAAAAATGCAGAGGGATTATCCTGAGCACAGGTTTTTGCAAATGCAAATCTTGAAAATAGAGAAGTTATAGGAAGACAAAATGATGAAAGGAAGAAAATCTAAAGCTTTGAAGTGTCACAAAAGAACAAGTTATCATAAGAGCCAATCCTTGTGAGGCTGGCCTCTACACGGAAATCATGAGAAGCAGCAGCTATTACGCTGCCACAAGTCCAGGTTTTAGGGGATTGGACACAGAAATATGATATAAAAAATAACACCTGTAGAAAAGAGTAAGGGAATCAAGAACATGGCAAATGGAAATGAGTGGCTGAAGAGAAGTGATTACTGGAGACTTAATGAGACAGAAAGGTTTCAATTCCATTCAGTATACCATTCAGCAGTGGCATCTTCTCTAGTTACACAGATCCTGAGGAAACAGTGAAGTCTATTGACCCTTACATGGTGGTTGACATCAATTGTTCTCTTTGGATATGATAGCTAACATCAAATGATACTTGAACATTTCCCATCTCTAAATATCCAGTTGACTTACTGTATCATCAGTAGTCCAAAGAGGTTTCTTCCATTGATGAGAAGGGGTGGGGAAAAAATTCTGCTCTTCTTATTAACCCTACAACCACCATTATAAATTCCATATTGCATACACACTAACCCCACAGACTATATGTTGCTAGATGATTAAGTTACTTGGAAGAACAATTATGATGTGGACCAGTCTATGAGGAGAATTAAAAAAAATGACATAACGAATGTATGAAAATAGGTGACTGAGAGAGACTTTAGGGGGACTACACAAGATGGAGAGAGGCCTGGCAGGAACTGCCCCCCCTAACCTCATAGTTATGCAAGAAACTACACAAAAACTGCACCTAATTTTCTCTTTATGTAAATCTGAGGTGATATAGGGCTTTGGTAACAGATGACAGGTAAAGAGCTAGAATATTCTAAAGAAAAAAAAACACCTCCGATATCCTTCCCACACTTGCCAGCCACTTGCTATCCACACACTTATTTGTACTGTAGTGTCAAAAGTGTAATCTTTCCAAACTTATTCATGTTATTCAGCACCAACAATGTGACTGTATATATACAACAAGAGTAGAAAATGGAATTAAGCTCAAGATAATGAATCAAATCCATCAATATCTGCCCTACACTTACCAGTTAATTTTCCTCACAATGACGTTGCATGAAATGTCTAATATTTCCAAAAACACTTGTTAGTTACCACTAAGCTTATGCCTGCATTTGTTTCACAAATGAAAGAAAAGCAAAAACATTAAAACATCATCTATACCTCCCCTCTCTTATACAGCACTGTAAAACATGTCACATATACCTTTCTCTACTCCTGCTTTAGTAGTGGACCAAGACAACAAAACAGTAACACTTTAACAAAAATCTGACTAGTACTGAAAAAAATTTCATAAATCCAACCTGCTATTTACTCTGCTACTGACGTGATCTAAAACCTCCCTATCATATCCCCACTATCATCTACTCAGTTCCTACATAAAAGTTCCTCTTCAAATTTCTCACATTTTCAACCTTCCCCTTTACACTTGATAATTCAAGCATAATTTCCAATTACTTACTTTAAGTAACAATCTTGAGATATTCATTTCTACGAAGGTACTGTCACCTACACAGGGAGGTGCATCTTCAAAGAACTTGGCATCTTCTTCTTTTTGCCTAGTTTCTTGTAATGATTTCTTAACCCTCGCCGGCTGCCCCATTCTTCTTGCCTTCCTCCTTACTTCATCCTCACTTAGCTTAAACTGATCTGTCAAAAAAAAAAAAAAGATATGACGAAATCCTACTAACAGTTCATAAAATGAAACTATTAAGGTTGAGGTATAAAATAATAATAATGATTAACGTGAACATGAGGGATATTTCAATTTTCAATCAAGTTATCAGGAGTTATGGATACATGTGTTGTGAGGTGGTCTGAACGAGTAAGTAATGAAAGGGTAAGAGAGATGTGTGGTAATAAAAAAAAGTGTGGTTGAGAGAGCAGAATAGGGTGTGTTGAAATGGTTTGGACACATGGAGAGGATGAGTGAGGAAAGATTGACAAAGAGAATATATGTGTCAGAGGTGGAGGGAACAAGGAGAAGCAAGAGACCAAATTGGAGGTGGGAGGATGGAGTGAAAAATATTTTGAGCTATCATGGCCTGAACATACAGGAGGGTGAAAGGCGTGCAAGGAATAGAGTGAACTGGAGCAATGTGGTATACCAGGATCGACTTGCTATCAATGGGCTGAGCCAGGGCATGTGAAGTGTCTGGCGTAAACTATGGAAAGGTCTGTGGGGCCTGGATATGGAAAGTGAGCTGTGGTTTTCAGTGCATTACACATGACAGCAAGAGACTGAGTGTGAGTGAATGTAGGGACAGAAATGGATGAAGGCAGCAAGTATGAATATATACGTGTATATATGTATGTGTATGTATGTATGGGTGTTTACATATACATATGTATATATGAGTGGTTGGACCATTCTTCGTCTGTTTCCTTGCACTACCTCGCTAATGAAATAGCGGTTAAGTATAAGAATAATAAAGAAAACGTCTAAAGTTAAGGTAACTAAATAATCATTATCCAGAAATCCACCTATTACAAGCAGATGATATTACCATACCCTTATGTAAAAGGATGAAGAAAAACTCCAGTCTAAAATATAAAAAATCTGATAACCAATCTGGTGCAAAGCGGCACCTGAAACTGACACAATAACAAGGCCATATTCACACACTAACCAACAACCCAAAAGAAGAAATAAACTTCTTAACCCTGCTTCATGCTTCAACTGTCTATACTCGAAGATTCCCACATTCCCAAGACAACATAACACTGACAAAGCATGCACAATGAAATGATCCATAAGAACTAAGCAGCTGTCCTCCCAACAGTGTTCAATACCATCCTACCAGGCATGCAACCATCTGAAACCACACTTCCCAACCATGTATGAGTTACATTTTCTCATTTATATTCTAAACGTCACCTGTCCTAACACCACAAACACCATCTCAAGATCCTTCATGCCCATGATGCAAACCACAGCAGTGAAGACACTAAACACTCATTGCTCAATTGCCCTATTCTTACTCCACATAGACAAACACACATTATTAAGTATAAAAAAAAAAAAAAAAAAAAAAAAAAATATTATACTTTGTCGCTGTCTCCCGCGTTTGCGAGGTAGCGCAAGGAAACAGACGAAAGAAATGGCCCAACCCACCCCCATACACATGTATATACATACGTCCACACACGCAAATATACACACCTACACAGCTTTCCATGGTTTACCCCAGACGCTTCACATGCCTTGATTCAATCCACTGACAGCACGTCAACCCCGGTATACCACATCGCTCCAATTCACTCTATTCCTTGCCCTCCTTTCACCCTCCTGCATGTTCAGGCCCCGATCACACAAAATCTTTTTCACTCCATCTTTCCACCTCCAATTTGGTCTCCCTCTTCTCCTCGTTCCCTCCACCTCCGACACATATATTCTCTTGGTCAATCTTTCCTCACTCATTCTCTCCATGTGCCCAAACCACTTCAAAACACCCTCTTCTGCTCTCTCAACCACGCTCTTTTTATTTCCACACATCTCTCTTACCCTTACGTTACTCACTCGATCAAACCACCTCACACCACACATTGTCCTCAAACATCTCATTTCCAGCTCATCCATCCTACTGCGCACTACTCTATCCATAGCCCACGCCTCGCAACCATACAACATTGTTGGAACCACTATTCCTTCAAACATACCCATTTTTGCTTTCCGAGATAATGTTCTCGACTTCCACACATTCTTCAAGGCTCCCAGAATTTTCGCCCCCTCCCCCACCCTCTGATCCATTTCCGCTTCCATGGTTCCATCCGCTGCCAGATCCACTCCCAGATATCTAAAACACTTCACTTCCTCCAGTTTTTCTCCATTCAAACTCACCTCCCAATTGACTTGACCCTCAACCCTACTGTACCTAATAACCTTGCTCTTATTCACATTTACTCTTAACTTTCTTCTTCCACACACTTTACCAAACTCAGTCACCAGCTTCTGCAGTTTCTCACATGAATCAGCCACCAGCGCTGTATCATCAGCGAACAACAACTGACTCACTTCCCAAGCTCTCTCATCCCCAACAGACTTCATACTTGCCCCTCTTTCCAAAACTCTTGCATTTACCTCCCTAACAACCCCATCCATAAACAAATTAAACAACCATGGAGACATCACACACCCCTGCCGCAAACCTACATTCACTGAGAACCAATCACTTTCCTCTCTTCCTACACGTACACATGCCTTACATCCTCGATAAAAACTTTTCACTGCTTCTAACAACTTGCCTCCCACACCATATATTCTTAATACCTTCCACAGAGCATCTCTATCAACTCTATCATATGCCTTCTCCAGATCCATAAATGCTACATACAAATCCATTTGCTTTTCTAAGTATTTCTCACATACATTCTTCAAAGCAAACACCTGATCCACACATCCTCTACCACTTCTGAAACCACACTGCTCTTCCCCAATCTGATGCTCTGTACATGCCTTCACCCTCTCAATCAATACCCTCCCATATACTTTACCAGGAATACTCAACAAACTTATACCTCTGTAATTTGAGCACTCACTCTTATCCCCTTTGCCTTTGTACAATGGCACTATGCACGCATTCCGCCAATCCTCAGGCACCTCACCATGAGTCATACATACATTAAATAACCTTACCAAACAGTCAACAATACAGTCACCCCCTTTTTTAATAAATTCCACTGCAATACCATCCAAACCTGCTGCCTTGCCGGCTTTCATCTTCCGCAAAGCTTTCACTACCTCTTCTCTGTTTACCAAATCATTTTCCCTAACCCTCTCACTTTGCACACCACCTCGACCAAAACATCCTATATCTGCCACTCTATCATCAAACACATTCAACAAACCTTCAAAATACTCACTCCATCTCCTTCTCACATCACCACTACTTGTTATCACCTCCCCATTTGCGCCCTTCACTGAAGTTCCCATTTGCTCCCTTGTCTTACGCACTTTATTTACCTCCTTCCAGAACATCTTTTTATTCTCCCTAAAATTTAATGATACTCTCTCACCCCAACTCTCATTTGCCCTTTTTTTCACCTCTTGCACCTTTCTCTTGACCTCCTGTCTCTTTCTTTTATACATCTCCCACTCAATTGCATTTTTTCCCTGCAAAAATTGTCCAAATGCCTCTCTCTTCTCTTTCACTAATACTCTTACTTCTTCATCCCACCACTCACTACCCTTTCTAATCAACCCACCTCCCACTCTTCTCATGCCACAAGCATCTTTTGCGCAATCCATCACTGATTCCCTAAATACATCCCATTCCTCCCCCACTCCCCTTACTTCCATTGTTCTCACCTTTTTCCATTCTGTACTCAGTCTCTCCTGGTACTTCCTCACACAGGTCTCCTTCCCAAGCTCACTTACTCTCACCACCCTCTTCACCCCAACATTCACTCTTCTTTTCTGAAAACCCATACAAATCTTCACCTTTGCCTCCACAAGATAATGATCAGACATCCCTCCAGTTGCACCTCTCAGCACATTAACATCCAAAAGTCTCTCTTTCGCACGCCTGTCAATTAACACGTAATCCAATAACGCTCTCTGGCCATCTCTCCTACTTACATAAGTATACTTATGTATATCTCACTTTTTAAACCAGGCATTATTAATATATTTATAAATAAAATATGTACATATTCATACTTGCTGCCTTCATCCATTCCCATTGCCACACATGAAATAGCATCCCCCCCCCCCCCCTCCAGCAAGGTAGCACCAGGAAAAGACAAAAAGGCCACATTCATTTACACTCAGTCTCTAGCTGTCATGTGCAATGCACTGATACCACTGCTCCCTTTCTACATCCAGGCCCTAGACCTTTCCATGGTGAACCCGATGCTTCACATGTCCTGGTTCAATCCAATGACAGCACATCAACCTCGGTACACCACATCGTTCCAATTCACTTTATTCCTTGCACGCCTTTCACCCTCCTGTATGTTCAGGCCACGATCACTCAAAATCTTTTTCACTCCATCCTTCCACCTCCAATTTGGTCTCCCGCTTCTCCTTCTTCCCTCCACCTCTGACACATATATCCTCTTTGTCAATCTTTTCTCACTCATCCTCTCCATGTGTCCAAATAATTTCAACACACCCTCTTCTGCTCTCGCAACTACACTCTTTTAATTACTAAACATCTCTCTTACTCTTTCATTAATTACTCAATCAAACCACCTCACACCACATATTGTCCTCAAACATTTCATAAATGCCCATACATGCACCTTTGGACTTGATCATTTGAACTTTCAAGGTATGTGAAGAAAAAACAATGATATTTTTCAAGACATTAATTCTTCCACTAATTTAACATTTGGGGCTTTACTCTTACCTAATCAAGATAAAAGCCAAATTAAGAGAGATATGCTTTCAAATAGGTATAAAAGAAATAAAATAAAAACTGCTTTGTAGGTGTGTATTTAGCACAAAACGATGATCCATTAAATGGTTCTGAGGTATGGGGAGCCCAGGTGATGCCCTTCCTTACTAAGACTTGTGTTCATTCACCTGGGTTCATTCAGCATGTTATATTCTGGCACCTTACCAAAATTATAACTTTTTCTTTGATTTCGGCATCTCAAAAAACAGCTGAATTATCACAAAAAACAATCATTGAATGCTAAAATAGGGATCTTCTGTATTCCCTCATTACTGTTGTCAGCATGTTCAGGCAGTACATCAACTCTGTACCATCTCGCAGGTCAAGCTCAGGGCCAGTCCTATATCATCTCATTCTTCCCACTTTACATTCTCCGCGACAGATCTTGCAGTTTCATACAGTATTTCGTTTTCACCTTTACTGGTACTTGCCTTCATCATATCACCTCTACACTTAATATGGGCATTCAGTTCATCCATAAGAATCTAACAATATACAGTGGGTAACAGGCTTCAACAAGAATATGACACAAGGATAACTGCTCTATGTAGAACATAAGTAGATTATTTCTTTTGTAACGAGTGGCATCTCCTGCCCTAGGGCAGCAGCATTAGGAAAAAGTACACAGTTGCATAACTTGCACACATCCACTCTCCACCTGTTATGTACAATGTACTGAAACCAAAGCTTACTGTCCACAGATATGCCCCACATACTATATCATTATCTACCTCAACCACTGGCTCAACTCACTGGCAGCAAGTTTTCCCTTAAATAAAACATCAATTCGACTCATTCTATCCTAAGCATATCTCTCACCAATAATGTCCACAATCAGAATATATTACTTTAACCTAAGCTGAATCATGGATAATTATATTTACCATGCTTAGTTACATTTGGCAGAAATTCTTCCATGCAATGGTCTGTGCCTCCGGTGTCTCCTAAGTCTGAGTCAAGATCACTGTCTTCTGCTTCATCTTTTAATTCTTTACCATCTTTGGAAACACCATTCTCTTGTCTCTTTTTCTGAAACATGAAATATATTCATATCACATAAAGTATCAGATAAAAGAGGGACCATTTACTAAATATAATCATATCAAACAATGGCTATGTTTGAAGGAATAGTGGTTCCAACAATGTTGTATGGTTGCGAGGCGTGGACTATGGATAGAGTAGTGCACAGGAGGGTGGATGTGCTGGAAATGAGATGTTTGAGGACAATATGTGGTGTGAGGTGGTTTAATCGAGTAACTAATGTAAGGGTAAGAGAGATGTGTGGAAATAAGAAGAGAGTGGTTGAGAGAGCAGAAGAGGGTGTTTTGAAATGGTTTGGGCACATGGAGAGAATGAGTGAGGAATGACTGACCAAGAGGATATATGTGTCAGAGGTGGAGGGAACGAGGAGAAGTGGGAGACCAAATTGGAGGTGGAAAGATAGAGTGAAAAAGTGATCGGGGCCTGTACATGCAGGAAGGTGAAAGGAGGGCAAGGAATAGAATGAATTGGATCAATGTGGTATACTGGGATTGACGTGCTGTCAATGGATTGAATCAGGGCATGTGAAGCGTCTGGGGTAAACCATGGAAAGTTCTAAGGGGCCTGGATGTGGAAAGGGAGCTGTGGTTTCGGGCATTATTGGATGACAGCTAGAGACTGAGTGTGAACGAATGGGGCCTTTGTTGTCTTTTCCTAGCATTACCTCGCACACATGAGGGGGAGGGGGATGTTATTCCATGTGTGGCAAGGTGGTGATGGGAATGAATAAAGGCAGACAGTGTGAATTGTGTGCATGTGTATATATGTATATGTCTGTGTGTGTATATATATGTGTACATTGAGATGTATGGGTATGTATATTTGCGTGTGGGGACGTGTATGTATATACATGTGTATGGGGTGGGTTAGGCTATTTCTTTCGTCTGTTTCCTTGTACTACCTCACAAACACGGGAGACAGCGACAAAGCAAAATAAATAAATAATAATCAAACAACCACTAATATTTTCTCTATATCCTTTTTTGAATCTATAAGTAAGATGGATTTTACCATTCTTACTGCAAGGTGACACCTGGAGAGAATTTTCAACATGTAACATGGATTTTACCATTCTTACTGCAAGGTGACAACTGGAGAGATTTTTCTACATTTATATTTATTTATCTTGCTTTGTCACTGTCTCCCGCGTTAGCAAGGTAGCACAAGGAAACAGACGAAAGAAATGGCCCAACCCATCCACATACACATGTATATACATACACGTCCACACACGCAAATATACATACCTATACATCTCAACGTATACATATATACACACACACAGACCTATACATATATACACATGTACATAATTCATACTGTCTGCCCTTATTTTTCTACATACTTTGGTCAAATTTTGGGTCCTCTTTAAAAGATTCAAGATAACTACAGAAGAATTCAAAACACTTTTGCTACTAAATAAACGAAACATTCCTTGTATTAACTTTCTAAAATGGGAAACAGAAGAAGGAGTCACGCGGGGAGTGCTCATCCTCCTCGAAGGCTCAGAGTGGGGTGCCTAAATGTGTGTGGATGTAACCAAGATGTGAAAAAAGGAGAGATAGGTAGTATGTTTGAGGAAAGGAACCTGGATGTTTTGGCTCTGAGTGAAACGAAGCTCAAGGGTAAAGGGGAAGAGTGGTTTGGAAATGTCTGGGGAGTGAAGTCAGGGGTTAGTGAGAGGACAAGAGCAAGGGAAGGAGTAGCAATACTCCTGAAACAGGAGTTGTGGGAGTATGTCATAGAATGTAAGAAAGTAAATTCTCGATTAATATGGGTAAAATTGAAAGTTGATGGAGAGAGGTGGGTGATTATTGGTGCATATGCACCTGGGCATGAGAAGAAAGATCATGAGAGGCAAGTGTTTTGGGAGCAGCTAAATGAGTGTGTTAGCGGTTTTGATGCACGAGACCGGGTTATAGTGATGGGTGATTTGAATGCAAAGGTGAGTAATGTGGCAGTTGAGGGAATAATTGGTATGCATGGGGTGTTCAGTGTTGTAAATGGAAATGGTGAAGAGCTTGTAGATTTATGTGCTGAAAAAGGACTGATGATTGGGAATACCTGGTTTAAAAAGCGAGATATACATAAGTATACTTATGTAAGTAGGAGAGATGGCCAGAGAGCGTTATTGGATTACGTGTTAATGGACAGGCGTGCGAAAGAGAGACTTTTGGATGTCAATGTGCTGAGAGGTGCAACTGGAGGGATGTCTGATCATTATCTTGTGGAGGCTAAGGTGAAGATTAGTATGGGTTTTCAGAAAAGAAGAGTGAATGTTGGGGTGAAGAAGGTGGTGAGAGTAAGTGAGCTTGGGAAGGAGACCTGTGTGAAGAAGTATCAGGAGAGACTGTGTACAGAATGGAAAAAGGTGAGAACAATGGAAGTAAGGGGAGTGGGGGAGGAATGGGATGTATTTAGGGAATCAGTGATGGATTGCGCAAAAGATGCTTGTGGCATGAGAAGAGTGGGAGGTGGGCTGTTTAGAAAGGGTAGTGAGTGGTGGGATGAAGAAGTAAGAGTATTAGTGAAAGAGAAGAGAGAGGCATTTGGACGATTTTTGCAGGGAAAAAATGCAATTGAGTGGGAGAAGTATAAAAGAAAGAGACAGGAGGTCAAGAGAAAGGTGCAAGAGGTGAAAAAAAGGGCAAATGAGAGTTGGGGTGAGAGACTATCAGTAAATTTTAGGGAGAATAAAAAGATGTTCTGGAAGGAGGTAAATAGGGTGCGTAAGACAAGGGAGCAAATGGGAACTTCAGTAAAGGGCGTAAATGGGGAGGTGATAACAAGTAGTGGTGATGTGAGAAGGAGATGGAATGAGTATTTTGAAGGTTTGTTGAATGTGTCTGATGACAGAGTGGCAGATATAGGGTGTTTGGGTCGAGGTGGTGTGCAAAGTGAGAGGGTTAGGGAAAATGATTTGGTAAACAGAGAAGAGGTAGTAAAAGCTTTGCGGAAGATGAAAGCCGGCAAGGCAGCAGGTTTGGATGGTATTGCAGTGGAATTTATTAAAAAAGGGGGTGACTGTATTGTTGACTGGTTGGTAAGGTTATTTAATGTATGTATGACTCATGGTGAGGTGCCTGAGGATTGGCGGAATGCTTGCATAGTGCCATTGTACAAAGGCAAAGGGGATAAGAGTGAGTGCTCAAATTACAGAGGTATAAGTTTGTTGAGTATTCCTGGTAAATTATATGGGAGGGTATTGATTGAGAGGGTGAAGGCATGTACAGAGCATCAGATTGGGGAAGAGCAGTGTGGTTTCAGAAGTGGTAGAGGATGTGTGGATCAGGTGTTTGCTTTGAAGAATGTATGTGAGAAATACTTAGAAAAGCAAATGGATTTGTATGTAGCATTTATGGATCTGGAGAAGGCATATGATAGAGTTGATAGAGATGCTCTGTGGAAGGTATTAAGAATATATGGTGTGGGAGGCAAGTTGTTAGAAGCAGTGAAAAGTTTTTATCGAGGATGTAAGGCATGTGTACGTGTAGGAAGAGAGGAAAGTGATTGGTTCTCAGTGAATGTAGGTTTGCGGCAGGGGTGTGTGATGTCTCCATGGTTGTTTAATTTGTTTATGGATGGGGTTGTTAGGGAGGTAAATGCAAGAGTTTTGGAAAGAGGGGCAAGTATGAAGTCTGTTGGGGATGAGAGAGCTTGGGAAGTGAGTCAGTTGTTGTTCGCTGATGATACAGCGCTGGTGGCGGATTCATGTGAGAAACTGCAGAAGCTGGTGACGGAGTTTGGTAAAGTGTGTGGAAGAAGAAAGTTAAGAGTGAATGTCAATAAGAGCAAGGTTATTAGGTACAGTAGGGTTGAGGGTCAAGTCAATTGGGAGGTGAGTTTGAATGGTGAGAGGCTGGAGGAAGTGAAGTGTTTTAGATATCTGGGAGTGGATCTGTCAGCGGATGGAACCATGGAAGCGGAAGTGGATCATAGGGTGGGGGAGGGGGCGAAAATTTTGGGAGCCTTGAAAAATGTGTGGAAGTCGAGAACATTATCCCGGAAAGCAAAAATGGGTATGTTTGAAGGAATAGTGGTTCCAACAATGTTGTATGGTTGCGAGGCGTGGGCTATGGATAGAGTTGTGCGCAGGAGGATGGATGTGCTGGAAATGAGATGTTTGAGGACAATGTGTGGTGTGAGGTGGTTTGATCGAGTAAGTAACGTAAGGGTAAGAGGGATGTGTGGAAATAAAAAGAGCGTGGTTGAGAGAGCAGAAGAGGGTGTTTTGAAGTGGTTTGGGCACATGGAGAGAATGAGTGAGGAAAGATTGACCAAGAGGATATATGTGTCGGAGGTGGAGGGAACGAGGAGAAGAGGGAGACCAAATTGGAGGTGGAAAGATGGAGTGAAAAGGATTTTGTGTGATCAGGGCCTGAACATGCAGGAGGGTGAAAGGAGGGCAAGGAATAGAGTGAATTGGAGCGATGTGGTATACAGGGGTTGACGTGCTGTCAGTGGATTGAATCAAGGCATGTGAAGCGTCTGGGGTAAACCATGGAAAGCTGTGTAGGTATGTATATTGCGTGTGTGGACGTGTGTATGTACATGTGTATGGGGGGGGTTGGGCCATTTCTTTCGTCTGTTTCCTTGCGCTACCTCGCAAACGCGGGAGACAGCGACAAAGTATAAAAAAAAAAAAAAAAAAAAAAAAAAAAAAAAAAAAAACATTAGGAAAAGAGTAACTTCCATGTGATCACTGTCAGAGCTAGTTTAGCATCAAATAGGGTTTTCTTCCATGGTGTAAAATGAGATAGCTAGAAACCTAAAATCACCAAAACTGGGCACCATGTGAAATGATGTCAAACAATAACATAACACCCACCATGCAGCAAGTGGAGCCAGGACTGACCATCAAAAATTCATGAAAGAAGGTTTGAATCTTCTCCATGACAAACTTTTCTAAAGAAAAAATTCTGATAATGCTTCCTAATTATATGATGCTAAACAGAAGGGGAACAAACCTGTGACTTAACAAGACCTTGACCCATCCGAAGGGGCCCTAAGACTTCCTCTGAAAGCAGAAAATGGGAGTAAAGATGAGAGGAAAATCCTTGCAGCTAATGAGGTCAATCCTAACAAGATTACACTGATTCTTAATCTCCTTTAAGTCCAACAGATGGATCTTCAACACTGAGAGAAGGTTTAAAAGGATATCCTTTTTCTTTAGGTGGGAGAAAACCAACAGGTGGAGGACTTCATAAGCTTGTAATTGTGTGAGGTAAGCCTGTACACAGTCTGCAGCAAGCTCTGGTTATCTAGCAGTATGCACGTTAAGGGATGAGGCACCATTTGTTCTAAGCCTAAGGTCCTCCATCTATTGTTGGTCAGTTTATGAAAAATAAGGGAACACAGGAACTTCCATGGTCAGATTTCACCAAGTGGGCTTTCACAAGATCTGCCCTTTTCTTGAGTATGGCAGACTGAGGAAATAGCCATTGATCAAAAAGCATGCCAGCAGCAGGACTAAGGTATAATCCACTTCCAACACACTAAGCACCTCTCAGGGCAGCAGAAACATTCTGAAGTGCAGCTGCCATGGTAAACATACTTTGCATGGGGTGAACCAACTTCAAAGCAATCCACAGGGTTGGTAGTACTATACTACACACTTTGGTCTTTGCTACAAATGAGGCCTAACATGAAAGGATGTCTCAGTTCCCCTGGCCAGGAAGCCAATGATCTGATGGCTAATGGTATGTTAAAAAATTGAAAACAACACATCATATAACAAAAAGAAAGTTAAATAGGCTCCTCTTGGTGAAACTTCCAGGACACCCTCTTCAGCTCTCTCTACCATACTCTTTTTATTTCCACACCTTTCTCTCACCTTATCATTACTTACTCCACCTTCCCTACACCCAATATTGTCCTCAAATATGTTGCTTCCAAAATATGCACCCTCTTCTGCACATTCCCATTTACAGCCCATGCCTCGAATTCATACATCACTGGGACTACTATACCTTCAAGCATACCAATTTTTGCCCTGCCTGATAGTAACCTCTCTTTCCACACATTCCTCACTGCTCCCGGTACCTTTTCCTCCCTTAAAAGTGTGACTCATGTTTGTCTGGAGGAGTGTGGTTTCAGATGGGTTCAAGTCTGATGTGATGGTGTTTTAAGATTGAGCTAGGAAGTGATTGCTGGTCATTTCAGCTTATAGATATTTTTCAGTGCTATGTTTGCTGGTTGTATGAGGATTTGTGAGTATAGATTGCAAAAGTGTGTGGCCCAGCATGCATAAAATATATCATTCTCTCAATATACAATACACCATTCTAATTAAGTAAATAATAGATATAAAATAGAAAAAAGATATCACTCAAAGGGAAAGAAAGTCACTTGGCAGCATGCAACAGGGAAGCTGACATCAGAAAATCCATAATAACACTGTGCTGCTAGAGGCTGGGACCAAAGGAGTCAATTATATCCACTCTCTTAAAGTCTCTGATTGGCCGAGTGTGCACCAAAAATGAACAAGCTTCCATGATCATGTAATAATGGATGGTGAAAGGTGAGGAAGTAAGTGTTTCCTCAACAGAAATACCAAGGATTGGTAGATCCAAAGTCCAATTCTCTTCATGATATCTAAATGAACATGTCTCCTACTCTCAGAACAGAGTGGAGAGGAGGAGAGGAGAGAAAAAAGAAAAAAACAGTTAAGTGAAAACAGAATTAAATGAAGAACATTATAAGTATAACTGCTGACTTAAAGTAACAAGAAAAGTCATCATTATTGGCACAGAGGATTTCATACTGAGCATTTTACCATTTTACAACATAAAATTCATAAATACATACCTTGTTTTGCTCTTTTTTCTCAAGACGTATCTTGGCAATTTTTTCAGTGAGACTTGTTGAAGAGTTTGGTTTCAAATACCTAACAACCTCTTCCCAACTATCTTTCTGATAATCCTTTAAAGATTCCACAAAGGTAAAGTCTTTATAAAAATCAGACTCATTAGGATGTCTCATCATCCTATACTTTATCTGGAAATATAAGGAAACAATAAGATGCATTATTAATAACAGTATACAGCAATTATATTTTGATTTTCTTTCAATCAGCAATAAATTAGTCAATTATCAACAGAAAAACAACTAGACAACAAAGACAGCAATTGTACGAATGTATAAATTTAGGAAGGGTTAAAGCAAACATAAAATCTACAGGAAAATGTGCTTTCAGCAATTGGTTGGGAATATGATAGACTAATGAGCATAAAAACCCTTTACAGTATATAGGCCAAAACACATGTGCAACAGGGTATTCTGCTTCTCCAACAAAGTACCTTGAAATAATGTTTTCTCATTTAATACAACTTTAACTATTATTAGCAACATTAATATCATTCATACAGTTGGTCTAAATACATGTTACGACAAAATAAACTGTCTGGAGAAAATGGCGCTTCTAGGTCATGAAACAACGGAGCCACTGCTCTTGCTTCCTCCATCATCCACCTCTGCACTTGCCTGCCTTTACAAGACAGAAACAAGGAGGATTATGGAAAGCGTTGGATGAAGTGGTCAGACTTTTCCCACTCAGCTTATGCAAGTACAATTCAATCTTGCATTTACACATCTTTAAAAAATGCATACAACAGGCTTGCCGTGCATCATGGTATAAAAGTCAACCTTGTGTATAAGGCAACTCTATACTACTATTCAAATTTCATATTCAAGCCTATTCTCACCAGAGAAACCAAACCTCCTAAATGCTGAAAATCCACTGAACCCATGGCAATTTGTACTACTCCATAGCAATTGTTTATAATGCTGAGTCCAAGGAGAGCCACTGGTTATGGCAAGAGTATAATGTCCATTGAATCAAAGGCAATTTGTACTACTCCATAGCAACTGTTTACAATGCTGAGTCTAAGGATAACCACCGGTAATGGCAAAAGTATGATGTCCATTGAACCCAAGGCAATTTGTACTACTCCATAGCTATTGTTCATAATGCTGAGTCTGTGGATAGCCACTGGTTATGGCAAGAGTATGATGTTCACTAGAATACTGCAAGTAATCAGAATCATATGAGCAAGGTTTATAATGGTTATAAATCTTAAAACACGGCAGTATAATGACATGTGATGCAGTGCTGTGAGCCTGCCCATTTATAGCAGTGTATAACAGTGTCAAAAGCTTGTTAATTAACACTGCAACAGTATAATCATAATGCCCATCAGTATACTATGAATGATCAAAATCATAAGTTCATTATATTCTATATAATCATATATACCTTTCATGAAGTTAAACAGCTTACGAATCCAACAAACCAGTTGGTTCACCATCATTCTCATGAAAGAAAATGATTCTGCAACAAGTTCTGTATGATATTTTCCTAAGCATGTGAAGGTTTACATGATAAAATGAACCCCTGACTACATCTTTAAACTCTTCAATGTCATGAAGACTTTGGTGCAGAATCATACTCTGACAGAGAATGACAGCACACAAACATCCATTACATGCATGAGCAAGGAAACAGATGAAAGAATGGCCCAACCCACCTACATACACATGTATACACATAAATGGCCACACATGCACATATACATATCTAAACATACACAGACATACAGATATATACACATGTACATATGCATACTTGTTGCCTTTATGCATTCCCACCGCCACCCCTCCACACATGAAATAGCACTCCATCATGAGGTAGTGTTAGGAAAAGACAACAAAGGCCACAATCACTCACACTCAGTCTCTAGCTGTCATGTGTATTGCACCGAAACCACAGCTCCCTTTCCACAACCAGGCCCCACAAAACTTTCCAAGGTTTACCCAAAACGCTTCACATGCCCTGGTTCAATTCATCGACAGCACGTCGACCCCAGTATACCACATCGTTCCAATTCACTCTATTCCTTGAATGCCTTTCACTCTCCTGCATGTTCAGGCTCTGATCGCTCAAAATCTTTTTCACTCCATCCTTCCACCTCCAATTTGGTCTCCCACTTCTCATTCCCTCCACCTGACACAGATATCCTCTTTGTCAATCTTTCCTCACTCATTCTCTCCATGTGACCAAACCATTTTAAAACACCCTCTTCTGCTCTCTCAACCACACTTTTTATTACCACACATCTCTTAACCTTTCATTACTTACTCGATCAAAACACCTCAAACCACATATTATCCTCAAACATCTCATTTCCAATACATCCACCCTCCTCCGCACAACCCTATCTATAGCCCATGCCTCACAATCATATAACATCATTGGAACCACTATTCCTTCAAGCATACCCATTTTTGCTCTTCGAGATAAAGTTCTCGCCTTCCACACATTCTTCAACGCTCCCAGAACCTTTGCCCCCTCCCCACCCTGTGACTCACTTCCATTTCCAATGTTCCATCCACTGCCAAATCCACTCCCAGATATCTAAAACACTTCACTTCCACCAGTTTTTCTCCAATCAAACTTACCTCCCAACTGACTTGTCTCTCAACCCTACTGAACCTAATAACCTTGCTCTTATTCACATTTACTCTCAGCTTTCTCCTTTCACACACTTTACCAAACTGTCACCAGCTTCTGCAGTTTCTCACCCGAATCAGCCACCAGCGCTGAATCATCAGCGAACAACAATTGACTCACTTCCCAAGCTCTCTCATCCACAACAGACTTCATACTTGCCCCTCTCTCCAAAACTCTTGCATTCACCTCCCTGTCTAACCCATTCATAAACAAATTAAATAACCATAGAGACATCACACATCCCTGCCGCAAGCCGACATTCACTGAGAACCAATCACTTTCCTCTCTTCCTACTCATACACATGCCTTACATCCTCAATAAAAACTTTTCACTACTTCTAGCAACTTACCTCCCACACCATATACTCTTAATACCTTCCACAGAACATCTCTATCAACTCTATCATATGCCTTATCCAGATCAATAATTGCTACATACAAATCCACTTGTTTTTCTAAGTAATTCTCACATATATTCTTCAAAGCAAATACCTGATCCACACGTCCTCTACCACTTCTGAAACCACACTGCTCTTCCCCAATCTGATGCTCTGTACATGCCTTCACCCTCTCAATCAATACCCTCCCATAAAATTTCCCAGGAATACTCAATAAACTTACACCTCTGTAATCTGAACAAGCATCTTTATTCTCTCTGCTTTTGTACAATGGCATTATGCATGCATTCTGCCAATCCTCAGGCACTTCACCATGAACCATACATACACTGAATATCCTCACCAACCAAATATTACATTTTCTAAAATCTCACATTATGTCATGATGTGAACAATTGAAAGCTATGTCTTCATCCATTCCTCGAGCTACCTTACTGTAGGCGATGGCAAACAAATAAAAAAAAAAAAAATCTAAAATATACCCAAGTTCTGGAAAAATAAAAAATCCAGCAATGTTCAGGACCAGAGTATTTTGTATTTCATAAGTTGAAAATTTTTTCTTTCAAACATGCTCATTATTTCCTGCATCAGTAAGGCAGCACCAAGTACACAAGGCCTCATTCGCTCACATCAACCAGGCCCTACAGACCTGTCTTTAGTTTTCCCTGGCTGTTTCATATGCCTTCAGTCCATCAACAGCAAGTCACTGTCAAACTGTATCTTACAAAGAAAATATATATTACAAATAAAAATAAGACAACCCACTAACTCACCTCATCTTCACTCTCAGACCCAGAGAAGTTCTCTATATCATCATCAGACTCAACTGTACCAGGCCCAAAATCACTGTCGTTCTTCCTCTTTGTCATCTCTGCACCTGTTTGTGAGAAACTAGTCTCGTAAAATAGCTTTCACAGAAAAGGTAAAATGTATCGCGATCTTATAACTCAAGGATATCATCTTAAACAAAATAATACAGTATATGTAGTCTCTATTACTAGAAACACACTATACTTAGTACTAAAGGTTTCACTGACGGCATCTGACTCGAAAAAAAAAGAAAAAAACTGTATGACCAACATAAGCATACCAAAACCACAAACGTAATCTCTAACAAACCATTGTGTCAGTCAGTTAGGGTGTATTGGTAAATATTAGGGGATGGAATAAGAGCTGGGGCCAAAATGTCCTCCCAAACTGTGAAAATGCACCAACAGTATGATGCCAGATGAAAACACAGATGACATAGCACAATCCTCAGCACGAGACTATACTGTACGTAGTTTCCTACCATCATTTCAGTTACTATGCAGCCAGAGGAGGTTTTCATTGGCTCTGTTACTTTGACAAATACATTACGTATATTTCTACGTGTGTTAACCCGACAATCTCCACGCTTTACATAGCCATTATAACTTTATGAAATACCATAATATAAATCAAGAGAAAGCACCAAATCAACCTCTGTAGACTTCAATCATAAAAAAACTCGATAGAACACCAATGGCAGCCATTCCTAGTGTTAATAGGAGGGGGGGGGGGGGGCAATCTAGACCTCAAGCTTGCTATACCACTCAAGATTTCATCTATAATTCTATACAAACACATAAGTAACATCCCTAAACGAGTATCTTGCCATTAATGACTTCAAAAAGCAATTGTCTACACGCAATAAGATGGCCAAACCTCAAGGATGAGTTCGCCTGCGAACTGAATCGAGACAAGCTGTGGTCTGGGGTGTGTGCCCCCCCCCCCGGTTTGAAACGAGCTATGGCCTGGGGTATGTGCCCCCCCCCGTTTGAGACGAGCTGTGGCCTGGAGTGTGTGCCCCCCCCGGTTTGAGACGAGCTGTGGCCTAGGGTGTGTGCCCCCCCACCCCCCCGTTTGAGACGAGCTGTGGCCTGGGGTGTGCCCCCCCCCGTTTGAGACGAGCTGTGGCCTGGGGTGTGTGCCCCCCCCCGATTTGAGACGAGCTGTGGTCTGGGGTGTGTGCCCCCCCCATTTGAGACGAGCTGTGGCCTGGGGTGTGTGCCACCCCCCCCCCCCCCCCCCCCCCCGTTAGAGACGAGCTGTGGCCTGGGGTGTGTGCCGCCCCCCCTCGGTTTGAGACGAGCTGTGGCCTGGGGTGTGTGCCCCCACCCCCCCCACACACAACACCTTAACCTCTAGGGAAGTTCAGGGAGAGTTACAAATGTCTAAAGCAGCGAGAAAGGTCTAGGGTGAGGTTGTCTCCAAGAGTCTGGTAGCTAGATGACGGTGAACAATGGCCTGAATTTTTCTATTTTCTTCATATATTTGACCTATGGGGGGGTAGGGGGAAGAACTACCACCAACCCCCGTTAAGTTGCAAGTAGCAAGTTCTAGAAACCTGGTACGACATATGTTATCAACCCTTTCATCTTAAGGGTGAATTCACCACGGCGAACCAACCTCAAACCAACCCAAATGATCAGGAGGACAATCAACCCCAAAGTACAAGAAAATTATTAGTCTTACGTTTGGCTGGACTATTTACCTTTGCTCGTTGGACCACGTTCTTGACAAGGGAGCGACTGTGATCACTTGCAGCGTGCGGCCGGACACGAAGCCGAACATTACCAGCGAAGAGAAGACGGCCAATTATGAACGCACAAAATCTCCAGCGAACGAACGACATGAAGTCAGAGTGCTATTTGATACATAGGAAATTATTTTATAGATTTGCCAAAACCATAAATGTCATTGTCTTTGCAATAGATACTTTCTTTAGACTTTATCTAAAATGATAGTTTAAAGAAATTCAGAAAACAGACTTAGAATACATTTTTACTCGAAAAAAATCTTAAATTATATGCAAAATATTATACCCTTTGCTTCAATACTGGATCTATGAACACACAAAAGTGAAGAATCAGGAATCAGAGAGATTCTTTTAAATATGTATTCTAATAAACAAATGATGTAAGTTCAGTTTAAACAAAAATTAACTAGATCTAGCAGCTTTGGTCAGTCTAATTCCGAAACAATTTTGATTTGATTTTCTTTTTAGCTCTGCCCTTTTAGTGTCATTGTGTCGTATATTTTCATTATATTCATTTCACCCATACATTCTCGTAGGACTTCGATCATCTCAGCCACTCTTCTATAGGGAGGGGCGAGTGGCCCAGTGTTAAAGACATGCAATTAAGATAGAAAATATCTATAATTTTCAGTCCATTATTCTAAATACTTTTAATGAGATGTTCAAATAATGCTTGAGCAGGCAGGCTGAGGGGGAAAGACTTGAAAAACATCAACATTAACTCCCTCCATATAAGTAGAGGAGGGTACATATAGATGGCAAATGGATTCTTCCTTTCCTATCATTGTGTAGCTTATTTAAGGTCGATATGTTTCCAATTAATACAAATGACCCATGAGTAATTGCATAGTTTCTCTTAAACGAAGTTACGTCTTTGTCCGCGTGTCTTCATTTAACTAAAAAAATATCCCAATAGAGTAATTGATGAAATCCCATTTGCAAAACCAATTCAGCAGTTACTCTAAAGATATACAAATACTAAAGATTTATTTGGGATTATTAATACACACTCAGGCGACTACTGGGATGAAACATAACTATTATTGGATTAATTATGTTCAAGGTTGACGACATGACGACACCGACGTCAGTGCCACGTACGACGGTTCGGAGGCGGGAGACACGTAAACAAACTCGACCACGGGGGACCAGTCAGCTGAACTGTGAGGTATTGGGCCAAAGGCTTCCCATTGTAATGGAATATCGGTGGCATTAATTAGTTATTATATAGGACTTATTCTAATTAGGATGGCTACGATTACACTGACTCGTATTTTTATCTAACTCCTCTAATTCATCTGAAAGTAGGAAGTTTAAATGGTTGCTGTGGTGGCTGCCAGGGAGACGTGTTTTTGGAGGGGTAATGGTGTAATATCAGTCTGAATGGAGAAACTAAGTATGTGGATAGATCTAGATATTTATGAGTTAAGTTCAGGACAATACGGGTTAAATTGTTACCGGCGTCCTAGAGGATAATGTTAGAACCCATTAGGCCATCTTTCACCCTAACTGAACCTTTAAACTTGGGTATAACCTCACCGTTAACCAAACCCATAAAGTTATACATCAACCTCATATAATTGTTGCAAAGAAAAATAGCACCGGCAATAATTGCTTAAACTTTCCCATTATCTTCTTTACTCAGTAAGCAATTTATTGAGGTTGATTTTAGCATAAGAATTGGCCTAAATTACTTTTTTTTTCAATATTGTGCTACAGGGCACCACTCTCTTGCAAGTCGTCTGTCTTCTGAGGTGCTCAGTAATCATTGAGGTTGAGGGCGAGATTGATGGGAATGTTGAAGACGAGTTTGTTCGTTAATTTAAAAGTTCTGTTACGGTGAGCATTCAAGTTCAATCTCAACATCTTTGTGGCCACTTGATGAGGTTGAGGGTAAGGATAATGCATTGTGCGTAAGGTTGAACGTGTTGTTTTGCATGAGTCTGAAGGTTCAGTTCGCGTGACGGTTGGCATGGATTGCCATTATTTTATATTGTCATTTTGGGTGTTGCTGACATGTTTACATCATCGTCCCCTTGGTTGGTAGCACAAAGGCCCCTGTTACCCTGAGGAGAGTCATTATGCATGTTGGTTGGTTGGATGTTTGGGCCTTAGCATTGTCGGCTACTTGCATCATTAAAGTTCCGCATCAAGTTACCTTCGCTAACGAAAAAAAACTTAAACACGAGTAGGTGTTAAGGGTGATTTTAAGATCACATACACCCTCACTGTGAGTCATCCTCAGGTGTTAAAGATAATTCTGAGATCATATACACCCTCACTGTGTATATGACTTACCAAGAGTGGCACCCCACAGGACAGTATTCACACAGGATAACATGTAAAACTAGCAATCCAGCCCAATGTTCATCCTAACCCACCTTTCAGAGTAGGTACTTATCCAGATTTCATCATGATGGTCCAGAAATTAATAGAAATGTCCAGTGTTCAGATGGTATCCTCGTCAGGATGCAGTTAGTATAGATCTCATGTGAGAACAGGCAAGCACCAAACAACACGTGCACATCTTGGTGTGGCCTAAGTAGCATATTAGCAAACACATTTATTCTTTCTTTCAAACTATTCGCCATTTCCCTCATTAGCGAGGTAGCGTTAAGAACAGAGAAACTGGGCCTTTGAGGGAATATCCTCACCTGGCCCCCTTCTCTGTTCCTTCTTTTGGAAAATTAAAAAAAAAAATAATGAGATACAGATACAGATACATAATTACATATCAGGTGGTGATACCAATACATTTTTTCCTTTGCCTTACCCTAATCTGTTTGTTTACACCAAAATGATAAATCTCACCACAGAAACTGAAAGATTTGTTTTTCATAATGTTTTAATTTCAGTTCATCAAAAGTTCCTCTCCTTTAGAGATGTTGAAGAAACAAAACTGGATATTTTAGAATGCATGTATCTATAATTCATTTAATATTCATTAACTAAATGCTTTCTTTTTTTAAAGTTGAAAAACTGCAATACTTTGCCAGCTTCATCATTCTTTATTGTCAAAATCAGAATGTGAAAAGCTGTGTGCAAACCCAAAGACATTTATGGAAACTTATCGTGTATGGGTGAAAGTGGCGAATATAAATAAGGATTCAGGACTCTGCAAAATGCCTGTTGTAAATACACTGGACATTTTACCAAAACAGTGCATGGAGAATGGAAAAATATAGGTATATAACATGTTTATAATTGATAAATCATTTGAAAGATTGAAAATGGAAAATTATAGTAGTTTAGGTACTCCAGTTTGGTCTATAGCATAGCCAGGTAGCTAGAATGCTGCTGTCAGCCCATGGGCAGTGGTAATATGTGGACCTCTTTGAGATATTATTATCCTTATCATGATAACCTCAGGACCCTTTTTATGGGGCTCCGACAGCTTCAAGACTGTGGTACAATCAGAAACAGGAAAATGATGGACTCCTCAGGAGAAAGAAGCTCCTTATCTATTCCCTCTTATCATCTGATGATAATACAGCTTTGCTGAAGGTGACATTGCTCATGGTATAATTACAAGCAGGAAGAGTCTGGTAACACCGCTCTTGACATACAGACATTTCAAAACAGTTACATTTCATAATAGTTACGTATAGTTATAACTAAGTTGAAATTAATCGTATTAGTACCCAGTATTAGATTATATTTTGTACTTATTACATAAGTAATGCAATGATAATTGAATACTGGTTAGGATTAAGGATGAGATGTTTTAAGTTGTGTCACAATTAGAGACTTTAATTATTTATAATGGTGTCAAGAGGAATAAGATGTATGAACTTCTATAGAGATACAGTAATTATATTCATTTGCAGTATAAGGTGAAACTGTACCATACAAAGTAAATACATTACCAGTCAAATGATTTATGCTCTTCATCAGTATTTCAGTTGAAAGACATGGCATACAATGAAGCGATGGTCGTGGTTGTCACCGGTGGCTCAGGTTTAGTAGGCCAAGCTATACAAACTGTAGTTGAGCAAAGCAGAAATGTTAATGAAAGGTGGATTTTCCTAAGCTCCAAAAATGCTGACCTCAAGTAAGTATAGAGTAGATGTTCATTATTTTTCTGAAATGTAATGTAATGATTTTTAAGCTTTGCAAATAATTTGATACCTGGATTAATCTCATGTTTAGATGAGACATTATCTGATGATTTTCTTTAATACAGAAGTGCGAGTGAAACCTGTGCTGTCTTTGAAAAATACAAACCAACTCACGTCATTCACCTTGCAGCTATGGTTGGAGGACTCTACCGAAATATGAAGTATAACTGTGATTTCCTAGTATGTTTCATTAATAACTTCTTACTTCCATGACTTCAGAATCATGGAGGAGTTGGGTAACTGCCACAGTCACCATGAATTTATGGCTGCTTGTTTATATTTCATTCTCTGGAAGACTATGTCGGGCCTGTTATGGTAGAGCATTTTGGTGATTTTTACTTATTGAGAAGAGTATACTGAATTTGATAAAGATAACTGATTATCAGGGACCCACTAGTGGGCTATTTCTTTGACCTTAGGAGAGGGATTTTTACACTTCTGTAGGCATGATTAACAAGTTTTAGTTGAAAATTAAGAGGTATTTCCATAGGCTAATTAATGTTGTATAATTACTTTTCTTCCTCTCTTTCTTGTTTCTGTAACATATCACATTGCCCCTGCATCTAAAATAAGATAATACATGCACACTATTTCCCAAAAATATTGAGTGACCTCCAGGCATTCAAAGCCAAACTGCAACACATGATTACTATGCTGAAGAAATGTGAATGCTGCTTTGGCAGTTATATGAATTAAGTAGACACTGTTTATTTATGTTGGTAAATAAAAGTGTGAGAAATAAACACCATTATCATAATAGATTTACTCGAAGAGGGAAGTATAAGGTATTGTGATTATCAAAACCAGAGAATATGGATGAAATATTTTGAAATGTTAGTGAATGCTAGGTTATGCAGGGAAACTTGGAAATTGACAGCAGGTATACTTTTAGAGAGAATATTCAAAGAAAATAAGATATGAAGAGTTTAAAAGTTGAATATGGTAGTTTACAGTGCAGGTGTGTTTTTAGAATTTTTATGTAATGTAACTTGAATGATTGAATAAGTATTACTTAAGCTTAGAATTTAATACCGATAGAATGAAGCATTACTTAAGCTTAGAATTTAACACAGATAGTATTTGTTGTGGTATGCCATTACAGAGGCCCGAGCCAGGCGGGTCAAACTTTCCATCCTGCTTTTGTATTTAGTTAAGACTTGTCTCTCAGTTCTTGAAAAAGAATTTTTTCTTGATATTACGATTTTGTTTCATTGAACTTTTTAACTGACTTAATTCACTTTTACTATCAGCGCTTCAATCAACTGATAAATGACAATGTACTGGAAGCCTGTAAGAAAATGAAGGTGAAGAAAGTTGTGTCCTGCTTGTCTACATGCATATTCCCGGACAAAACTCCCTACCCAATTGATGAGACAATGGTTTGTGGTTTTTTGAATTGATGAGAAGAAAGAATGGATGTTTTGATGCTGTGTTTTTGTTTTAGTTTGTTTTTAATTTGAATGTGGACAATTTTTATTGCATCTTTATTACCAGCCTCCTCAGTTGTCAAATATATCTATGTGTATGTTATTATTCAGGCACTTATATGGGTGACTCTCTATGTAATTTGTAATAATATTACCATGCAAATCACCCCAGTACCAGTCTACACTGGAAATTAACTCTCGTTATTAATTTGTTATAACAATTATCGACTCTGGTCCTCACTGATTGCGTATCAAAGGTCTGTAAGTCTTATTAATCCTTGTCTCTTTTATAAGGTTCATAATGGCCCCCCTCATCATTCAAACTTTGGCTACAGCATGGCTAAACGTATGATTGATGTCATGAATCACGCTTATCACGAGCAATATGGCTGTAATTTTACTTCAGTGATTCCAACTAATGTATATGGACCACATGACAACTTTAATCTAGAAGATGGGCACGTTTTACCTGGACTTATACACAAGGTTTGTAAATTTCTTCTTTTTTCACAGGTGTCGATTAAAAGTGGTCAGTCTGTCAGTACATTTTAAATAATTTGCTTCTTTACAGCATAATCAAGGTGTATTTTTGCTTTTTCATTCATTGATGCATGACATTCAGATCTGTATTCCATGTGTCCATCCATCTTATCTGTGAGTTCTTTGCAAGAGCACTATACCTATCCCATCGAAACCACTCCATATTTAACTAGCAAAAAGTTACCACATTACCAAGAAAAAAGCTTGCCCCTGCTTTATACTTTGGCCACATATGTGGGCATATCTCCCCATACCCAACACTCCCACCCGACTAATATAACATATACACACTGAAATAACTTGACAGCAGTTTAGAAAGGTCTTTGGTATAACACCAAGACTTTCTTAGAAGTTTGGAATGATTATAAGTTATGGAAATAAGTTAGTTGACATCACTTCTCTGATTTAAACATTACTATTTTCAGGTGTATATGGCAAAGCAAAATGGAACTCCCTTTACCATTTGGGGAACTGGCAAACCTCTAAGACAGTTTGTATATTCAATGGATTTAGCGAAGCTAATGATTTGGGTGCTGCACGAGTATAATGAAATAAATCCCATCATCCTCTCAGGTAAGGAAGTTTAGAAAATATCTTTAGAGAAGACTGTTTCAAGATTAGTTATCCTTTAGTTTCGAAGGCCAAGAATTTTTTGTCTTGTTATCCAAAGATAATCATCTCTTCCACAGAAATTACTAATGTGTCTTTAGAAAACATACTCACTTAACATACATACTTATATAACCCCAGGATGCCTTCTATGGGTCTCCTTCAGCTTTAAGCAAATGCTATTAATATTAGCAAAGAAATGATGGACTCCTTTTCATCCATTAAGGATGATACAGCCTCATTGCAGGTGGCCATTCCCTCACATTGTGACTTCATGGTGCCAGAGTATATATGGTTTGGAGATATGGATAGAATGAGTGAGGAGTGGTTGACAAAAAGGATGTACATGTTGAAAGTGTAGGGGAAAAGAAGGGCAGATCAAACTGGAGATGAATGGATGGAGTGAAAATTAATTTGAGCGGTCAAGGCCTGAACATGCACGAAGGTAACAGGTAGGTAAAAGGTAGAGTGAATTGGAACAATTTGTTATACAACTGATGATGTAGTGTCAGTGGACTGAACCAGGGCATGTGAAGTGGCCAGGGGAAACTATGGAAAAGTTTATGGGGCCTGATTTGTGGATAGGGGGCTGTGGTTTTGGTGCATTGCATATGACAGCTAGAAAATGGATGAGAAACCAAGCTGTCAGACGTATATCCCCACCTTAAACAGGTAAAAAGATTTGTTACTTCAATAAAACCTGACCCATGAAAGTCTTATTCTGAATTGTTATAGCTGGCTTTTTTTCAGCATCTGGATAACTTACTGGGTTTTGCCCTCATGGGTTTATATCGCAAGTGCAAAGTCACCTTTGGTGAGGTGGTATCATCATCATCATTTGATGAAACAGATTACAGTCTCATCAGTCAAAGAACTTCTCGCTTCAGAGGAGTCAACCTGTCCCAGCTATTGATTGTAATGCAGAGTTGCACGAGCTCCCGAAAAAGTGGTCTTGGAGTAAAACCATAATTTTTTTCAGAAAGGGATACTAGGATGATTTTTAATGGTTATAATCTTTTTTCATACTTGATGTGCCATTTTTCACATAGCAAGGTAGCACTAGAAACAGATGAAGAAAGGCCTTGTTCACTCAGTTTAACGTAACTGGTTCATAATACATCAAAATCAAAGCCCTTTATCCAGAGTCAAGTCTGACAAACCTCAATGGTTTTCCTTAAACAATTCATTCGGTCTTGTTGGGCCCATTGACTAACATTTTACCCCTTGTATACCACTTTGCTCCAATTTACTGTATCCCATGAATGTCTCTCATCCTTCTGCATGTTCAGGTCCTGATAACTCAAAGCATCTTTCACTCCATCCTTCCATCTTCCCCTTAGTTTCCTCCAACGACCAGGGAGGTATATTACCAATACTACCCACCTGGGTATTGGGAGGGTTAGTGACATTTGCTTAATGAGCAAGCACTTCAGTGGTGTCAAGTTGCACTCCCCTGACCCCGGTAGCTGTCTTTTCATTCTGCCTCACTAACACATGGACTACTGGCATTCTCTCCACAAATGTATATAATCGCTCCTTGTCATATGTGACACTTGACAACACTCAACGCTCACAGATCATTCTTCATAACTAGTTTTTCCTGCGGTGAGCACTTTGCACTCGCCCTGTCTTTTGGCAAAATGGTAGGAGCAATAGATTAAAATAGTGAACATTTAGGCAGAAGCATTAGGTCGAAGTAGTTGGTAGGATTTAGATAATAGGTAGTAGGACCATTAGGTAGGAGCCTCAGCGAACACTGCACTAGAGTTGCCCTCTGCCAGTGGCCTGTTAAGGATGAGGCATGAAGGCTAAGAAGCAACACTGGAGTTCACTAGGTATGGTGACTAATGCCGTGACCACCCCTCTGAGGGAATTCCAATTGGAACAGATATCAGATATAGATAGATTCTACTACATATACCCTTTTAGCCATATATCCAAACCATTTCACCAGACCCTCTTTAACTCCATCAGTCATACCCTTCTTACCAAAACATCTCTCTTATAAGAGCTCAATCAACCCTTCACACAACACATATTGTCCTCAAGCATTTCATTCCCAGCATATTTGCCTCCTTCCATAATTTTTTATCACTGGGTTTTGCCATGCATCCATACAACACCCTTGAGGCTTCTATAAAATGAAATATTCCGTCTTTGTCCTCTTTTGACACTGACTTTCCTTTTTATGTACTACTTTCTATGTCCAGGACCTTATCTCCCTTGCCCATCCTATGACTTACTTCAGTTGCCATGGTTCCATCTGCAATATCCACTTTCAGGTATCTAATAGACCACTTATTCCAGGTTCTTTCCACTTGGACTCGCTCTTCAACCTGCCTTTCTCACTCCCATGCTAAGCTTAATAATTTCATTTTAATTCACATTAACTTTTTACTTTCTATTTTTACACAAACTCCAAACTCATATTTTTTTCATACTTATTCACCATTTCCCACTTCATTGAGGTACCACCAGGAACAGAAAAAGGAATGACCTCATTTGCTCACATCCACTCCTTAGCTGTCAAGTCTAATGCACTGAAATCAGAGCCAACTTGTCCACAATGAGGGCACCTAGACCTTTCTATGATTTCCCATGACTGCTTCAAATGAACTACTGGCCATTGACTGAACACTTCCTTCTATATATTACATTGCTCCAATTCACTATCATGTGCATGCTTTACACCCTCCAGCATGTTCAGGCCAAACCTCTCAAAACCAATTTCTTTGTCCCTTAATATCCAGTTTTCTCCTTCTCCCTTTCCCCCACCCCCCCACTCCTTGTTCCCCTCACCTCTGATACATGTATCCTCTTCATCAGCTTCTCTTTCATACTCTCCACATGTCCAAACCTTTTCAACACGCCCTCCTCAGCTTTCTCAACCAAGCTCTTCTTATTACCACAATTTTCTCTTACCCCGTTCTTACTTACACCACTTTTGTCCTCAAACATTTCACATGTAACACATTCACCATCTTCCTTATGTTCTTATCTATATCCCAGGCCTTGCATCCATACTACACATCAGGACTACTATACTATCAGACTGGCTCATCTTTGCACTTCCAGAGAGTTACATCTTTTTCTACTAATTCCTCAATGTGCCCAGGACCTCACTTCCTCACCCACCCTATGGCTTACTTCAGCTTTCATAGTTCCCTCTGCCACCATATCAACTCCCACGTATCAGAAACTTTTCCTCCAAATTTTCTTTCAAACTCCTACCATAGCTATAAGCTTTATGTTTCTGTGGTGTTTAAATTTTCCAGCTTAGGATTCTTTTGCTTGAGATGGTTTGAATTCTTTCACTAGTGAAGTCAGTACCTTAACAGTTTGATGAAAAGTTGATTGTCTTAATGCCATTTTATAATTGTATTTAATTACTTATCTTTCTTCATAAAACAGTTGATGAACAAGATGAAGTTTCGATCAGAGAAGCAGCTGAGATGGTTGTTGAAGCTTTTGATTTCAAGGGAGATGTTGTTTATGACACCACAAAAGCTGATGGACAGTTTAAGAAAACTGCTTGTAATGTCAAACTGAGGACATATTTACCAGACTTTCAATTTACTCCCATCAGGCAAGGAATAAAGGAGACAGTGGACTGGTTTATAGAAAATTATGAAAGCGCAAGAAAGTAGAGCAGAGCTGACAGTTGAGATGGTAACACTTTTGAATATTTTAGATTTCCTACATGTTTCATAGTTTTTTCATAAAACTGCAGTGAAGGTATTGACTGTTAAAGCTGAAAAAGCTGAGGATCATAGATAGTGTACTTGAATATCTATTCTCATGCCACTGCATTATTTATGATGTATGTTTCTGTGTTATAATTTATTAGTTACAGTCATTCACTGGAAAGCTGATGAAATTGCAACATGGTGTCATTGTGTTTTTATTGTGCTATTCATCTTTTTACCTTTAAAAGATTAAAGAGTTAATGTATGTAGAATGTTTTTCATATATTTATTTGTAACTGCAAGTTTTGAAGACACAACATTGGAAACATATGCAGAGAAATATTCACTGTTGATTTGGCAATTTTTTTTTTCCATTCTTGATCACCATTTCCCATGTTAGTGAGGTGGCACCAGGAACAGACAAAGAAAGGCCACATCCACTCACATCCATTCTCTAGCTGTCATGTGTAATGCGCAGAAACCTCAGCTCCATCTCCACAACCATGCCTCACAGTCCTCTCCGTGGTTTGCCCTTGTTCTGTCCACTGACAGCACATCAGCCCCTGTATACCAAATCATTCCAATTCACTCTATCCCATGCATGCCTTTCATCTTTCTGCATGTTCAGAATCTTTTTCACTTTACCCTTTCATCTCCAATTTGGTCTCCCCATACTCTTTGTCCCCTCCACATATATCTTCTCTGTCAACCTTTCCTCACTCACTCTCTCTGTATGTCCATACCATTTCATCACATCCTCTACAGCTTTCTCAACCACACTCTTTTTATTACCACATCTCTGTCTTACCCTTTTATTACTTTTATTACTCAATCAAACCACCTGACACTACAAATTGTCCTCAAACATTTCATTTCCAACAACCACCTTCCTCCTGCACAGTCATATCTATAGCCATCCACATTAATTTTTACCTATGTCAGTCTAGAATTCACTTCTTACACTCACACACTTCTTCCTGAACTCTTGTCCTCTAACCAGCCTGACTTTATTCTCTAAGACATTACCAAACCTTTATCCTTGAGCATTGTTTCCCTTGGATCCAGAACGTCCAGGTTTCTTTTCTCAGACATACTACCAAACTCTCCTCTCTTCTCATCTTGGTTATATTAACTTACATTTAGACATCCTAGCTTGAGCATTCAAGGAGGATGAGCACTCCTTGCTTGGCCCCTTCTGTTCCTTTTTTTTTTCTTTTAAACTATTCGCCATTTCCCGCGTTAGCGAGGTAGCATTAAGAACAGAGGACTGGGCCTTTTTTGGAATATCCTCACCTGGCCCCACTCTGTTCCTTCTTTTGGAAAATTAAAAAAAAAAAAAACGAGAGGGGAGGATTTCCAGCCCCCTGCTCCCTCCCCTTTTAGTCGCCTTCTACAACACGCAGGGAATACGTGGGAAGTATTCTTAATCCCCCATCCCCATTTCATTTAGAAAATGAAATACGAGAAGGGAAGGGTTTCCAGCACTTTGCTCCTGCCCCCTTTAGTCACCTTCTATTATGTAAGCGAAATACTGTAATCTCATTGTCGTGTAGTAAGAAGTGAACTAGTTATTTATTTTTCATCCACATTTATATTTGTTTCAACCTACTTGGTATTGTAGCATTAGTTCTAAGCAATCTTACATCCATTTAACGTTGCTGTTTTCAATTTCTTTATTCTATGATAAGTGTTACCCCTTAGTTTTCTAATAATGTTTTGCTTCCTGTCTCCTGATTTCTCTCTCTGCAGTGTGTATTAGTCACACTTAGGAAACCTTCATTTTGTCATGTATTTCTGATTTCTTAAAGGAGGATAATAGCGACTGGTAAACTTGTTTGATAACTAGACCATTGTGCAGAATTAATCAACAATTTTGGGGTACTCAGGTAAAGAGTTAAATGATTAAGGGTGTGAAGGTGGTCAGTTAAAGGAAAAATTTTCATGTGTCACCATGTTGTTTGGGAAAGTATCAATAGTCAGGAAAGCAGAAATAGGTGATAGGTAGATGCAACTGAAAAAGATTAAAAGAAATAAGAAACAGTAGCTGTATTCATTATCCATAATTGATCTCTTATCTAGCAATATTCATTTTGCTGTTGAGGTTACTTACTGTAATCATTAATTTCATCTTAGATAAATTCTAATAGGATTTAATTCAGAATTTGTACTAGTATTCGGTATGTACATTTTATGCTATTATTATTGTAAAAATTGTGTTCCAAATGTGTATTTTTGGTTGGTTTTATGCTGGATTATTTCACATACTAAATTGTTTATGCTGCTTCGACTTTAATTAAAGGAATTGAAGGCAAGTTATATTTTTACTCACAAACTGGGTCATTCAGTTGTTGTTTTGGATTATTGCAATTATTTGCCATATTCATTATAATGCTGTTCAGGGGCCTGAACATGCAGGAGGGTGAAAGGAGGGCAAGGAATAGAGTGAATTGGAGCAATGTGGTATACCGGGGTTGACGTGCTGTCAGTGGATTGAATCAAGGCATGTGAAGCGTCTGGGGTAAACCATGGAAAGCTGTGTAGGTATGTATATTTGCGTGTGTGGACGTGTGTATATACATGTGTATGGGGGGGGGTTGGGCCATTTCTTTCGTCTGTTTCCTTGCGCTACCTCGCAAACGCGGGAGACAGCGACAAAGTATAATAAAAAAATAAATAAATAGATATTTCCAAGATTTTTAGGATAACAAGTCCATACATACACTGAAAATCCTAATTAACCAATCAACAACACAGTCACCCCTTTTAAGAAGTTCAGCTGTCATGATATTCACTCAAGCCAACATGCCACAATTCCTTTCATGCACATCTTTCACCATCTGTTCTCTTTTTACCAAACCAATTTGAATTTCCATGACTCTCTTCCTTTGCATTCCTCCCCGACCCAAACACCCTTCATCTGCCACAATCAGTAATAACACTGATCAACAAAATTTTTACTTTTTTGGTCCCACAAACTAAAATAGGCAGACCTTATAGTACTTTTTAAGCTAAATTTGAATATTTTTAAAAAAAATTCTATCAGGCATGGTATTTAAGTGACAGAGCAATTAAATTTTACAATAAGTGGATATTACTCATTTATAAATAAGACTGGTTTTACACTTAAAAGACTTACCTGTAAAATGTAGAACTGTATGATTTTTGGCTATATTTGACATCAGAAACATCCCTCCTTAGTGTCCACCAGCAATCTGCTAAAAAGAGGGGCTCCACTTATATTTGGCCTCAGGAACATCCCTCCTTAGTGTCCACCAGTAATCTGCCAAAATATAGGTGGCTCCACTTTCCTTGGTACTACTTTTCCATGTCCAAAATATCCTGGTGAAATATTTCACTGTGCTCATCACTGATGGCCTCAAGATTTACTGGAAAGAAGTATAAGTGCATGTAAAAAAAGAATTTTTAGACTTAATGCACCCACAGTAGTTTTCTGACCTGTGATTCCCCCTAAAAATCTTTGCAAACTCTCTTAAATGACAGCCATGCAGTTTTTTCAGTTTCACTTAGCTCTTCATTGAACTTTTCATCTCGAAGCAGTTCCCTGATCTGTTGTCCAACAAAAATACCTTCCTTGATTTTTGCATCACTGATTCTGGGGAATTTATTCCTCAAATATGTTAATCCATGGCCCGTCTTATCCATACCTTTGATGAGGTTCTTCATCAGTCCTGAGCTTAATGTGCAAAGGAGGCAGATAAATTTTCTCAAGATCAACCAAGAGAAGGGTGATGACATTCTTCTTCCAAGGAGTCAGTGCTGTTTGTTTTGGCCACACTTTCTTTACATGAATTTTCTTGTCCCAGCTGTCATACTCAGAGAGGAAACAACAGAACTTCATGTAACCAAGTTGCATTCTGAGTAAAAGTGCCACACCCTTTAGGTCACCACATACATTCCACTTAAAGTCCCCATACCTAATTTTTTCCAAAAGAAGCTTCATGTCATCATGCAATTCCTTCATGTTAGCTGCGTGAGGAATAGAGGGGAATTTATTTTTGGTGATTCAATAAACAAGCACCATTCATCTGTGTTATATTCATGGCCAAGTACCTCCATAACAGAACGAACATCATAGCAAAACACCAGACCATCTTCATGGGAGAAAAATTCTTTGAAAAAGACATGGCAATCACTATAAAAACAAACTTGATTTTCATTCTGCAGAAGATTCCAGCCATATAACCTGGAGCCCAAAAGTTTGGCTTACTTCTTTAGATGAATTTAAACTGCAGATGAGATCATTAAAATCTCCTTGACTCAGCAATGTGGTTCACATGAAGAACAGCATCCTTCAAATGTTAAAAACATATCATCCTCTACTTGGTCTACTTTCTCATCACTAGACTCATCATCAATCAGTGTCATGTTTCTTGGAGGCTCTGGCACAGGCAATTTCTAGCTGTGAGGTACTGGCCTCATAGCAGATGTTAAATTAGGATATTTAACAGTGTACCTGGATTTTGATGTTATAGCATTTTTGTTTGTCTGGCAGAAGAAGCAATCCAAAGCATGATCTTTGGGTTCTCTTTCCACAACATAGGAATGGCAAAGGCATACAGCATGAACTTTTTGTTCATGCTGTGAGAAGCCTGACACATGTGACAACAAATATGGGGGCCCAACTTTTATCCTGGTCACCTACTTTACTACCAAAGTAAAGCTCATAGCATTTTTTAATGAGGGGTGTGAAAGAATGTTTCTATGATATGAATGTCAATTCACCGCGGTTGTAGCAGAAAGAATTCGGACTACTTAGTTTCTCGGCATTATAATGGCGGAAGGGGGATCAGCACACTTGAATACACAAAAGCGCAATCTGTCAGTGAAAAAGACTGCTTACATATTGAGTTCTAACCTGTAACTGACAGAGAATTGCTACTCGGGAGTGGACAGTTTGAATGTCCCAACATTTCCAGTTGTGTTTCTGCTGGCCCCTAGTGACTAATTCATCTACATTTGTGCCTTCAAAAAGAAGCTACTGCTCTTCACAAACAATGAAAATAGCTGTTTGTTAAACTTTTTGTTTCAAATGCTCCATAGAGCACTAGCATTGTATATAATTTTATGCAAGTCTCCTGGAAACAAAAAAAAAAAAAAAAGAAAATATGGGTGATAGAGAAATTCTAAAAACAGGATTCAGCATCCAAAATACATGAAACTTTTTTTTTTGTCATGGGGCAAAATCTTTGTAGACTACTGTAATATATTAAAAAATGATTAAGACTAAGAAACTAGGTGAAAATTTCAAGAGAAAATATGATTGTATAATCAAGGATGAAATTACTTCCTCATGAATGTGTTACTCTTATATAATTCATAAATACCTTTACATAGAATTAAAAAAATAATAAATTAATAATTTCTATGACAACTAACAAGTCAGCAACTGGATGAAGCTCCTTACCTCTTCCTCTAGACTTGTTACACAATACCAACTGGTGTATATTCTATACTCTTCTCCCTGCTGATTTGTATCACTAATAAATCTTACAAATACTTAATTGTTGTATGAATATCAAAACTGCTAAAATTATGTTAATACTCACAAATATAGTTTGCTTTGTTTCACTGTACCGACAATGGCCTATGCACACTTTTGCCAGATTTTGTTTCAAATTATTATACTGAAACTCTAGGTTTATGGTACAACCACTGAACAAAATTTTCAGAACACCATGCAATATTTTATCTCAATTAATGTTCACAAGAGTTTCTGTAGGTCATAAAGTTAGGAGATAAATATACAAGTATTTCATATTGTAAACATATGTTAAAATGTTTAACTTTTTAAATTGCATTCATGTGCAAATAGTAAAGACGGCATTTCCAAATGTTACTATTTGCTAAACCATCAGAATCCCTGGAAATGTTAATGATCTATACTTTGGAATAATCGCTTGTTTGGCAACTGCTTAGTTCCAACCAAGCTGAACTAAGGACACTTCATTGTGTAATGTCTTTTACTTTTTACTGAGAAAAATGATCCACAAGCCAACCTTTTACGTACCTAGGTGTTGTTTTGACATGGAAGTTGGCATACATGGCTGAAATATTCACACATCTCAACAAATGGAATCTCTCTCTTCAAGAAGATAGAGGTATCTCCCATGCTCATGAGAGTTCCCTCAGCTGCAAGAAGGGAACAGTTCTGTGAACTGTATTTTTTGAAATGTGTTAGTATGAAACAAATGAAAAAAAGACATACGGTGAATTCAACCAAGTTTCTGCTATTTCATTCCCAGCTGTACAGGTCCAAATAAAGAGTAAATAAGGTGAATGTGAGAGAGAGAGATTATTAGCATAAGGAGGGCAAAGAAAAAGAGTTGAAGAATTAAGGTCAGAGTCATTGACAATTGAGTAAACAGGAATAGAGCTTGAAGAAAGATTATGCATGGAGAGGAAAGAGTGAACGCTAAAGGACAGAATTTATGAGGGACACCATTACTGACAAGTAGGAACTGTAATGGAATAATTGTAAAGGAAACTTTGCATTAGTAACAGAGAAAAGCAGAAAAACTAAAGGAAAGGAGTTTAGTTAAACAAAGACTTATACCATATCCTGCCATATGCTTTACAGATATTTATCTCTAAGAAAGGACTGGAGGCAAAACTAATGGGTATACAAGGATTGAAACTTGCTCGGAGGCACACTCCTTAAAGCCACAAAGAGGTATGCCAACCAGCACTCACACCTTTCCCATCCATAGCTGGGCAAGGAATTAGATTTTACAAGAAGAAAATACAGAAGAGGGCAGAAGTATAGAGTAGGAGGGCCAGGTGAAGCATCTGGGGTAAACCATGGAAAGGTCTGTGGGGCCTGAATGTGGATAGGGAGCTGTGGTATTGGTGCATTACACATGACAGCTATAGACTAAGTGTGAACGAATGAGGTCTTTTTTGTCTGTTTTCCTGGCGCTACCTCGCTGAAGCAGGGGGTAGTGATGCTATTTCCTGTGTGGCAGGGGTAGCGACAGGAATCGATAAAGGCAAGCAAATACGAACAGGTATATGTTCTTATATGTATGTGTATATAAATGGTTGTTTGGTTGTTTATGTATATATATATGTGTATATGAGTTGAAGGGCCATTCACTGTTTCCTGGCGCTACCTCACTGACAAGGGAAACAGCAATTAGATAAATAATATAATCCTAAGCAAAATTAAAGGAAGTTAAGCTGTTGAAAAAGAGATCCTTCATCAGTTCAAGAACTAGTAATAATTAGGTCAGGTTGAAAAAGGTGAAAGACTGAAGTATAAATGAAAGGATAACCAGAGGAAATGGGAACAAAATCATAAAGCCCTTCCTCTAAAAATGAGACATAACTATGTAATTATTACTTACTGTGCAGTATTTGTAGGAATATGAATTATACAAATGGAAAACCATTTTGTCAATCATATCACTCTAACTTCTTGAGCATTAACTATGGTAACTTGCATAACATTATGAGATGAAACTAAAGTCCACTATAGTTTTCTTTTCAATTCACGTTTAAAGACCTAACTTTTTATAAACTTTTAAAACAAATAGCGTTTGCTATTCCCTAAAGCCTTACAATACAAATATGTCACTTTCTTGTTTCACATTGCCAGAACAACGTACAATTATTTAAAATGGACGTCCAACTTCATATCACACTCTCCTAAATCAACTATGTACGTTACAATGATTGACACAATGTACACACAAAAGGGTCACTAATTACTGGAATAAAATGAATGACAATCTTGATCATTGATGAGCTAGCATATCTTGGAAAGTGGTATTAATGAATTAATATAAAGTAGTTTTCCAATATGTTTTTTAATTTTGAATTGCTAAACAGGGGTTGTATGAAAATTTTCAGCCCAAAGTAATGAACAGTACTGAGAAAAATTTGAAAAGCACAGGTCCAAAGCAATGACACTTGTCACGTCTCCCAATCTGACCTCAAAACTCAAGTTCCTGCGATGCACTGTTGATTTTCTTTCAATTTTCTATAATTACAAGGTTTCTGTTCATGAGAGGAGATTGCTGGTATGCCACTCTTGTTATTCAGGCCATATAGTACTCAGGGAGTAATTGCATCAAATAAAAACTGTGGTCAATGCAACATAAGGGTGGTCCACTCTGATATCTGTTTCTTCCCTTTGCAACCAAAGTTTGGAAATCTCCGCCTTCTTATAACCTTGGAAATCTCTGTCTTCTCATACTTCCCTAATGACTATAACCATCATTTCTAAAAGGTCAGCCCCTCAATATTTTTTACCCCCAAATTTCTTTACCCTATTGCCTCTTGAAGGCATGACTTTGATGAGGAATCCTATCTGTGGCTAGAGCCTTTCTCATTATTAAAGAGAGAGAGAAAAAAACATTAGGCTTTAAATGCTCCTCGTCCAAACACTGCCATAAGTAAAAGGACAGTAAATTTCCAGTTTCTGGAAAAAATAAGTGAAAGGAAACATACAATGCTAAGATTGGAATCACCAAAAGAAAGTTTTTAAGGCTACTGATCTCCAGCTAAAAGATGAAACTCTAAATACTGAGAAGCACTGACCAATATCCAGAAAGTAAAACTGCAGCTGTGAGAAGCATAAGAGAGGTTCATTATTTCTATGCTCTGCTTAAGAGTGTTTATGGTGAATTCTAGAAATGGCAGGTAAGCTAAAACTGATTTTTGCAAGAAGACTGGTTAATTATGAAGGCTATACTCATGATACGATGCTCAAAGGAAAGTACAATTAATGCAGATGAGTAAAAGGAAGTAGCACTGAAGGTAAAGGATAATAAGTAAATATGGTTTCAATAGATTAAACAAAGTGATGTTAAGCCGACCTGCAGGAACACTCACAGAAAAAAGGGTTTGTTAGAGAACTGGGAGAAAAAAAATCTAAGTGCATTGATATGGTTCCCCATGGCCCACATGCCTTAATAACAAAATACAATAAATAAGGTAATCTATGTTCTCCACAGCTCTTCCCTATATGGGGAATATGAGTAAATAGTAGTAAAGGTATATTTTATTACACTTCAAAAGTGCAACACATATCAAAGAAAATACATTTACAAGACCTTGCCTCACAACTGCTGCCAACTACCATCCTCACTCACAAGCTGACCAAAGTTTATACTGTTATCTATTGCAATATCATTCAAACTCATATAAAATTTGTATTAATTAAACTCATTTTAAAATATATTTTTAATGAATATGTTATATATTAACATATTACTCTATAATAAAATACACAATGTCAAGAATTATGTCTGAGCATAATTTTTTGACAATGGATGAGCTGCAAAGTCTGCAGCCCTTCTCCCTAATCACTGTCAATTTTGAGAAAGCTTTCTGTGTAAGACTAAGTTAATGTCTGCAGTAGAGCGTCAATCAGCTAACGTTCAATTAAATCAATGTTTAATGTCTAACTTGGGAAAACAATTCTTTACATAACCAGCTGCATTTCCTGGCATCTAAGGAACTGAGCAACAACAAATTCTTAAAACCATTCTGAATGCAAGAGCTCTTTTTTCTTTTTCTTTTCATTTTTTTTGCATACGATTATTATAAAAAACTTGTAATGCCAGAATGCTAAATTCGTTGAGATAATCGGCGCTCTACATCATCATGAAGTAAATGCCTAACATACCCACACAAAATCTCATTACTGCAATATACAATCATAGCTTGGCAGAGCTTTACAATTATTTTACTGTAAAACAATGCATTGCAATGCATTCATGGCACAAATTTTGCATCATAAGAGAAATCTTAAGATAACAACATTTCACTACTTTTTATTATGCACTTCTACAGCATTAATTACCTCTTCAAGTTTAGTAATACCTAAAAATGTCTGATGCAAAGATTTTTGCAAGTAACCTTTATGACTTTTTCCTTTTTTTTAATCGTTTTCCAGTCTTCAAGGGCTTGCCTAGCTGAGGAACACAACAGGCTGCAGGTTTGGAGGTAGGATCTGTGAGATTATGTTACTACAACATAACACAGGACTTGGGGAAAATGCCCAGCCATTCTTAATGGCATGGTATAACTCATCTATATAATATTCACTCTTAATGACAAATTGACTTATAATAAGGGAAAGGAAAACAATGAACACTCATCCAAATCTTGAATCTTAAAAATGTACTAGTATTTGCTGCTGAACTGATGAAAAAATATATACTGTAGTAAAAATCCACTGCGATTTTTTTTTATTATATCTTTAAAACTAAATTTATATGTATGAAAACTATTTAGTTACAGTGGCAATTTTCAAGATTATGACTTCATGAAAAATTATCCATCACAGAAATCACGATTCTAGTTTCTGTAAAGAATAGCATACATTTTTTTCTGGAAGATGGGAGTGAGTGGACTAAAAATTAATAGTTGGTCTATACCCATTGTGTGTTATCATTAACACTTAACATTTGCCCCTTTAATATGTAACCAACCATAGTAAGTCCTTTGGTAAACAAACCAAACACTAACAAAAATAAAACAATAACAACAGCGGTCACGTCTTTACTTTGGATATATTACAGTTCGCTATCATATACAAAAATCTTTTCATACAAGTCACCTACGAAAGCTGTTGTTTTAGAAGTTTACATCTGGAAAGTTCCTTTTCACATTACATCCAGCCAACAAGTGGTGTTCAAATACACACAAGCTTTATTGTAATACAAAACTGGGAAGAAAACACTGAAATCTCTCACCATGTAAGACTATGAAATTCACTTAAAATATATTACCATAAAAAATGATAATAATAATGAATCTCTCGTAAAAATCACAGCTAAAGAGCATTATACTCTCAGCAAAATATAAGAACTTATTAATTTGATTTAACTCTTGCTGCTATCACACAACTCCCTCTACATCAAGGAAGATCCTCTTGGCCCACTAGAGTTATGTGCAAAGGTTGCATGCTTTACAGTGATCAGCTGCAGCCCACCCTGAGTCAGGAAGGCAACTGAAACACCATCAGTAGACTGTCACTGGCTGCTGCATCATAAACTCGTAGGTGTTCTTTACTCTGATGTACCCTCAGCCGAATCTGTAGAGTAAGGTCATTTAATTACATTTCACTAAAAATAATGTTTTTCTCTGTGGTGACAAAACTGTCAATTACTGATGCCACAGCTTTAAACCAAACTTTTCCAGTATATTTTTTCCCTATGTAAAAGGTGTATAAGGAGCTGACCCAGTCAGGTAGCATTCCATACATCTGCCATCTGGACTTTCATTAACTCCCCAATTTCCACTTCTTTGTGACTGCTGATCCAAGAACAAGACAAATAATCAGAATGTAAAGATGAAACTAGGTAAAATGTAATCCTACCTCTAAAGGTACCACAAAAACTCACCATTAATACTGAACACATATATGAAAACCTTTTAGGTTATTTCTAAAATGGTCCTTGAAAGAACAGCTAAATGGTAAAATACAGAACTAAGAAACAGAATCTCAGACAAAATAAATCAAATCATCTCACGGCCAAATATGCAAATATCGATGTACTATTGCTGAATTCCTAACTACTGCAACATAACTGGATCCAGCTTAGAGTAAATCAAAAGGGTATGAAAGTTTTACGATGGTATTTATTCTACCAACATCAATTTTCAGTAAGTTTCCTCAAGACAAGGACATCCACCTGGAACGAAACTTTTCCATGGGATGCAGCTTATGTGCAACAGTGTATACCATATACCACCATTATTTTCCTCAAAAATGTTGTTGTTTATATAAGAGTAAATGAAATATTACTCTATAACTGCTATATTTTGGAATCAGTTGTGGATGCCATGTATGCCTGATTTTACTGCTTGCAAATGAAGAACATGCTTTCTTCACCAGAGCAACGGTGGACAACCTATAACCCCTCAAGGTTTTGAGTGTGGCATGAGAGGCAGTTGTGCTGACTGTTGTCCGGTATGCATGAAAAAATATCTCATTTCTAATATTTGAGGTTGAGGACAATTCTAATAGAATAAGAATGAATAAGCATCTTCTAAAAGTTATGAAATGTCTATCCTGAATTACATTAATTGAGTATCTGTGGGGTCATGGTTTGTGCATATGCAATTTCAATCTTGTGGCCTGCTGAGATGAAAATGGGCCACTCAGGTGGCCCACACACTAGCCTAGGTTGCCCATCACTGGATTAGAGGCATGCATATTGGCCAGATATCATTCCCCAACTCTAACCAGCAAAAAGAAATTTCAAATTGGCTCAGTTACCCATGGCAGGAAGTTATTGTGTTCCCCTCCACCTGGGCCCCTATTTTACACAGTGTAATCAAAGAAGATTGTATATATGTGTGGCTCATGAGAATATGAAGTGATTCTGAATTCAATAGTTGAGGAAGACCGAACCTCCAATCACAGGATATTCAATTTCGAGGAAGGAACATAAGCTGGGGTTACTTGGAACACATTGGGATTAAAGGGCCACAGTCTACAAAGATTTAATGGCCTTTACCTGTGGACCAAGATGAAAATGTCTATGAGGAACTATGTTTAAAATTCAGGCTTATAACACCTTTTCTTAAGTATTTCAAATATTGCTAAAAAATTGCTGTCTGTGGGAAGCAAATTTCTAGAAATCCACATTAAAACATTAATGATAAAAGAAAGAAGCTATTGCATATAGTTTATATTACAGGTATCCACAACTCTTCACACTTACTCTCTTGCAGCATAACCATAAGTTAGGCTGCAATGATTAACTTCAGGACTCGTGAACATCAATAAAAAGCCTGGCAATTAGAGGGAAAGCAAGAAGGAGACTAAAACATTTTTGCCTTTGACTTGTTTCTTTTCTTTTCTACCCTCTTGAATAATGATTTCATTTTTCAACATTTTTGTTGTTAGGTGGTGAAATACATGAAGAAATGAAGAAAAGTGTAACACAAGGCTATGAATAATATATTTTCCTTTACCACATCTATGCCCATTTTGCTGTTTTATTTTAACTATTGGCACAACCCCTTCAATTCTACAGATGGGTTCAGGGGAAACCTTTGGAAGTTAAAAATGCATATCAACAGGTTCTGGGAGTGTCTTGCTTTGGTATATTATCCAGAAAACATGTCAAAATGCTTTTACAGTCCTAATAAATCTGACTCATGACATAATCTTTTTCCCCTTGACCCCCTTCTGTCCTTGGGTTAATTCTCTTATCACTGCCTTTTTTTTTTATAAAAACTTTATTTCCATTTTTGGGAAAATCTTTCTTCCATCCAGCAAAATATCTAACAAAGGCAACTCCATTATTTAGGGATGTATGATCTCAGCTACTGTATGAGTTTTTAAAACTGGCAGGAATAAATTGTAGATCAAAATCTCTTTAAACAAGATATATTCATACCCAGAGACAATTACAATATATGCTAATGCAGCCAAGTCCTCAAAACGTACAGTCTCAATAATTTGAATTATTTTGCTTATTACTATACACCTAAAATTCAGAGTACTGGATGATTCTTTGAGCATTCAAGCTTGGTATGAGCATCCAAGTCTGAGCATAATACGAATATGATTTCACCTTAAACCATGCAACACCCTAGGCCCCTTCTATCAGCCTTCTACAGAACTCAGAAAGTCAGTCATGCCCCACGGCCAGAACCACAGGTTATGACGTGAGATTATGTTTTGTATGTGTCTGGGTGAAGAAGTACACATCAAGTGTAGAGTAGGTGTTTGGTGTCTTAAATGAGGAAGATGTGTTTTAAGCATGCAGGATCCCGTGAAATGGTGAATCAAAATTTGTGATACTGAGGAGGCGAGTTGGTGTCCACTGCAAAGATACAAAAATTAGCCTGGGGAGTATAGATTCAGATGTATGTAAGTTTAATGGAATGGAGTTCAAGACTGGGTTAGAGGGACATTTGTTTTAGTGTTTGCCAAATTATTTCAGTGTGAATGAGTTTTGTCAAGGTGTCGTTTGCTGGGGATGGAGCATCTCTGAGTACAGACAGCTGAAGTGTGAGACTGAGACAAACTTTTTTTCCATGAATGTTGGTGGATGGTCAGAGAGTAACTTGGATGGGAGGGGAACAATGCTCCTTGGTAAAACAGGGTGCCGAGCATATCAAGGAGGCATTGTACAAGGAATATCTTCGCTTCCTTGTGCAGTTGTTGAATGTTTGTGGTTGTAGACCAGCTATTGATTATTCTTGTTTTGTTATGTTTGCTTTTGAAAGGGTGGTATCCCAGCATGTGAGGTAAAATCTAAAGTGGAGTGGTTATTTTGCATGCAGAAGGTACTGAAGTACTCTGTTACAGTTCAAAACTGTTGCCATCGAGTATTCTGGAGGCAATTAATTTGTATACAGACTTTGTGCTAATGTCTGTGATGTGGGGAGTAAATTTCATGAGCATGTTGCATTTGATATGTAGTATTGTTGGTGTTCTGCTGAAGGGGTGAGAGTTCAAGCTGGATTCAAGTCCATTTACAATTAAAAAGTTCTGTAAGCAACCTTACAACTGACCGTCAGAATGGTCCCTTTCACAGCAGGTGAATCCTTGATTTTCCAAGGACCTGAGTCTTGGGATGGTTATGATAATGAAATCTTATTCCTAGTGTAGATACCTGGGGAAGCATTAAAATCTAAAGTAACATCTGTGCCACTGTAGTGCCATACATGTTCACTTAGTAGCTTCATTTGTGCATTATTTCAAATCAACTGGACTGCTGTTACTGGACAATGTCTACAAGAGGTTACAAGAGTGAAAGGTTACCTTCTGTGAAGTTGTATCAATGTAAACAAATGAAATAGACTGCAATATCATCAGAGGAATTTTCAACTCCAAAAGGAGTCCATCCTTTCCCTGCAACTAACAGTTTCACAGCCTTGAAGCTGCAGAAGCCCCATTGAAGGCCCTGAGGTTACCTAAAATTCAATAAATCAACTCATTTTAATGTCATATATATCTATTCATTATATATTTTTCTAGAAATCTAATCCATTATTCTGCCGATTCTAGCTTTCCTTTCCTTTTCCAGGATGTAAACACTAATGAAACAAGGGATTCAGTTCAGGTCTTGAGTATATTTCTTCACAGTAAGTACCAAGCTAGAAAACAAATTACTGGCAAGATATGAAGTATTACCAACACATCTGGAAGGCTCTTTATCCATTCTCTTTAACAAAGCCAAGAACAGTTTGTTTTATAAAATTCACCCTACCTAACTTTCCCATCCACTCTTCAATGCAATATTACTGCTAGTACTCTCTCCTCCCTTCTCTCTCACACACTCTTCCTCCTTCACAGACATTAATTTGGTTTTTGCTCAGAGGAGTTTTATTATCATACAACCCCAAGACCCCTTTCTCAGTGATCCAGGGGCTCCTGCAACTTTTGACAAGGCTGTGATGGAGTCTCATGTTGTAGTGGTTAGTGTTCCAGACCATGATGCATTCATGGGCTGCTCAGGGTGGCTGCCTGTCAGCTTCTCCCCCTGATGAGGTCACTCAGCACCATACATGCCAGTACAACAGCTCTCAAAGATATTTTTCAAGCACTGGCAAGACAACAACAAGGTAGGTTACTTTGTGTCTGCTTCCTTCCAGCTCCACTCCACTCCCTCCCTTACCTATACGTAATAAGCCTATTGGAAAGTAGGTCCATCAAAATCTTGAATGAATGTGTGTGTGTGTGTGTTACAGGGAGAGTCTTACAGTCGTGTTGCCCAATCCCTTAACCTTGTATCTGTTCCGTGTCTTTTATTCCTATGTATTTTAGGCACACACACACACACCCTTGCCTGTGCCTGTGTGTATAATAACCTATTTGCGATGTGAAGAGCTATTCTTACCCATAACAAGATTGTGCCATTAGGCAGAGGTAGCACACAGCACTCCCCACAGGATTCTTTTTATTAACTTTACCAGTTCTCTCTCTCTTTGCTCATGGTCTATCACTGTTAACAAACACTCCTTTGAACCCCTCTTTGTTGGCAAATTTATTTACTTGCTTAAACACCTCAATTATAAAGTCTCTTTATCAAATGTTACCCTAACTGGCCTTCCCTTGTCTTGTCTGTAATTCTCATTCTCCTGAACTCATGTTTTTTGACTTACTCTTGCCATCTCCATTGCCTAATAAACCTTGTGACCTTCTCCCCCTTCCTTCTCAATTAAAAGCCAGTCCTTTTCCAGCCATAGACCATCTTGGACATATGTTTGCTATCTAACCTCTTTATAGTTTCCTTTATCTGCATAGTAACCCAACTTTCTGTTATCTCTTGGAGTCTTTCTATGCCTTTATCTCTCACCTTCTCCAAAATCTGCTTTATGATTGCAGTACATTAGTCCTGAATGATCTTTGCTCTTCCATACCCTCCACAACATGTTTCCCTTGACTTCTATCTGACTCAACACTGCTCCCATCAATGGCTCCGTACAATATTATGCCTATCTACTTCTGGATTCCTAGTGTTCTGGTCTTTTCCAGTTACTCCTGTTGGTCTTTTCTAGTTACTCATGCTATGTGATAATCTATCACTCTAAAATCATGTCCTAGTTCTTCCTGAAAGATCCTACAATCTTATAATTTTAGTGTCATTCTCCATCGCAGTTTTCCTTATCTTGTGCACCTCTACTGCTCTGTGGGTACTTTTCATGGTTCCCTGCCAATGATAATCCACTCTTCCATCTCCAAATACTCCATACACTGAATTATAAGAGAAAAATTTTCTAACTTTGGTATGCTTGATGATATCAAATAACTGCTTTGTTTACTTTTATTTACCACAAACACATGATCTAGGAGTATTTATAAGTGGTTTGTTGTGGGTATAAGATAAAATGGGGCTCAAGTTGTGTGCTTTCCTCCTAAGCCATGTGCTTATCCACGTGGGTAAATCCAGTAGATTCACTGTAATTCAATAATTGCAGAATCATGGCACATATATTTTCTAATTTAGCACTTCTAAAATGAGATGAATTATAGAATGCCAAAATAATGGAGTTTTTGTGTATGTTTCACCAAAATAATTGCCTTCCATGTCAATACATCAAACTGTTTTCATTTTTAAAAGGATTATTGATGGTTACAATGATTGTAATGGTGGATTTCTTGACCAGCATGTATGGGCATCTGTTTACATAACACTCAGCAGACAGTGGTTTAATTTACATATACTTTGCTCCTTTTGTAATGTTTGGTGCTCCAAAAGTTGTTTGGGGTCCCCCACAGTGTATTCCTCTCTCTCTTTACTAGCAAAATAGGTGCCTATCTTGACTGCATCCTCTGTAATCCTGAACTTCTTGAATCTTGCTATAGCCTGCCTTCCAGCTGTTCTGCTCAAGTGAGTACGAGTGTAATTACTCCTTTGTAATTAACTATTTGTACTGTACAGGAAGAGAGTTTTACAATTATGGGGTCCCATCTCTTGAACTTCTTTCATACAACATTCTATGATAGGGGAGAAAGAATACTTCCCACGAATTCCTCACGTGTCGTAGAAGGTGACTAAAGAGGACGGGAGCGGGGAGCTAGAAACCCTCCCCTCCTTGTATTTTAACTTTCTAAAAGGGGAAACAGAAGAAGGAGTCATGCGGGGAGTGCTCCTCCTCCTCGAAGGCTCAGATTGGGGTGTCTAAATGTGTGTGGATGTAACCAAGATGAGAAAAAAAGAGAGATAGGTAGTACGTTTGAGGAAAGGAACCTGGATGTTGTGGCTCTGAGTGAAACGAAGCTCAAGGGTAAAGGGGAAGAGTGGTTTGGGAATGTCTTGGGAGTAAAGTCAGGGGTTAGTGAGAGGACAAGAGCAAGGGAAGGAGTAGCACTACTCCTGAAAAAGGAGTGGTGGGAGTATGTGACACAGTGTAAGAAAGTAAACTCTGGATTGATATGGGTAAAACTGAAAGTTGATGGAGAGAGATGGGTGAATATTGGTGCATATGCACCTGGGCATGAGCAGAAAGATCATGAGCAGCTGAGTGAGTGTGTTAGTGGTTTTGATGCACGAGACTGGGTTATATTGATGGGTGATTTGAATGCAAAGGTGAGTAATTTGGCAGTTGAGGGTATAACTGGTATACGTGGGGTGTTCAGTGTTGTAAATGGAAATGGTGAAGAGCTTGTAGATTTATGTGCTGAAAAGGGACTGGTGACTGGGAATACCTGGTTTAAAAAGAGAGATATACAGAGAGCGTTATTGGATTACGTGTTAATTGATAGGGGCGCGAAAGAGAGACTTTTGGATGTTAATGTGCTGAGAGGTGCAACTGGAGGGATGTCTGATCATTATCTTGAGGTGAAGGTGAAGATTTGTAGAGGTTTTCAGAAAAGAAGAATGTTGGGGTGAAGAGAGTGGTGAGAGTAAGTGAGCTTGGGAAGGAGACTTGTGTGAGTAAGTACCAGGAGAGACTGAGTACAGAATGGAAAAAGGTGAGAACAAAGGAGGTAAGGGAGTGGGGGAGGAATGGGATGTATTTAGGGAAGCAGTGATGGCTTGCGCAAAAGACACTTGTGGCATGAGAAACGTGGGAGGTGGGCAGATTAGAAAGGGTAGAGAGTAGTGGAATGAAGAAGTAAGATTATTAGTGAAAGAGAAGAGAGAAGCATTTGGACGATTTTTGCAGGGAAATAATGCAAATGAGTGGGAGATGTATAAAAGAAAGAGGCAGGAGGTCAAGAGAAAGGTGCAAGAGGTGAAAAAGAGGGCAAATGAGAGTTGGGGTGAGAGAGTATCATTAAATTTTAGGGAGAATAAAAAGATGTTCTGGAAGGAGGTAAATAAAGTGCGTAAGACAAGGGAGCAAATGGGAACTTCAGTGAAGGGCGCAAATGAGGAGGTGATAACAAGTAGTGGTGATGTGAAAAGGAGATGGAGTGAGTATTTTGAAGGTTTGTTGAATGTGTTTGATGACAGAGTGGCAGATATAGGGTGTTTTGGTCGAGGTGATGTGCAAAGTGAGAGGGTTAGGGAAAATGATTTGGTAAACAGAGAAGAGGTAGTAAAAGCTTTAAGGAAGATGAAAGCCAGCAAGGCAGCGGGTTTGGATGGCACTGCAGTGGAATTTACTAAAAAAGGGGGTGACTGTATTGTTGACTAGTTGGTAAGGTTATTTAATGTATGTATGACTCATGGTGAGGTGCCTGAGGATTGGCGGAATGCTTGCATAGTGCCATTGTACAAAGGCAAAGGGGACAAAGGTGAGTGCTCAAATTACAGAGGTATAAGTTTGTTGAGTATTCCTGGTAAAGTATATGGGAGGGTATTGATTGAGGGTGAAGGCATGTACAGACCATCAGATTGGGGAAGAGCAAGGTGGTTTTAGAAGTGGTAGAGGATGTGTGGATCAGGTGTTCGCTCTGAAGAATGTATGTGAGAAATACTTAGAAAAGCAAATGGATTTGTATGTAGCATTTATGGATCTGGAGAAGGCATATGATAGAGTTGACAGAGATGCTCTGTGGAAGGTATTAAGAATATATGGTAAGGGAGGCAAGTTGTTAGAAGCAGTGAAAAGTTTTTATCGAGGATGTAAGGCATGTGTACGTGTAGGAAGAGGAAAGTGATTGGTTCTCAGTGAATGTAGGTTTGCGGCAGGGGTGTGTGATGTCTCCATGGTTGTTTAATTCACTTACGGATGGGGTTGTTAAGGAGGTGAATGCAAGGGTTTTGGAAAGAGGGGCAAGCATGCAGTCTGTTGTGGATGAAAGAGCTTGGGAAGTGAGTCAGTTGTTGTTTGCTGATGATACAGCGCTGGTGGCTGATTCATGTGAGAAACTGCAGAAGCTGGTGACTGAGTTTGGTAAAGTGTGTGAAAGAAGAAAGTTGAGAGTAAATGTGAATAATGTGCACATAATAAGGTACAGTAGGGTTGAGGGTCAAGTTAATTGGGAGGTAAGTTTGAATGGAGAAAAACTGGAGGAAGTGAAGTGTTTTAGATATCTGGGAGTGGATTTGGCAGCGGATGGAACCATGGAAGCGGAAGTGAATCATAGGGTGGGGGCGAAAATTCTGGGAGCCTTGAAGAATGTGTGGAAGTTGAGAACATTATCTCAGAAAGCAAAAATGGGTATGTTTGAAGGAATAGTGGTTCCAACAATGTTGTATGGTTGTGAGGCGTGGGCTATGCATAGAGTTGTGCGCAGGAGGGTGGATGTGCTGGAAATGAGATGTTTGAGGACAATATGTGGTGTGAGGTGGTTTGATCGAGTAAATAATGATAGGGTAAGAGAGATGTGTGGTAATAAAAAGAGTGTGGTTGCGAGAGTAGAAGAGGGTGTTTTGAAATGGTTTGGTCACATGAAGAGAATGAGTGAGGAAAGATTAACCAAGAGGATATATGTGTCAGAGGTGGAGGGAACGAGGAGAAGTGGGAGACCAAATTGGAGGTGGAAAGATGGAGTGAAAAAGATTTTGAGTGATTGGGGCCTGAACATGCAGGAGGGTGAAAGGCGTGCAAGGAATAGAGTGAATTGGAACAATGTGGTATACCGGGGTCGACTTGCTGTCAATGGATTGAACCAGGGCATGTGAGGCGTCTGCGGTAAACCATGGAAAGTTGTGTGGGGCCTGGATGTGGAAAGGGAGCTGTGGTTTCGGTGCATTATTACATGACAGCGAGAGACTGAGTGTGAACGAATGGGGCCTTGTTGTATTCCTGGCGCTACCTCGTGCACATGAGGGGGAGGGGGTTGTTATTTCATGTGTGGGAGGGTGGCGATGGGAGTGAATGAAGGCAGACAGTATGAATTATGTACATGTGTATATATGTATATGTCTGTGTGTGTATATATATGTATATGTTGAGATGTATAGGTATGTATATTTGTGTGTGTGGACATGTATGTATATACATGTGTATGTGGGTGGGTTGGGCCATTCTTTCGTCTGTTTCCTTGCGCTACCTCGCTAATGCAGGAGACAGCGACAAAGCAAAATAAATAAATAAATAACCAATAAATTTTTAGCTGATCCTCATTCAATGGCTTCAGGATGTTCTTTAACATCTATCGAAGAACTGTTCAACTAGCTTTTCCCTTTAGCTCTGCTTTTCACTTCTGTACCATCTTTGTTGCCCTCCTCTGGACCTTCACTATCAGATCTTGGTGCTTCATTAGTGCAGAGACCAAACTGATAATCATTTTCCAATTTCAAACTAATGTGAAAAGCTTGCTGGATATTTTCTTATGCATATATTTGATGCCAACAAACATTTTCTTCCTTCACTATTTTACTATGGGAGTCTGGCAACAAGTTAGGGATCATGTTTTACTCCCATAGTCTCTCACACAAACAGATTCATATCAAAGGCATTCTTCTCTTGTATCCCTTTCTCATGACTTTGTGTTCAATTGTGTTGAATTTTATCAACCATGTATCAACCAACTTATAAGATGATGCAATCCTCTTCACTTTTCATTTCCCTCATGACCAAGGCATTATCCATAAACATATTCACGTGTGAGTTCAATCCTTCTGGGAAGTCATTTACACAGATCAAGAAAAGCAATGGCCCAGAAGAGACCCCTGTGGCACACCACTGGAGACCTCAACCCATTTTAAGAAGGCTTCCCTGACACATACACTTGTTCTATTCCACCTATCCATTGAAATAATCTACCTCTTACTCCTGCGTGAAGATCCAGCTTCTTTACCACCTTCCTATGAGGCTCAGTGTCAAATTATTTCTGGTATGCCACATAATGACAATCCAGCCAGCCTTCTCTTTTGTCTAAAACAAAGCTCACTATCTCATGGAAATCCATTAGGTTCATAACACAAGACCTCCCTTCCTGAGACTGTGTTGTCCCCCTCACTTGTCAAGGAGACCAGTCAGTAGCTTCGTGCCTCCTCCTGGCTTCCTTCCTTATAAATAGGTATGATGCTTGCCCTAATCCAATCCTGTGGCACTTTTCCTCCTTATAACATCTTGAACAACATTTCCAGTGGTTTGTAAATTGTATCAACACACATCATCATCACATATTGAGAAATTTCGTTAAGACTTCAAGCCTTTTATGGTTCAGGACACTAGTACTTTGTTTATGCCTTCTCTAATTATTTCAAAGCTTTCCAATGACTATAGTATCTTCAACTGTGACAACACTCTTGAACTAGTCATTCAGTTCCTTACATCATCCTACATAGTTCTTCCTTCTAAATCCCTTTGCTTGATTAGTTGTTTTTTAGCTGACAATTTATTTCTGATGAATTTAAGGAAAAGTGGATCATTGCCTACCTTGCCCATAACATTATTTTCAAAGATTGTCTGTTCCTCTTTTCTTGTTATGTTAGTGTCCTGCTCTCATACCTTATGAATGCTAGCTGGCTGGAAGGCCACCTACATTTTTCCCACAGCACATTATGAAGCGCCTCCCTCTTTCTCATCCCTCCCTCTGTATTGGAGGATAAGGATTACTCATGTTCCTACACCTTTCCTGTAAATCTCACAGAACCTTCCATCCAAATGCCCTTACTCCATTTCTCAGTTGATGTTCCATACATATTGGTGAATTCTGACTATATTCCATGAATAAATTTCTTTTTTAGGTCTGGTTTCATCTCTGCTCTTTTTATTTCCTCATCTATCATACAATCATACTGAAGCATCATATAATCACTTTTTCCATGTATCATATATGACATTCTTAATATCCATGCTACTATGTGTGAAGATGAAATCTGGCAATGATAATCCCTGTGACCCAAGTGTTCAATGACATATCAGCATAGGAAATTTTCCTGTATACATCAAAAGAAATTATGCATCCATGACTTTCTAATTCTATGAGAATCCACATTCCTCAAGTCAATCTCATTATGACTAAAATCCTCAATTATGAATACTTTAGCTGAGAAGTGCATGTTTTAATGCTTCATGTACCATCCCAATTGTTCCTTCTTTGTTATCATTGTATATTTGTTCTACTTCATCAAAATCATTTGGATTACATTTCATCAATATCACTATGCATTTCTTTCCTACAGTTCCCTTTCTCATTATGTACTGTTTGAGCGGGTACATTCCAGTATTTTCTAAAACTTAAGGCTCTCACTTATCAATCCTTTCAATGTTCATTAAGTTTCATTTAAACGATCTGAAGTGCATCATCAAAAAAAAAAAAAAAAAAAAAGTATTCAAGGAGATTGGATTCTTAAATCAACCAGAACTAATGAAATTGTTAACTTGGAGCCATCAGGAGTGCACACAATCACAGGAGATACTCGTACTGAGGCTCTCTCCTTGGCTATTTTCAGCATCTTCATTCTCATCTTTAACCTTTACCCATAAACAGTCCTTCATCAAATTCTTCCTCATTACTTATGCACTTGGCATGATTGCTAGTTAGTTATCAAGTGGTGGGAAGTGATGTGTGGGTGACCTAGGAAGTGATGTGTGTTTACCTTTATCCAAGGAAGCAGTCATTATTAATACAACACTTAAAAATCTGGTGTCCATTAGAAATTTCTGAGAGAAGACCAATCCCCAATAAGGGACAAGTTCAATGAAAGGGTTATTCCCCATCCTCCATCTTCTCTTTCTCTCACTGCTACCAAGTATCCCTGGAGAAAATAAGTGAGATCTTATCTCTTGTAAATTCTCTTCTCTACAACTGCAATATCAGGTGCACTTTCCTAATACGATCCTTGAATTCTCGTCCTTTACTATTTACTATCAATCCATCTGCATATGTATACATTACTTTCAGTCTGATATTTCCATCTCTTAATATTCCTAAATTCTCCTCGGCACCAGTGGGTGTTCTGTTCTCTTGCTTCAACTAACATCTTGTTTTGCCTTCAACGATATTCTTTGCCTCTCTCTTCCCTTGGTTTATCATATCTGATGAAAATCCTACTAAATTCCTCCTTGTCTCAGTTTCTTGGCCTCTCTAAGTACCTCTTGCCTAACTGACTGTAATTCAAACATAACCATTATTGGACATCCCCCTATGTCTCAACAAAATCAATCACTTTTTCTCATTTCTTTTCAGGTAAAAATGGTGCTCGGCATGTGTAAAGACTCTACGGGTCTTCTAATCACTGTTCCTTCCATCTTCATTCAAACTATACTCTTCTTCCACTTCAAAAATCATTAGAGATTTATGTATATCAACCTCTCATGTCTATCAACCTCCAACTTAATTAATCCACCAAAACTTGCTCCTACTCTCCCTCCCCACGGACTACTATTGATATTCTATACTTTACCATGAGCATTTTCTTTTACTAGCCAGTCCAAGACATCCAGTAAAGGCCATTCTGATTTTTACCTCTTCAATAATTGCCCCTTCTTTCCTTTGGATATATTTCTCCTGAATCCTTTCACATTAACTATGCATGAACTCATCTCTTTGACAATAATTTTCAAATTCCTGATTTCTTCTCCCATATGATGACACTTTCCATATTCTCTGAATTGATTTCCTAATTTCTTTATCTTCTCCGTGTTATCTTTTGATCATTTTTCTCAGTAATTTCTATTTGTTTTCCAGCCTTATGGTCTCAGCTGATTGATTCTATATTTCTTTCCCTTGCCTCCTTCCACTGAATCTAGTCACAAACAACTTCAATGGTACCTTTCCATTTGAATCTATTTTTGATTTTGAGATGAAAAGAAATACTGCCTTGCTTGGCCTTTTGCTTGATATCTGGCTTAGCCTAATTCACACTGATTAGCTGGTCTAGATTTTCAGTTCTTGGTTCATGGTCCCCTATTTGCCTGGTATATGCAATGTTAAAAGTAAAAAAGTCTGAAAGGTTTATGATGCATGACCTCATTTCCCAGCAACTGCACTGTCTAAAGTTGATTTTCCTTGGCAGGTGGTCTTTCATTTGTATCCTGATCATCTTTTTCAGTGTTTTAAAAACCACACTCATCAATAGACAGGCCTGTAATTCAGTGCAACTGCTAGGTCTCTTCTTTTAAAGTCTGTGTACTGATTACCTATTTGCACTATACAGGGAGGGAGGTTTACACTCACCAGGCCCCATCTCTTGAACTCTACCACCATACAACTTTTTACATTGCTGCATGCTGTACACTTTTGCAATTTCATCATTCAGTTTATTCCATTAATCCACTACTCTTATACTATAAAAGAACTCATTAAAATCTCTTCTAACAAGTATCTTGCTTATATCATGTAAAGGCCCATGTTCATTCTATCCTTGCATCTATCAAAGAATTATTCACTAATGACATTACCAATCTGGTATAAAAATTATGGACATGATCAAGTCACCCAGCACTCTTCTGTCTTCTACCGTGAAAAAACGTTTCTAGCCTTGACCAGTAACTAGGTTCTCTTAATTCTCATACCATCTTTGTTGGCCTTCTCAACTAAATAATTGTGCCTCTTTAATCTTTAATTCTCTCTGATTATTTTCCAACAAAGCCATCATTACATGGTTATTTAAAGCTTCCTGTTTTTATCTACTATAAAGTTCCAGCAGATGTATGCTTCCACCAATCATCCATAGACATCATCAGCAGCCTTATGTCATAGCTGGAACAAATACCACACATTGTCATCTAAAAATTATCAATGCGCGCACATACATCATTTAGCCACAAATCTAGATGTACGCACTTACGGCTATGGTTACTTTTAGAATAAAAGAATCAATTTTTTTTCCCCTTCCATTCTCTGTGGGGCTTCCACAGCACTCAGAAAGTTGACCACATCCACCTGGTGGCATCAAAGGTCACAAAGTGTAATGCTATGTGTGTGTGTCTATGTGGGGAGAGTGCAAGGCATATAGTAATGTCCAGAGTGTAGACAAGAATGGGTATCTCGTTTATGTCTGGAAAGTGTGGTTTTGGGAGTATGTCTGGCAGAATGGTGTCCGAGTTTTCTGGGCAGTTGCTTTGTACTTGTCAGCTCACTTTGGTGCATATACGTTGTCAGTACAGTCTTTGTTGGGTGTGGGGACTTTGTGAGTAGAGGCTGCTAAAATGTAAAGGAGGTGTAAGCTTTTTATTTCTACTTGGGAGTCAGTGGTTAGTTATGGAGTGGTTTGTATAGGATGGGTCTTGTACTGCTGCAGAGAACCGGGTGCTGAGCATATTGAGGTGGGATTGTACTGGGAGAATCTCTAATGTCTTTAGCTGTTGGGTGTTTGTGGCTACTAAGCAGCCAGTGTATGTTCTGGGTGTTCTGTTTTGTGTTGTTAGTAGGTATATTACATTTGTTCAGTGTTGCTGGGGTCTGCCTGCTTGAGGTTACACTTTGAGTGAAAAGTCACCCTTGGTGAGGCTGGATCATTGGCAGTACAGTCTCTTCAAAGAACTTGTAACTCCAAAGGAGTTCACATTTCCCTGCTACTGGAAGTGATGCAACCTTGGGTTACAAGGGCTTTCGGAAAGTTATCCTGGGTGACACTATGCCTCTTAAAGAATTTATCCTGAGGTAATTATAAATAGTGACACTATGCTTCTTAAAGAATTTATCCTGAGGTTATTATAAACAAAATAATCAAATTACTTTGGACAGGGTGAGTGATCATGTAAGTGAGGTATAGTTTACGGTGGAAACGATGAATTGTTTACAGAGAATACCAAGGTATTTTTTTCCTTTCAAATCTGGTGCCAACAGAGTCATGAGGGTACATGTATAAGTGTGGCGGAGTTCTGAATGTATCGCATTAAGGCAGAGGGGCTTGGATATAACAATGTTTATTTTTTCTGGGTGTGATTTCACATAGATAAGCTACTAAACTTACACATGTAATGCTAAGCACATGGCACATTCTGTAATATCTTTCAGTTATTACTCCATACAATATATGCTAATCAAACTAAATGCAATCATATCTTCTTTGTAATCTTACCTATCTACATTTACAAACTGTTGTACATGTGTAAATGAACAATATACCATATCAAATACTCAACACTTAATGATTTCCTTATTGCTGAAATATGAGTAATAAGTTTGCGGTAGTTTTTTCTATAACAAACTATACTCTCATTGGTTGGTGTTTTCTCTGGAGAAAGAAAGGTGGATTTTGCATAATATAAACCATTTATGTTGATATACACAGGTGACTGAAGCATATCAAATTTTCCTAATTATAGCAAAAAATGCTCGTGACATCTATGGATAAATGGTGGAATCAAACTTAGCTAGAAATTCAAATGAAGGCAGGTACCAAGAAACTGTTAAATGATGATAAAAGCATGTTAGACAGGGAAACCAGCCTGTCTTTCAACATAATCTCCAAATCTCCTTCCTTAAAAACATGTACGACTTTGCTCTCTTCTATTTCCATTGCACTCTAATAATTTCCACCTAGATCTCTTAAACATTTTGGGTGGTTTGCCAAGTGTATCTGCTCACATCATCAACACCTACATAGATATTTCATCAGGACCATGACCCTTATACAGTCTAAGAACTTTTAGTATTCTGTGTATGTATTTTCTAGATAAATTATTCAAATGCTTTCCAAGACACTCTCTCCATTACATCTCAATGGTGCTTAGACTATTGTTTTCCACTGCAAAAACACTTTTGAACATGTGACTGTTCCCTGCATATCAATTTCCACAGCTCTTTAACTGACAGTCTAATCCTGATGATTTTGAACAGAAATCATTGGAGTTGTCTCTTGTCTTGTTCACAATATTCTTTTCATAGTTTTTCACTCGTCTTTATCATCCATTTATTGTTGCTTTTGTTTTAAATACCCTTCTAATGCTGGCAAGCGAGAATGTTGCTAGTATTTTCTCCACACATTACTAAGCTCCTCCGCATTTTGACATCTTTTAGTGAACCTCCTCCTTTCTTTTACTCTTTGCAGCTAATCAGGCTAAGGAATTTTGAGGAAAGAATTGTAAAGGATGATGTGTGGATATAGGAGACATTCTCTGGAATTTATACAAAGGAATAGGGACATGGGTACCTTTGGTATGAAACGCAGAGGAAATGTTAAGAAAGAGGGAAGAATGGTTTAATAATTATAAAAAATGTGAAAAAGCAATGAAGGTTCAATATGTGCTGCAATGAAGATATAAGCAAGACTCCAGTAACTACCATTCGCATGGTTTAGGAGAGCAATGAACAAATGTAGCAAAATCAGAGAAGAGGAACAAAGAAAATTGAAAAATATTGTGGGCAATGTAAGGGAAAATATAAAATATTTCCATAAATTCAGTTAAAAACCAGACAATCAGGCTATAGTACTTTGAGGAAAGAATTTTTGAGGATGATGTAAGGGTATGTGAGGAACAGAATAACTTATCTAATTTATATTTTTACAGTAAAAAATCCTACGGCTCCAGCACCAGCAACATGGAGCTGAGAGCATGTTTTAGAAAGCACCAAGATATCTAGAAAAGACATTTACAGAATAAAACAAGGTCTTGACCCATACAAGGCTCATGGTCCTAACAATACTTCACTATATGTGCACATGTGTACATATACATTACACAAATATCTTTAAATTCTATTTAAGATGTCACTAAAGAGAGGTTACAAATAACCTTAGTGTCAAGTGAAAAAGTGAGAAGCACAAATGTAAGTAAGGAAGTCCATGATTTGCTCAAATACAGTGGGCATAGGTTAAAGATGTTTGAATGAGATTTCGAGCCTGGATGTACCTAATCCTCCTGATTATATTGGGGATGGAGTCATACAAAACTGTAGTTTACTGGGATAATGGTCATTCTTGTTATCATTCTATTTTATTAGTAATTACACAAGTTATGAAGACTTAATATCTTTTACTAATAACATGATTAGAACTACATATCTTAGGAACTGGAAGTGGAGTAATGATGACAGACATTAAGACAGAAATCTATGAGAAAGAGATTCAAATTTCCATTGAAACAAATTTCCTTTTTCCATATTATGAGTTGGTTTCCTAATTCATGTTTTCTATTTATTTATTCATTTATTATACTTTGTCGCTGTTTCCTGCGTTAGCGAGGTAGTGCAAGGATACAGACGAAAGAATGGCCCAACCCCACCCACATACACATGTATATACATACACCTCCATACACACACATATACATCTCAACGTATACATATATATACACACACACAGACATATACATATATACACATGTACATAATTCATACTGTCTGCCCTTATTCATCAGTTTTGTTAAAGCAAATTTCTGTGAAATGAGCTGCCATTATGCAGACAATATCTGCAAGGTGAAAAAAGGTAATAAGTATTACAATTCCCCATTGCTCAAGAATTTGTCTGACACATTACAATACAGCGATGTTGTCAGGCCCCAGGTCATTCTCTTGCCACTCTGATAACAACCTAACATTTCTTTTTCATTATCCTACGATATTTAGTTTTACGGCAACTTACAAAATCATTAATTTCTTCATCATGACCAACATGGCATGGACAATTAAAGCACCAATTAAGCCCAACTAGGGGAAAAAAAAAAAAAATCTGGAATCCACATGCATTTGTAGAAAGGTTATAAGAGAGGACAACAAAAGTAGGAAGAGAAATCCACAGCTTAGCTGTTCAAGAGAAGAACGAGGCATCATAATAGTCAACTCTCAGCCAGTTTCCACACAGAAACTATAGAAAGCAGCATATTCTCCAGGCCACAGGTCCAAACCTTGAGGGTGGGGACACATGAAGACCGTATCATATAACCCTTTTTCTGTCACAAGATGACCTTAGAAAAATATTCCCCACACATTTTGGTTACTAACCATCTTTATACTATCATAAACCTTAAGCATTACCCAGGAATTTTACACGTTAGTTTAGGAATCACATATAAGAAACAAGCACTACTTAATGGCACAGAGAGAGCAGTGTGTACAACAGAATATGGCATTACAGACAAGTATGCTCAACAGAACAACATGAAAAGGAAAGCAAGACAAAACAAAGTCAGGGTAAGATAAAAGAAAATAATATATGGCAGAAAAATGGGACAAAGAAGTTAATACACACCCAGTATGAGTCGTAGTGACGAGCGATAAAATTACATCTCAAGTTTTATGGGCTGCGTAGAGTATCTTGTTTCCTCTGCAGATGGAGCCACTGCTCATGTTACCAATACTCCATCAATTCGAGATGAATTTTTTCAAATTTCTTTAAGTGCACTTTATTCATCTACTTTCCCCATTAAGCACAAAAGTAATATGGATTATTCCTTTTAGTATGAAATGGCAAACTATCTATGCAAAAAGGAAGAGAATACACTAATAATGGAATTCCACAGTAATCCTCCTATGAACAGCTGGGAGGTATAATATCAGTTTAAGTAAATTCAATAATTCGCTGTGTCTCATCTTCAAGTTACATGAACAGAAATATTTTCAATTCAGTGAAAATTTTCAAGCTGTGAGGTAAGCTAATGATATTTGAATGATGGCATTCATCAAGACTGTGAGAGAACAGATTAAACAGATGATGAACTGGTAATTCTTACATTAAAAAACAAGTTCTGACAATTCTAGAAGTCATTTGAAATCAACAGGGGTCATACTATCTCCACCAAAGACTGCTGAACTTTTATCCGTAACTTGAAATGTCCATTAAATTATGACACTAATTACACTACCAAACAATGACATCTCCCCTTTTTCATTCTAACAATATCCATACCAAATCCAAAAATGATGGGCATAACTATTTGCTTAGCTTGAGTAAGAACCTCAAAGTCTCCTGCATTAAAATGCTGCTTCCTGAGACCAATAGAGAGAGCAAGGAATGATGGACTAATCACTCAGTAAAAAGAAAGTTAATGCAATGGAAGCCACAATCACAACCTACCTTAGACAAACAGACTCCCTGATAAAATGAGGAACAACCATATAGGCTTACGCTAGAAACAAGATCTGTTAGAAATATACTAAGCAGAGCAATTCTGAGACTATGTTTTTCGATAATGATGAGGATAATGTATCTATAAAAAAAAATGAATATGATGCTTTAAAAACTTGTACACTATTGGAAATATTTAGGAACTATGGAGCTGTCTGTGGGGCCTGGGTGTGGATAGGAGGGGGCTATGGTTACAGTGCACTGCACATGAAAGTTATAGAATGGATGTAATATGGTCTTTTTTCATCTGTTCCGAGGGATACCTCAATAACATGGGAAGCAGCAGTCAAGTATGACGGAAGAAAAGAAATCTACAGTTTCATATTAATTCACATTACTCTAGCTGTTATGAAGTACGCACCGATATCACAACCCTCATCCACAGCCAGCACCCACAGACAATTCATTGGTTTCCTCCGGCTGCTTCATTGCCCTGGTTCAAGCCACTGATAGCACATCACCCTCTGTATACCACAGAGCTCCAAATCACTTTATTCTGAAAAAGTAATTCACCTTCCTGCATGTTCAGGTCTCAAGCACTCAAGACTTTTCCTTTTCCATTCCATTCTTTCATCATATATTTCTTTTTTCATACATATTCACAATATCCTGGGTTAGTGAGATAGTGCCAAGAAAAGAGGACTGAGCCTTAGAGGAAAAAATCTTCACTTGGTCCCCTTCTCTGTTTCTTCTTTTGGAAAAGTAAAAACTGGAGAGGAGGATTTCCAGCCCCCTACTCCTACCCCTTTAGTCTCCTACAACACGCAAGGAATAAGTGTGAAGTATTCTTTCTTCCCTATCCCCAGGGATATATACATATAAATACATATACGTTTATATACACACCTTTGATGATATAGTACAGACAGTACAGTCACCTCAAAGAACTTCTCAACAAAAGAGTCTACATTTCCTTGCAACTGGAAGTAGTGCAGCCCTGAGCTGCAGGAACCTCTAAATTTAGAAAGGTCTTGAGTAACACCAGGACACTTTCACAGAAATTGGTCTTGGGGTAATAGTAAAAAAAATTATGTAAAATCCTTCTTCTCCTGTGTGGGTCATATACAAATCATATAAACAACTGATACATCAAGCAACTGAATAAAATTCAATAAAGAACTAAAGTGAATTACAAAACCTAATAACCTTTGCAATTGCATTGTCAATGCAGTATCTTGCAACGTACTGAGATCTCAAGTTAACCATATTACTGCAAAAATAGCCTTGTGTTGCAATATCATGTACTGAAACATCAACTCTGAAAAGGTTCAATAATCAGTGTATTTGCTTGGAGAACTATAGGAGTTACTGTAATATGAAAAGTTAAGAGAAAAAGAAACATCTGTAAGCTGTTTAAATCATCAAATATTATTTCTTTCATACTTGTTAACTGTTTCCGTCTTTAACTAGGTAGTATCAGGAACAGACAAAACAACAGGTTCAATTGCTCACATCCATTCTCTAGCTGTCAAGTACAATTCAATGAAACCAAAACCCACCATTCACTGCCAATCCCTACAGACAGATTCCATGGTTTCTCCTAACCATTCATGTCCCCTGGGTCATCCCAATGACAGAGCACTAACATGTCCATGTACCACATTTCTCTAATTTTCTCTATCCCATGCACTCCTCTCACCCTCCTGAATGTTCTGACCCCGGCACATCGAAGTCTCTATCACTCCACCCTTCCATCTCCATCTTGGTCTTCCTCTAGCTTCCTCCACTTATGATTTACATATTCTCATATTCCAAATCTAAGTATCATGACCTTCGCAATCAGGATCCATAATATCATAGTCAGGCCACTGTGATGCTCCAGCCAAAATAAACCTCTTATTGATAACTTAATATTTTAAGATGAAAACAAATGGTAACACTCTTGCTATTTAGCTGACCTCTTCTGAAATAAAAAAGCACTTTAGAAATTGCTGAAAATATAATTCAAATTCAAGCCAATAACTAAATATTTATTTTCATAATAAAACTGTACTTATCAGTACAAGTATGTAAGACATCCAACGCAAAACGCATAACCAAGTTATACTTGGTTTCCAGGTATTCACTGAGATGATTTTACAAAATATAAATGAAATAAAATATGGAAACATCAATCACAAAAACTTTCATGAAGGTCATTACATTAGGTACAATTACTTCATCTGTAGCACTGTTCAACAAACTGTACATTCCGTGTGCCCTACAGACTTTAACTACTATATTACTGTAATTTCAAATGAAGGCACAAATGTGGAATGCTTATATTAATATCATATTTTCTTCCAAATGCTTTATCTACTGAATGCTGCCTAATTTCTGTACTAATGAAATAAAGAAAATTCCCTTAAAGGTAACATTTCAAGTAGATATGCCAATATCTAACACAGAATCATAATTACAGTAATCACAATAATATAATGAGAAATAAAACCTAAAACCAGAGGCACTCAAGTTGCCTAATGTCCAACCACAAGTAGAAAAAATTATAGATAATTCATAACTGAACTTTTGTTTGCCATATTATCTGTCTCTACGACATATTACGTTAATAATTGGATCTACCCTTCACTCAACACTGTTGAGTTACAGTACTTGCAAAAAATTTATTTTTCCTAATTAATATGCAAAATTCTACAACTGTGTGTGCCTACATCAAATCAGATCATCAGCTCTACAGGGGATACCCATGGAATATGCATGAAGTTTCAACCACAGATTGTTCTCGAGTTACCTTGCTAACAAGAATGTATACCAAACACACGCAGTCAAGCAGAGAGACAGACAGAATGACAGACACATGGGTGATGACAAAATATCCCTCATACACTTTTGTGATGGCAAGATGTATAAAAGAAAAAGCCTAACTTATTTGTAATCAAAATTAAATTCTAAACAAGTAGACAGTACTGGACTGTCACAATGATGAACATATAATTCTGATTTATAAGTAAAAACTAAACTCATCAGCTGACTTTTAAGTTACACAAATAATCTATGTCAACTATTTCAATTAATGCTGTATAGTAAATAAAAACATTTCTTTTTCAAGTCTGGCCTACTAAAAAAGTTAGCCAAGGGATCAAAAAAATCACATCTATCAATAACATCTAACTTGCCCAGAACATGAATCCTAAAGTTAGCACCTTTAATCAATTTGCATAATTACTAAACCTTTAATCCCTCAGCAGAAGCCAGCATCAAATGTGTTCTATTTGGAAACAGCAGCCAATATCAAATAATGTTAAAGCTTTTGCTAATTCTGTTCAAATGTCCACTTGACAGATCATACCATTTAATAGCCTACAGGTCTCTTTCACTGCTAAGAAAGCATTGGAAAACTTTGCTCCCATCGTTTTGAATGGATAGTCATCCACCTGAAGGTCATGTATATGTATACATCCTAAAGAAAACATGTAGACTGTTGGAGGAAAACTTATGATTCGATATGTATCAATTGGTAATGAAAATGAAACAGAATAACATGCAAAATGAGAAGAAATAAGTGACTTATACAGCAACATTTGTGACAGATTATGTTAAAAGGAGAGGGCAGTGAAACACAAAAAAGGGCACATCCACTCACACTCAGTCTCCAGCTGTCACAAGCAAAGCACCTAAATCACAGCTTCCTATCCACATCCAGGCCCCATAGACCTTTCCATGGTTTACCCCAGACAGTACACATACCCTGGTTTAGTCTAGTGACAGCACGTAAACTCCAATATAGCATATCATTCCAATTCACTCATTTCTGTGCATGCCTTTCACCCTCCACCATATTCAGACCCCAATTGCTCTTAAATCTTTTTCACTCCATCCTTCCACCTCCCATTTGGTCTCCCGCTTCTCCTTGTTCCCTCCACCTCTAACACATACATCCTCTTTGTCAGCCTTCCCTCACTCATTCTCTCCATATGTCCTAACGCTAATCAGAGAAACTTATTTTTGGAGCAAACACAATCACAAAAGTAAGATGTAAAATAACAGTATACCCCATACACATATCATGTTGTATCCCCAGGAAACACAATGCGCATCCTGAAAGAGTAAATTCAGGGTAAGTGTACCACCAGTTTGATGATCCTAGTTTAATGTCTAATGCTTCCCATAGTGGAAAGAGTCAGCAAATGACTTTTTAACACTTTACAAGTGAATCATTAACAAATGCTCTCAACAATCACTACACAGTAATACTGAAAGTCAAATTATGCTAATAAGGTGTCTTTAGACAAATTAAGACAAAAAACTTCATGAAATGCACTATGCAAAAATACTCCACAACTTAAGAAATGCCAGAAACCACAAGGCACATAATTTATGTATAAAAGATGAATGTGTAAAATCTTTAATCTTGAGCTCAATCAAATCAATAAAACATTTAATAACACATTATCTTAAAGTGACACAATCACTATCACTAAAGAATAGTGCTACTCTGAATAAAAGCCAATCATAGGAATTGGTTCCAATGTCTACATTTTTTTCATACATCACAGCACTATGTATAAATATTAATCTGAAATTCATTGCCAATTATAATATCTTCTCGAATGTAATACTTCACTAATAAAATGGCAGAAAATACAAGATTTCTATCAAATATTGCAGTCTGACTGCCTAATAACCATCAAACAAATACTTCAAATATACAGTCAAAATGTAGTTAACAATTTTGAAGACCTTGACAGGTAAGAGCTTTTACATTTTTCTTTTTATAAACTTGCTCATCTCTACTGCCTCGGCAATGTGGCATCAGGAACAACCAACAAAGCCTTCAAGGAAAATTCTTGTATAGCTCCCCCTTAAGTTCCCTCTTTAGAAAGCTAATGTGACAGAGGGAGGATTTCCAGTCATCTGTTCCCATCCTTCTCAGTTGCCTTTAATGACCCACAGGAGATAATGTGAGTAGTATTTGGAAAATATTTTATGACCCACAGGAAATAACGTGAGTAGTATTTCGGAAATATTAAGTAAACATTAAGTAAATCTGTGATTATATTAAAGAGCAATTAATCACATACCTTTACATGACATGTAATATCATTACTCTAATTCAGCTGTTGCCTGCTCAAACCACTGTAGTTAAGACACCTTGTTACCCTCACACCTGCAAGCATAAATGATAAATTCATGCAGCTTGTTTTGACAGCGGCCAAATTCATGACAGACTAGCTCCTTTCTTCACATATCTGTTGTCAAAACTGCATTTCTCATTAATCAGTTATCATATTCACTACTTACATATGTTCTTGCCTTTAAATGTTCTGAGGCCAATTCGAAAAATAGTTGCACTACAGGTGCTTCAGTTACAACTTGACAGCTATTTGCCCACTGTAACTTTTCCATATAACTGGGTTCAGTACTAAGAGGCACATTGCAAAATCAATCTAAAACTAAAAAGTCAGCTTTTGAAAATAACTGGATATGTTCAGCGGGATTCAATCATTATACTGTCAAGAAATGTTCACAAATTAGTGCATGTCATAAAGACTGCATTAAACGTCTGCAAAAAATATGTACCACATACTGAACAGCATTACCATTTATTGGTATAAAGTTATGTTCACACACCAGCAAGAGCAAATGCAGAGCGTATTTGGAGACAAACCAGCTGCAACATCCAGAAAGAAAATGATGTGTGCATTGCTAATATGACCATTTCTAGTATCTTTCATAATGGAAGATGCAAAAGAATATATGGTTACTTTCTGAAGAACAAAATTAATCAGCAAAGTGTCCAATGCGTGAATCCCATTCCACAGTCATCTTGCACAGCTGGGAACATCAGTCATTTCAGATCTGTTTAAAACTTATCACCAACCCCACAGGTTTAATATGTAATAAACATGGCCATCATATGTGATCAACAAGTATACATTAGATGGCAATAAAACCTTTCTTAAACAACAAATCGTTCAATCCTTGACATATTCAACTATAAATTCCCTGACACAATGCCGAACAGGAAACCTAACACACCTGATTGGTTTGCTTGACTCTTATGAACCCTTAAATAAGAGGGGGATTAATGAGACTCCCAAATGTTGAAAAATTTCCAGATCATATTCAAGACGGATAATAACGAGAAGAAACTATAATTACCGCCAAACAATTTTGGTCAAGAGATACAAAGTAGGAGAAAAATAATCAAAGCAGGTAATCAATCTCTCCCAAATAAATGAAAAGGAGAAGGCAACCAAGCATAACTTCTTCACTGCCAAATGGAAAACACTAACAAACTTGAGACAAAGCAAGACTAGAGAAGTCTGCCACAGAGCACAATATCAATGTCTATCTGTAAGAACGGTAACGCCGAACTGTCACCATCAGACATTACTAATTACAGCTCAACAAGTATAAGTGAAGATTATTTTACCAATGATGATCATAAATGAGAAAATTCTATCCTAGTTTCACATTAAGATTCATCTGTGGATTTACTTTTCAATACAGTCCAGATGAGCTTGAATAATACCATAAGGTCACTGTCCTTTGCTTATAATCCTAGGTTCAGAAAAATAACACCTACAAAACTAATGACCTTTATTATACACACTCTGCTATAAATATATCACTGAATACACACATTAGGTTATACATAACACAAACAATACTATAATCATTCTTTGTGTATTTATTTTGAATGCAGGACTGTAAAATAAAACATTTAACTACAACAAATGAAATAATCTTTGTATGAAAATGTCTAATTTATTAGTAAAAATAAAAATTACAGAAACCTTGGACTGCATTGCTGCATCACTCCGGACTTTGAGTCAGGAACATCATCCTAAGGAGGTTAAGCCTATCTAGCACCTGGATCTCAAGCAACCTGGTCCTGTAATAACCACAGACAATTCACGTATTACTGACCTTTTCTCTTTTTTTTTTTATTGTGAATGTTTGTGTGTGAAATGTCCTTACTACATGCAGACAAGCCAGAAATATATTCTCAGGCAATTACAAACAAATATAAGCTTTCCATTTCATGAGTGATTCTGTTCATTTAATATATGTGTACCTTTTTATACAAATGTGAATGTTTAGTGATTTTTCTTTAAGCATCAAATTTATCTTTTTCACCATCAGCTTGACTTTCCACCTTTGCAACACAAACAGACAACTGAGCCTTACAGGGAAAATCCTCACTTGGCTCAGCTTCTGTTCCTAATCTTAGAATGTGATGATACAAGGAGGAGGATCATCCTCCTGCCCCTCTCACGAGCCTTCTACGACACACACGAGATACAGGGGTAGTTTTCCTTCTTCCTCATTTCCAAGAACTTTATCTAAATTACATCTACTTTACTTTCAAGACAATCATCATACACACATTCCATACCAACAGAACAGCTCAAAACGAAATGACTGGGGTGAAATTTAACAGGCTCTGATTCTCCAGAATCAACTAATGGAAAGCCCAAGTGTATCAACTTTTATAAATATTCCTTTTTGCATAAAAATGGTCACGTAAGTTGGCAATTCCCCTAAACAATACCAATCAACATTTTTCCTTGATCAAAAGATGCCCAAAGAACCCCAGTCATCTGCTGAAGGGGTATGGAAGTCCTACACATTAGCCTAAACAGATGAGAACAAACAAGACCCCTATGAAGGCACACAACACAATTTGGGGATAAACTAGTTTAAAAACAACTAGTAGCCACAATAAAATCCAAGTATTTTCAAGGAATGGAGTGGGACAGGGCAGGACAGAGTGATAGCAAATTCCTAAAAGAGCAATCCCCAGTCCTCCAAACATGGGTACGAAAAACTATATCCAGTCTTATAATAAAGGTCTGCACATGCTATTGAATCTAATGCTGAAACTATTTAAAGACCACAGAACACTTAAAAGAAAACAATGGGAAAATGAGACACTTGAAGATGGAAAAAGATGAAATGCATAAGGTGATACTATCGACACCAAACTTTTATCTAGGTGACCCATCAACATAAAACAACAAAACTTACCGAGTAAGCAACACATCAAAAAAACAAAGAAATGTATAAGAAGGATAAGGTGGAAACTACTATCTAGACAACAAGCACTAAAACTCATGTAAGCTCCTGAAACTACAATAAAAACAATGGTATCCTCATCTATGGTAATCAAAAAATAAATGTGTTACTTACCCAAAATGCTTACAAAAACTCTATGAACTTAAGACAAAAGGATACTGCTTTTGAATATAACCCTCGCTTACTCTCTATACTTTATATGAAAGATGAGATAGCATATCACCCTCACCTAATATACACACTAACACATCTTTTCTGTACCAAATAAAAACAGCACACATCAATGCTAACACCAAAAAGGGGTAGAAACTACTGGAATAGCCTTCCTGATTTTTTTCCACAATCTTTGTAAATCAGACTGAGTTTTACAGTAATTTCTAAAATCCTGACACTTTCTGTACACTCTATGATCCCTTTAATTTGCCTCCTTTCAAAGAGACAGCAAGCAAAACAATGTATTTTTTGACTGAGTGTCCAATGACTTTCAGAGATAGTGGATGTCCCTAAAATGAATTTTCAGGTAGGTGGAGATCTTGTCACTCTACAGTCAAATTAACTATAATTTTCTCTCATCACTCCCCTGCTGATTTGTAAGGGTAAAATACCCTACGATAATCCCACAAAGGCAGAAAAATAAAAGTAACTCTACTGGGGACTGGATAAGTGCAGTGATTACCAATGTACAACCATAACGCTGTCATAAAAGAATTTAAAATTCTATGAAAATATGGTTAACGTGTAGATGGATGAGGCTGATAGGATTGTAGAAAAGAGGATTACAATGACCAAAAATATTGCATGAAGACAAGTGCTATGTCTCTGCACAATAAATGGTTGTTATCTAATCATTACTGAAGAAGAGTAACCTCAGCAATATTTAATGTGACTTGAAAAAGCCAGAGATCAATAACTAGCGTAAGACATATTTTCACACATCCATATGAACGGACAGCCATACAGTGCTAATTTGGACTTCAGATAAGAATCAAAATGCAATAACTATTGGATGAAAAATCCAATATATATATATATATATATATCAACAAAAGGTTGTGACGAACAAGTCTGAAACTGAATGAACATACACATGGATGTGCATTTTGAAGATGTCAAATTTTGGTGATGGTTCAAGAAAATGACTAATTTGGTCAGATCAAAATTCAACAAGATGAAAAAGGAGTATTTGGAAATTACTCAATTACACAAAGTTATCTTGCTAAGTCTGACATAAATTCACCATAACTGAATTTCTTTCAAAAAGTGATCGGAAAATAGAGCTCTGGACAATTAACCATAAACTGTGGTCTACATCAGTATAACATTAGGGACTGCTGTCTATGTCAACGGAAACCCAGTTAAAATTTGAATGACAGACCATGAATAATTAACCCATAAACTGTGGTCTACATAAGTATAACATTAGGGACTGCTGTCTATGTCAACTGACACCCAGTTAAAATTTGAATTACAGACCATGAATAACAACTGACTCTACCTTCTTTGTTTACATGCATAAGTCGAGTTTTTCTCATACTTACATGTACATAACCCAAGAGAAAATATAGGGCTGTGCACCCTGTCACCAGGCACAGCACATGGATGCTTCCCTGTTTTCACCCCCATCATTCACCATCTTCTAGCATCCGCCAAGAACAGGTAACGTATCAAAAGGTATATCCGTATACTATTTTTTTCTGATTAGTGGCTGATTATCCATCTTTTTCAAAGACTTTCTTTTAAATTCAGGACACAAATTCATGAATAATGCCACACCAGGGGGGTATGCAAATGAGGAAGTAGACCACAGTTTAAGGGTTAAGGATGTGTGTGTGAATGCTCAATTCAACTAATGAATACCTTTACAGTGGAGCTAAGGCTAAAGTTAGTAATCTTATACAGTTTATAAAAATCCAACAAGCTTTATGAAAGCTGCTGTTGCAGAACAGCAATTAAGGATATATGTAGGAAAGGATGTAAAGACGTACATCTTTCAGTCTAAGTTCAAGGTAAAAAAATGAATAACCTCATCAAACTTGATCAAAAACTTTGTGCTACAAGAACATTAAAGATTAAAAAGTTCACCTTAAGATATGCATGAACATATGTCTTTTCCACCTAACCTCTAAAAAGGAACTGAACGTACATTAAGAATCTTATAAACTTAGGATAAAAATCCAAAACTGATTTTGGAAACATATAGCTCAAACTAAAGTTCTGAAAGTATGCATAGGTATACGTATAGGTGCACAGTTCAGAAGTCCAAAAACCTTTAGCTATGGACTGATTTCATGAACTACATTACTTTTTTGGATCAAAATATAATGTGACTGGAAAAACATGAAAGATTAAACTGAAGAGCTATATGTACCTGACCCACAACATGGAATGGTGAATGGAGTTTATGATGACTCAAGAAAGTCACCAAAATATATATTTCAGATGGTATATATGGTACACAATTATATATAAATGTACTACTCAATTCCATACCTGAACTCAACAGAGGTATGCTCACAAATCTAACTACAATCTACAAAAATTTGTGATAAATAACTGAAGTTCTGGATATAAATCTGGCCAGTTCATAAATGTACATTTTGACTCCAAACATGAATGAGAGCAGAAGTGCCAAGGCATGAGTTAACAAAGTGCATAACTTGAAAGTAAAGCTGAAATAAAGTATAGATATACATACACGGGTTCAATTCAGCTCCTTCACATGTAAGCTAAGGGTTAATCGAATTGTTTTATAAATCTGATTAAGTCTTAAAAAGTCAGAATTTTAGGGAAGCAGTGCTGGCTTGTACAGGAGGAGCGTGTGGCATGTGGTAGATGGAAGGTAAGCAGGTGAAAAAGGGTAGTGAGCGGTGGGATGATGAACTAAAGTTGCTAATGAAGGAGAAAAGAGAAGTGTATGGGTGCTACTTAAGAGGGAAGGAGAGCAAAGGATTGGGAGAGAAGAAAAAGTGACAGGAGGTCAAGAGAAAGAAGCAGAGGTTGAAAAAGGGGGTCAATGGGAACTGAGAAGAGTGATTATCAGTTAATTCAAGAAGAATAAGATGTTTTAGAAAGGTGGCTAATAGTAAGAAAAACAAGGTAACAAATGGAAACATAAATGAAAGGGGCAAATGAGGAAGTGGTGACAGGTAGGGATGAAGTGAGGAACAGATGTAGTAAGTATTATGAAGGACTATTCAATGTGTTTGATGACTATGTGGTAAATGTAGTGTGTTTGGGTTGGGGAGGTACGTCAAGTGAGAGTGTCATGGAAATTGGTTAGGCAAAGAAGAGGTGGTGAAAGCCTTGCATAAGAAGAAATGTGGCAAAACAGCTGGAGTGGATGGCAATGCTGCTGAATTTCTTAGGAAATGGGGTGACTGTGCAGTTGATTGGTTAGGATTTTCAAAGTATAAACAGACCATGAGGAGGTGCCTGAGTATTGTCAGAATGCATGTATAGTGTAAATGTATAAAGGCAAGGGAGACAGATAAGAATGCCTGAACTACAGAGGTATGAGTCTGTTGCGAGAACCTGTTAAGTTGTACTGGAGAGTGGTGACCGAGAGGATGAAGGAATGTTCAGAGCACCAAACCAGTGATGAACAATTTGGTTTCAGGACAGGTTGTGGATGTGTGAATCAGGTGTTTGGTATGTAGAATGTGTGAGAAAAATGCTTAACAAACAAGAAGCATTTTATTTGTTTAAGGATAAGGTATTGAGAGAAGCAAATGCTAGGGTCTTAAAGAGAGGGGAAAGTATGCAGTTTGTAGGGGATGGGGGGTTTAGGAAGTGAGTCAATTATTGTTTGCTGATGATACAGTACCAAGAGGCAGATTTGAGTGGAGAAACTGCAGAAGCTGGTGACTGAGCTTGGGACAGTGTGCGAAAAGATTTTTTTTTTTAAGCTGAGATGGCACAGACAACTGAGGCCCTAATTTAGGGTGTGTTCAAATGGTTTGGACATATGGAAAGAATGAGTGAGAAAAGGTTGACATGGAGGATATGTGTGTTGGGTGGAGGGAACAAGGAGAAGCAGACCTAACTGGAGGTGGAAGAATGGGGGGGGATTCTGAACGATAAAGGCCTGAACACGCGTGAGGGGGAGAGGCGTGCAAGGAATAGAGTAAATTGGAATGATGTGGTATACATAGGTTGACATGCTATCAATGGACTGAACCAGGGCAAGTGAAATGTCTGGGGTAAACCATGGAAAAATCTGTGGGTCCTGGATGTGGATAGGGAGTTGTGGTTTCAGTGCATTACACAAGACAGCTAGAGACTGAGTGTGAATGAATGTGGCCTTTTTTGTGTATGTTTTTCTGGAGTTACCTTGCTGACACAGGGGGTGGCGATGCTGTTTCCAGTGAGGTGGGGTGGCGCCAGGAATGGATGAAGGCAAGTGAGTATGAGCATGCACATGGGTATATATGTATATGGCTATGTATGTTTATGTACATGTGTGTATAAATGTATATGTTGATATGTATAAAAGTATGAAAAAAAAAAAAAATAAGTGTATATGAGTGGATGGGTCATTCTTTGTCTGTTTCTTGGCATAACCTCGCTGACACGGGAAATGGCATTCAAGTATAATAATGATAATAATAAAACCTAGCCAGGTATCCATTTTATTGACCAACCTCTACAGGTAAAAGAACAGCTGGGTTAACTGTGTTCTCGGATGAGTGAGGAATGTGGGGAAAGAAAAGTCATTATCTAGGAAGAAAAAAAAATGGGTATGTTTAAAGTAGTCCTAACATTGTTGCAAGGATGCCAGGCATTGGTTACAAATAAGGTTATGCAAAGGAAGGAAAATGCACTGGATATGAAATAAATGTGGCAAGAGGTGCTTTGATATAGTAAGAAATAAAAGGGGAAAGAGAGAAGTGTGGCAATAATAAGAGTGTGGTTAAGAGAGGTGAAGAGTGTGTGTTGAAATGGTTTGGCCATATGGAAAGAATGAATGAGGAGCAGCAGACAAAGAAGATACTTGTTAAAAGTAGAGGGGTAAGGAGAAGAGGGAGAGTAAATTGGAGACAGAAATTTGGAGTGAAAAAGCTTTTAAGTGATTGTGGCCTAAACATGCAGGAAAGTGAAAAGCATGCAAAGGACAAAGTAAATTAGAACAATGTGGTATTTGGAGGATAACATGCTTTCAATAGACTGAACCAGGGAATGTGAAGTGGCTGGAGGCTGTGCTTTTGGTGCAAAGAATATGGCAGCTTGAGAACGGATGACAGCAGACTTGAATTTTCTTTGTCTGCTCCTGGCACTACCTCACTATCGTGAGAAATGGCAGATAAGTCTAAAATTTGAAAGAAAATTTAGTCCCAAAACACTGTGCCAGATTTAAATTCTGCCAGTGGCCTGTTAAGGGTGAGGTACAAAAGGCTAAGAAGCAGCAATAGAGTTCACCATTTATGAAGACTGCTTTGCTGCGGCCATCCACTCGAGGGAGTTCCCAAAAGGAAGAGGCATCAGAGATACAGAAAGACTGTCTAATCAAAATCTAACATAATTAAGCAAAACTTATGACCAATAAATAAGTTAAGAATGAAGTCTAAACATGCTTCTGTGCAAATGTTTCACACAGAAACTTAAGCTTAGGATCCATGAATTATACTTTCACAAACAATGAACTACAGTTAAAAAAACTCAAGCAAAGCCAGAATACAGAAAATAATGGTCAGCACATGTACATATATGTACCTACTGTATGTATTCTGCTTCATCTTTGGATTTTGCCGAGGATCAATGAAATCAGTACTCTCACTAAGTCTTACCAAATCCAATAGGAGGTTAATTAGAGGTCACAACTGGATGTTCAGCTTTAGCCATGCAAATTCAGAAAAAAGTGAAAGCATAAAACAGTAATATCCCCCAAAATGGCAGGAGCAAATGAAGAGTGCCTAAGTATCATTTGTCATAACACAAAAAAGATTGTGAAAGGAATAAATTTGGAGAGACTAAAAAGGGATTGTCTTAAGTGTATGGTGTGGGAGTAAACCTACTACAGACAACTAACCATGTACAAAATGATAAAAGCATTCATTAGAAGTAAAGATGGACTGACTGACTGTTTTAAGTTAAAGCTGGGCTTAGGCAAAGATAGAGCATCACCACGGCTATATCATGTTTACAATGATGAGATAGTAAGAGGTTATGACCAGAAACAATATTAATGTAACAGGAAGGAATTAGGTAAGCACCGAAACAGTTGAATGTTGTTGTTGTATGTCTATGATTCATGTATGTCATTATGTATGAAGCACATATGGCCATATGCTGTAACACACACATCGTTTACCCCAGACGCTTCACATGCCTTGATTCAATCCACTGACAGCACGTCAACCCCTGTATACCACATGACTCCAATTCACTCTATTCCTTGCCCTCCTTTCACCCTCCTGCATGTTCAGGCCCCGATCACACAAAATCTTTTTCACTCCATCTTTCCACCTCCAATTTGGTCTCCCTCTTCTCCTCGTTCCCTCCACCTCCGACACATATATCCTCTTGGTCAATCTCTCCTCACTCATTCTCTCCATGTGCCCAAACCATTTCAAAACACCCTCTTCTGCTCTCTCAACCACGCTCTTTTTATTTCCACACATCTCTCTTACCCTTACGTTACTTACTCGATCAAACCACCTCACACCACACATTGTCCTCAAACATCTCATTTCCAGCACATCCATCCTCCTGCGCACATCTCTATCCATAGCCCACGCCTCGCAACCATACAACATTGTTGGAACCACTATTCCCTCAAACATACCCATTTTCGCTTTCCGAGATAATGTTCTCGACTTCCACACATTTTTCAAGGCTCCCAAAATTTTCGCCCCCTCCCCCACCCTATGATCCACTTCCGATGTAGCTTTAATCAATCTCATTCTTTTTCTTGTACTTTACTTTTCTTTCATTGGGCTGTCATATTGGTTACCATACAAAGAAACTGAATCAGCAAACGATGGATATACAGTAGTGTAGGAATATGGATGAATCTTAATGAGATGAACACTGAAAAGGAATGAAAATTCAAAGACAGTAGTTGTATATAATAAATAAAATGAAATGTACAGGTTGTAGCAACAGAGCGTGAAGAATTTACAACGGTGCATTCATAGATTTCTGAAGACACTGTTAAAAGATGGAACTGAAAATGCAATATCACAAGTGCTGAGAAGCACCCATAATTCCCAAATTCACAGGGTATTTCAATGAAAAATGTGAACCATCACATTCAATTGTTCCATTGCTTATCTATTCAAATTTTTCTTCACTAAATTCCATCAGGTGCTCTTCTACCTATCTACAGATATATCCATGCCTTTTTGCATTCTTCCTTGATTCCATACGTCTAATAATTTTATTTATGCAGACATCCCCTGCAAAACATCTAACTATACTTTCTATTTCTTGCCTATGTCTGACATCAGTATCAAAAAGTGATGAAACTAATACTATTCCTTGTGATACTTACTTTCCTTACTTTGCACTACCTAGGAACCCTTTTATGAATTTAATGCAGCAGAAAGAAAGTTGGCTACCAGGTGTAGTGATGCTGTGTGTTTGTCTGCATGAGGTAAGTAAAAGATAGTTACGGAGAATATTTGTCTTCATCAAGGAATCTATATCTTGGGCATGAGAGGTCCTAAGATAAGTTGAATATGTGTATGTAGCATTTATGGATCTGGAGAAGGCATATGATAGAGTTGATAGAGATGCTCTGTGGAAGGTACTAAGAATATATGGTGTGGGAGGCAAGTTGTTAGAAGCAGTGAAAAGTTTTTCTCGAGGATGTAAGGCATGTGTACGTGTAGGAAGAGAGGAAAGTGATTGGTTCTCAGTGAATGTAGGTTTGCGGCAGGGGTGTGTGATGTCTCCATGGTTGTTTAATTTGTTTATGGATGGGGTTGTTAGGGAGGTGAATGCAAGAGTTTTGGAAAGAGGGGCAAGTATGCAGTCTGAGAGAGCTTGGGAAGCGAGTCAGTTGTTGTTCGCTGATGATACAGTGCTGGTGGCTGATTCATGTGAGAAACTGCAGAAGCTGGTGACTGAGTTTGCTAAAGTGTGTGAAAGAAGAAAGTTAAGAGTAAATGTGAATAAGAGCAAGGTTATTAGGTACAGATGGGTTGAGGGTCAAGTCAATCGGGAGGTAAGTTTGAATGGAGAAAAACTGGAGGAAGTAAAGTGTTTTAGATATCTGGGAGTGGATCTGGCAGCGGATGGAATCATGGAAGCGGAAGTGAATCATAGGGTGGGGGAGGGGGCAAAAATCCTGGGAGCCTTGAAGAATGTGTGGAAGTCGAGAACATTATCTCGGAAAGCAAAAATGGGTATGTTTGAAGGAATAGTGGTTCCAACAATGTTGTATGGTTGTGAGGTGTGGGCTATGGATAGAGTTGTGCGCAGGAGGGTGGATGTGCTGGAAATGAGATGTTTGAGGACAATATGTGGTGTGAGGTGGTTTGATCGAGTAAGTAATGTAAGGGTAAGAGAGATGTATGGAAATAAAAAGAGCATGGTTGAGAGAGCAGAAGAGGGTGTTTTGAAATGGTTTGGGCACATGGAGAGAATGAGTGAGGAAAGATTAACCAAGAGGATATATGTGTCAGAGGTGGAGGGAACGAGAAGTGGCAGACCAAATTGGAGGTGGAAAGATGGAGTGAAAAAGATTTTGAGTGATTGGGGCCTGAACATGCAGGAGGGTGAAAGGTGGGCAAGGAATAGAGTGAATTGGATCAATGTGGTATACCGGGGTCGACGTGCTGTCAATGGATTGAATCAGGGCATGTGAAGCATCTGGGGTAAACCATGGAAAGTTCTGTGGGGCCTGGTTGTGGAGGGGGAGCTGTGGTTTCGGGCATTATTACGTGGCAGCTGGGGACTGAGTATGAACGAATGGGGCCTTTGTTGTCTTTTCCTAGTGCTACCTCGCACACATGAGGGGGGAGGGGGATGTTATTCCATGTGTGGCGAGGTGGCGATGGGAATAAATAAAGGCAGACAGTATGAATTATGTACATGTGTATATATGTATATGTCTGTGTGTGTATATATATGTGTACATTGAGATGTATAGGTATGTATATTTGCATGTGTGGACGTGTATGTATATACATGTGTATGGGGGTGGGTTGGGCCCTTTCTTTCATCTGTTTCCTTGCGCAACCTCGCAAATGCGGGAGACAGCGACAAAGCAAAATACAAATAAATAAATAAAAGTGTTATACAGATGAGTGGTGTCCAAATCATACATGAGAAAGTGTCATTTGTACATGCCTGGGGAGTACAATTTCAGATGGGCAAATGTCTGGCTGGATAGAATTTAAGACTGGTTTTGGAGGGTGGTTGTTTAGTGCTTACTGAGTCATAATTGTGTGTATGTGCCCAGTCAAGACAGATCTGTTGGAAGATGGGAGATTTGTGAGTAAAGACAAGTAAAGTGTAAAGCATGGGATGATGGTTGGTTATGGTGTGGTTTGGGTGGGAAGGGTTTTGTGCTACTGCACAGAATTAGGTACCAAATGTGCTGAAGTGAGATTGTAATGACAGTCTTTATTTTATTGTGCATGAGTTGCACGTCTGTGGCTGCAAGACTGACTGATATTGTTCTCAGGGCCTTGTTTGCTATGATCAGATGTTCTGTTAAGACTGCTTTTAACAGGTGAATAACCAGGTATGTGATGCATAGATTAAGTTGGACTGCATGAGATATTTGTAGAGGATGCTATGGGATTCTTTTCCTTGTCCAAAACTAGTGCTAATACATGTTCTGACACTGTTTAGTTTGTTCACGACCTTTGTGATGACATTTGTGATACAGGAAGAAAGTGTTGTGTGTTGTAAGTAATACCTGGCATGGTTGGAGTTCTGCTAAGTGGAAGATGACCATTCAGGGATATGGAAGGGTTTAAACTAGATTCTTGTCTGTCTGAGAATAAAAGGATGAGAACAGACTTCTGTAGGGATGCAGACATTCTGTTCTTAGTTAAACAATGTTGTAAATGTGTGATGAAATTGTGAGGGTGAGAGAAGATTTTTGTGGGGATGTAGGCATCCTGTTCTCAAGCTAACCAATGTTGTAAATGTGTGACGTAATGTTGCATGTTTGTTGTTGCTTGGGTAGAGAAAGGGTATTCTGACTGTGAGATCATCTGCACATACGAGAACTTTTACAGTGTTGGTCTGCAGGAGGTCATCTAGGAAGATATCAAAAGGGGTTAGAGAAAGAAATGCTCTTTGGGCAACAGAACTGGTTAACCAAGTTCTGGAAGACAGTGTCAAGTACATTCCGTGTGAAGATGTGTCGAGGAACAGTGTCAAATACTTTGCTGATATCTATTGCCCCTAATACAATGCAAGAGAGGGGTTACAATTGGTTGAAGCCATCTGGGATAAGATGTGTGAAGTGCTTGGCTCTAAAGCCATGGTGAGTGGGTAAAAAAGGGGCATCTTGCTTAATTCTATTATGGATCAGCTTTTCACAGAGCTTGGCTACTGATTACAATAGTGATGTAGACCAATAAGAGGTGAGAGTTAGGAACTTGAGTATTTCAGGATGGTTGCTATGTTTGCAGGTTCCCAGACGTCTATGCCATACTCAATATACATCTTCATAAGACATGGTTACATTTGCTCCTACTCTGAATTCTCTGTTTGTTGGAAACTGATCCATCTACATATTTTACCTTAAATGCTTTGTTTTACTACTTTTCTGAATGAAATTTTGTGGTATACTATGTTAAATGCCTGAAAAAGTCAAGAAATACAATATCCATTCCCTTTCTTTCCATCAGAAAATCAAAGGTACTATTGCAGTCAGCTAATAACTGAGTCTCACTTTTACCAGGCATAAATCCCTGTAAACCCTACAGTCCCCAGACCAGAGAACTAGTTTAAGTTTGTCTAACCCTTTTAGTGTGTCTCTGACTTTGACTACAGCCTCACTAAGATCCTTTAGCTCGAATTATAGTAGTCTGTATGCAATCATGTTTATCAGTTTATGGCTGGAACACTCACTGCAATCATCTTATGTTTCCTGTTAGGTGTCTCATTATTTGTTTCCTTAGAGTCTACTACTGTTTCATAAAGAAGAGGGCAAAAGGTACAAAACAGATTTAAACAAGGAGCAACAAAGGCAAGAAAAGAGGTGGAGGAAGCTACAGCAAATAACATTCTCAATTATTACATAAACTTTGCATTCAATGTGATGTGCTAAAAATATATCTGAAGTAAAAATCAACAACAAAACTTTTTAATTACCTTTCTTTTATCTAAGCCAAAGTTTTAATCGCAGTGCATCCACTCCATTTAGATAATACCTGAAAGTAAGAAAACAATCATTTTAAGATTTTTTTCATAAAAGGTGCAGTCACAAACATGTCTACATCAAGGTCAGGTTCAATTAGAAATATACAAGGGGTTAATGAAAGGGAGAAGTAAAAGTATATCAAGAATTCTGGGGAAGTGGAAAACCTGTCTTTTAAAAATGTCAAGATCATAGTTGTTGAAAAAGATATGTGGGAGTAAAGAGCCCCAAAGCTTCAAGGGAAAAAACAGTTATCATGACCACCCATCTGAGATGCCAATGACCACAAAGTAATTATCTGACAAAGTAGCTAGCTGAGTATTATGTGATCAAGCTAATGGTGTGGGTACACTAGTAGTCAGCTCTTGGTTGCTTAAACCAATGTAATTACACAGAAGAGGGAAGGTGAACTAAATTCGTAGCATAGGGCAATTAAATCATGTTGTGAGGACAGCCTGGAAGAACTTATAAGTTGCTCTGCTTTAACATTAACTCTGTAAAGAAAGAATGTAGAGCAGCACTCCAAACAAGGAGAGATCAATCCTTTGTACAAATGAAGCCACTTTTCTGAAGATAGGATATTTTGACATTTACATACAGCTCTATGATCTTTGTGACAGAGGCTTCAATCCAGGCTGTGGAAATGAGCTATTTGAAAGGCGCATGTGTTACGACTGTATGGAATGAAGAAACAAATGAAGGGGTGCAAAAAAATCTGATAAGGGAGGGAATATTAAGGTGAAATTGTGGAGATGTTGAGTGGAAGAAACGTAATACTTTGAGGTGGTTTGGGCATGTGGTAATAATGACACGGATAGTTTACAAGGAGATTATATAATAGTACAATTAAAGGGGTTGGTGTGTGAGAAAGACCAATTGTAACACAGAGAAATAGAATGGAAGAGCACAGGAGGAAGAAAGGAGGCAGACAGCATGGAATGGTGTATGCAAGAGAGGCATTTAAGAACAGGGATAAGAGGACACTTTTTCCTTGGCACCCCCTTGATGGCAGTTCCTGGAGACAGCTATACAGAGAAATATTGATAGACAGATACAAATGGTGCCTAGTTTCTTAAGAATGGTGGGTAAGCTATCTGCTTAATGTAGGGTTTCCATGACATATGTGATGTCATGGTCACACCATTTATTTACACTGTGCTAAGTGGTGGATTTACAGATCCATCAAGAGAGATAAGAAAGTTGTAACGTATTTTCAAGAACTGTGTTTTGGAGCCATTAAACTTTTTATCTATCCCTTTCAGAGATCCTGTCCAAGTCTGGGTCTACAGATGAAGTTGTGCTATGATGAGATGCAGATGAAGAGAGAGAGGATGGAGCAGATTTAATGAAAGTAAAGGAATGCAATTTTGAGTCATCGGCATATGATCACATTTTGTTACCTGTTTAAGAAAGGAAATTGTTAATAAAAAAAGGGAGAGTATACATGGCAGGACAGAACCAAGAGAGAGGCTGCTGCTGACACAGAAAGTTGTAGAGGTTGGGCCATCAACAACTATGGTGACAGAGCAGCCAGAGAGGAAACTAGATATAAGGCGGCAAAATGAGGGAAGGAAGACAAAACACTGGAGCTCAGAGGCAAGATCTGAAGCCAACCCTTATGAAAAGCTTAGGAGTCTCCAAAATCTTTCAGGGGTGACAACCAGACATTAGTAAGATGGGAAAGGATATCACTGGCAGATTTTGCTTCAAGGAGAGAAGACTGTGATATTTAAGACATTCAAGGATATGGGAGTCTGATAAACCATAAACCATTACTATCTTGGTTGTGGACAGATAGTACCAATAATCATATGAAAGGTAACCAGTGAAGGATCCGAGCTCAACTCTTCAATGTCTAAACAATGGCTCTGTTAAAGTATGGGCTCTTAGAAGCAAGCAAGTAGAGCAAGGATGTGAAGCTGTTAAACTTCACAAATTCTAAGTCTTTGTTCACCCTGGGAGAAGTTGAGCTGGTTACTTTCAAACAAGGGTTGTGTTAAAAAATGTAGGGTAAATTGTAAGTGTGACAGAATGTTCTACATGAAAATTTTTCATCAACAGTTGTAGTATCACTGCCATAAAATACAGGCTTTGAAAGATGACATATCATTTCTCTACCAATGGTAAAGCCATTGTCACATACATTTCCATAAAGTAGATCAGTTGTTTTTCCCTTTTCAGGTTACTTACCCTCATGATGCTGGCAATTGCAGTATGACAACGTCATGCTGCTACAGCAGCGAATAATTTCATGGATTTAACTTATGTCTTCAATAAAATTTTTCATGCAAAATAGATACTGTATCTATAAAACTTATATGTGGTAACACAAACATTGTCATACACTATATATGCTGGTGTAACAAGAGCAAGAAAAACAAAATACCAAAGCTATATGTCTGGCAGTGGTGAATGGCTTACACTACCAGATAACATGCCTCACAACATCAATGTAAACAAATGTATCCAAACAATTTCTAAAGTTTTATAATCAGGGATTAGGACTCAATTCACTGCCACACTTAAAATCTTTTTTTTCTCAATTCCAAAATCAGCCATAACAGAAGTGGTTGCAGGATCATAAACCTGCTGCAATGAAAGGATTAATTACAAGATAAGAATAAAAACCTCCTTACTGAGGCTTCAAAAACATATAATATCACACCCAGAAACTTTTTCTATCATGTTCTGGTTAAGAGTTTCCTCCCTGAGGGATGTAATTGTATTAAATTTCTTGAAGACCTCTATCAAGTTCATAAAGCATTTTAAGGACAGCATTCACATCCATCAACTGCCTGGCCAAGTATCATGTCCACTTCCTTGTTTGCTGAAACCAACAAAGCTTTCTTAATGCTTAAAGACTGTACTTTCCAGTCTTTCTTTGCTCACATGCGACTCTGAAAACTGTCCATAACTGCCTGAAATTCATTTCTGAAAGCTGCCAATGCGAGTGAAGAACCTTGAATAAAATTCTGTCCATCAAGGAAAACTCCTGCCACATAAAAGTGGTGAGCAGGGAAAGTTTGATCTTGGACAAACATCAACCATCTTACTGATGTCGTAACCACTGTTCAAACACTCAGGATATGGTATCCACCTCTCATTCATCATGTGGTAACAACATAATTTCACATAACCTGGTCCAACTGATAAACTCCAGCATATGTCTCTTCACTCACCACACTTCCTTCTCCTCCAAATACTCCCTCTAAACACCAGCTATGGTACTTTGGAAGCAACGGAAGCAGTGAATGGATTAATATATCATTATTCTCCTTGCTGTCTTTCCTCAGATGCTTCTGTCTCTGCCTAGCACAGAGAAGAAGTTCCTGCTGTAGGAATACAGGAATATATCACATCATCTTCTTGGGTTCTATCCAGCCTAATGATCAATAATGCCTGTTTTGAGTTCATTTGGGGAAGGGAATTTACATGATGGGTTTAGAAAACTTTCCTTCTATTGCCTATCACCTATTTTTTGTCTCTACAATGGGCTGAGAAAGAAACAATTCTTTCTATTGCCTGTTGCCTATTTTTCATCTCCATTTGAAATCAATGCAAGTGTGCTAATCTATGAGATGATGCATTCCTTTAACCAGAAAAGGTTGAATGACCCCTTTCTTTCCATTTATAAATTTTCTGGTCTCAGAGTAAAAATAACTCTAACACCTTCTGTTAATCCATGTTTCCTTCCCTTTTCCATACCAACAATATCATAACTATTTCTTCCATTAATAACACTAACTCAGTCTATTTTTCTCCCACATTCCACTTAGAAGGATCTGAAAATGTTCAGCATACTATTTAATAAAGGTTGAGAGCAAATATAGCTAAGGAAAAGAATCATCAATACAAAAGGGAAAATTTCTTCAACTTTTTCATTGGTGGTTATATACAGAACCGACTACTACCTGGAACTTCTAGGATGCCAAAACATTTAATCGCAGTCATTAAGTATGAAGCCATAATTTGTACCCCCAATTTCAATCGAAGGAAAATTACTGCATACTTACCGGAACAGTCGTTTGTCTCTCACAAATCCTAAGTTTTCATATAATTTAAGTGCTGGCTTATTGGTAATCTCTGTTTCCAGCACAACTTCATCCGCATCGTCAGACGCCATGGCCCGTATTGCTCTCTGTACCAAATTTGACCCTGTGGAAGATTTTAGTGCATGGTATACAGGTCTGAACATTATGTAGTGTATCTACATATCTTATTTTTAAATGTTGTATGTTATACATAAATATGTTAAACATTTGTGAGAAGTGATGGTTCAGACCTCCAGACATTCTTGATTTTCATATGAGAAATTTTGGTGTTACACATGACAGGCCACAAGATGATCAGGCTAAAAAAAATTATAACTTTGAGGCCTTTTTGATTATGTAGATATTTCATTGATAATGTCATTAACTATCAGTGGCACAAATAGATATTGCAATGCCATGATTAAAAATCATTAGATGTTGCCTTAATTACACTTACAGCATTGAGCTGATTACAGAGTTGAGGAGATAAAGATACTTTTCAGTCTCTCCTTACTAATGTCTCCCCTAAAAAATAAGTACTAAACGAGTACCAGAAAATTATCCCTTACTGGGACACCAATACATGCTATGGGACAAAGGATAATTTTCTCTGGTTGCTTTGCTTTCTACACCTCATGGATAACAATCCCCCAGCTGAAAATGATCATCTCTGGAAAATTAGACATAACTACAATGTTGACATGTTACAGTAAATCTTATACAATCAATCCCAAAACTTACGAGGCTGTTGTACTTTTCTAAGGTGCTTGGTATTCAAGCATGGAGAATGAGTGTCCTGTGTGTCATGCTGGAAACCCTAAATTGCTGAGGTTTTGGTGCTTGGCCATTCAATGTTACAGGAAGGAGTAGGCCTGGATTCATGTCTGTCTAGGGCTAAAAGGGTGACAAGATTTCTGTGAAGATGGACAATGTGTTCTGAGTGAGCTACTACCCTAGTTGTGTAATGTAGCTCTGCAAGTTTGCTGTTGCTCCTGTGGTATCTGGGTGCTGTGATGTGACTGTGTGGTTGCCTGCATATGTAAGGACCTTCATATTGTGGCATACAAGAGTTAATAGGAGGTAATGCTGGAAGAGATAAAAGAGGGTTGTAGAAAGAACTGCTCCCTGGGGAAATCCACTGCAGACCTTAAGGGATTGGAGGTGGAGCATTTTTGTGTGACTTTGGGTTGGTGACCAGCTATGAAGTTGGCCAACCACTTTCTGTCATTGTTGTGTAGGGTAGTGTCAAGAATCTTTAGTGTGAGGATGTGTCAAGGGACAGCATCAAATGTTTTGCTGATGTCTATTGCCACCAATACTGTGCAGTTGGGGAGCTGTGGCTGGCTAAGCCATCTATGTTGTCTGAGGTCTGTGTGTTGTGTGGCAATGGAATGATTGGGTTTAAAACCTTGCGGAGGTGGGAGTCAGATATTTTGTTTGATTCTACTGTGGATCAGTTTCTAAACAAGTTTGGATAATGAAGACATAAGTGATATGGGGGCAGTATGAGGAAGGGGAGCTGGGTAGTTTGGAGGGGGTTGTAGGATTGGTACTACGTTGGGAGGTTTCTACTTTCAAGAACTTTGTTGAGTAGCCAAATGGGATTGAAGGTATCTGTAAGTGCTTGGATTGCTAATGGACCTAAATGTTGTATAAGAATGTTTTATATGTTGTCAGGGTCTGTAGCAGGAAAGTTCTTTATAGTTTTAACTGCACTGCTTGTGTCAGTGGGAGTGAAGGGTGGGTGAAATGTTTCTGGATGGGTGGATGGATGGATTTTGTTTGGGTTATGTATGTATGTATGTATAAACACTGGTACACTGCATACTAACATCATAGGAAAACAATCACCTTTTACAAGGCTGTGTCACAGTCAGCACAAAGGAAACAGAATTGTCAAAAACCTTTGTGTCACCAGATGGAGTGCAACCTTAAGGCTCCAGAGGCCCCATAAATGGGGTCCTGGGTCTCACTCTTAATAAATATATACTGCATGTCCTTATAATTTAGGAGCATAATGAACTTATTCAACCTCCTCATACAGAATGGTCTCTATATACAAACAGATTTAAAAAATCTTTGTATCTTTGAAAACTACAGAATTCTTACCAATTTTTCTCTTTCGAAACCTGTGATCAACAGCAAGCATGGCAATGTAGCCTCTTACGGTCACTTTCTTGTGCACATCTAACTTGCAGACAATGGCTCCAACAACTTCTCCACTGGACACAGCCTGAAAATATTTACAAACTAACAATTTTCAAGAAAAATAAGAGAACCATCTTACATCATACTAATGCTGTAATTTCTTTTCACATCCTCTTGGATTGATAGCAATCTAAAATTACAGTATTAACTTAAGTATTTTTTCCAAAAAATTTAGAAATTCTTATCATTCTTAGAGCCTCTTTTCATTAAAAAAGATCTTCTACATAACAATGTCCTGTACTTTAAAGGACCAATTTGTCTCTTAACTATGGTTATTCAGAACATGAGAAAATCCCCTTGTCTCCTGTTGGTAGGTTAATCTTTCGTGCTGTAATAAATCATGAATTACCATATCATAGACTAACTTGAAAGATTCTGTCAGTGCATTACGAATGCAACTGAAAAATATTTTGGGTCTCAACATACATCTGCCATTCTGAAAATAACTTTCATAAAAAATAAATGTTTACCAATAAAACAAAACTCCAAAATCAAAACTCAGAAAATGTAATAATGCAAAAATAAAGCTTTAAAAGTGTTGTATTGTATCTTTCACTCGTTTATATAAGCAAAGCAGCCTCTTTAAATACAAACAAGAAATCCTGGCTCAAATTGCATGGGATCAACTCTTCACCAGTGGTTCTAGAAAAAACTTTGAAGGTCATGAAACCCTACAGCTCACACAATCTGGCTGGCTTAGTACACACTGCAAATAATATCTATCCTTGGCATTCTTAATTTTCTTCACAATGCACTGCATAGTGTTTCTGATGGGTGCTGGCAGTGTGCTGAATAGTTCTGGACCCTAATCAAGGCCATCTCATTAACAGTAGAGCCTAAATGTTTTCAGTCATTCCCAGTAGTTCAGTGTTTACAAGATGATATATAGACACACATATCCCGATGAATCCTACAGTCTATTACTTATCTGTAGAGAATTTCTCCATTTATTGGGCCCTATCTTTTTGAAATTTATCAAACAACTTTTTAAAATTCTGTATACTGTCAACAATCACAATCTGATCACAACTTATTCAATTCACTCACTACACTGATACAAAAATAGTGCATCTTTAACAAATCTTTCTCACAAGTCTTTTGCATTGTTTCATGTTAAGCCTCTGATAGCTCTACCTTTGCATCTTATGAGGAGCTGTTCAATGGCAGTAGTCAAACTGGTTTAAAAATCTGAGGGTTTTTGTACTGTACAACATACAGGCTTATGTACTCATCACCATCAACTACATTAATAGTGCAGGTACTCTATCAACATATATATGATAATCTACAATGCACTGTTGTTTAAATGTTACAGACGTAATTCTACGTGACTGCAAACTGTGTTGTGACAGCAGGCAGAGTGGCCCCCATACATAAGGAGGTGACAGTGTGTTTCCCATGAACTGATGAGATCAAGGTGCATCAGACAAAAAACAAGGGAAAATGACATTTTTCATGGTACATCTTGACCTTAAACAGGGCACAATTTTCAAACATACGAGTCCAAATCTTTAATTAACACATACCAAAACCTACATAATTGTGTGTCATAGCTACTTTTTTCCTTACTCTGGCATGCAAGAATCCCCCCCTACTCCTTGCTGGTATTAAAAATAAAATCAAAATAAAAGCATAGCTTACTTTTAAATGCAGCTCTGGTCGAAAAAAGGGCAAGGCATCACTTACAAATCTGAAAAAGGGTAAGGTGCCACGCCATAAAGGCAAGGTGCTATGCTGGGCTGAAATCAGCCTACAAGTAACACTGGTAGCCAGGGTTGGGTGACTCATTATCCATCTAAATACATGGACACAAAACACTCTCAACCTCTGACATTTACTTGCTATACATGTAGCAAAGGGCTACATCAGGAATGTATCTTCTGGTGAGTATAGAATATAAAGTAATGCACTGAACAACAGATGCTTACTGTACTCTACTGTCAACTGCTCGTAAAGTACGGCAACATTATAATATTTACATATGATAAACTACATAGCACAGTCATATAAATTCTACTGAACTGTACACTGCACTGTGACATAGGGAAGCAAGAGTGGCCATATGCACAATTTTTCTCTTAGGAGATATGAATAAGGGAAAAGAACTTAGAAAACAATTAAACACTGTCATAAGTTGTGATGTACGTGAGTGTGTGGAAAGAAGATTCCTGATCCACAATTAATCAGAACCATGTTACTACAAATGGCATATGAGCATAACTTTTTTTTTTTTTTTTTAGAAAAGTCAAAACAGCAAATACTGATACTGCTTTCCGTTACTGTTGTGGAGTGTTAAGTACCTTTTGTGTCAAGATATGTTACATGATAGTGTCAAATGTTCTGTTAATGTCAACTTGTGTTTTTGTATAACTACTTCTGAGACGATAGCAACAAAACAAACACATACACAAAAAAACCTTAAAGACTAAATATGAATTTTCCAGTCAGACTTCAAATCATAAGCCCAGTCAAACTCTTCTTTCCCGAAAATTAACCCTCAGATACAATATCATAAAATGGTTTGCATGGTAGGCACCAGGAATCATCATAGTAGCATTATTTTCTGAGGGGTTCTTCTGAACAAATTACCAATATTTTAAATGGGTGACGTTTCTTAACCATTAAAGTTGCTTGCTGGAGAGGCTACCTTTGTCTGGAAGTTATTTTGAAGTGTAATCATATATGGTACATAAACAAAAATGTGTAAATCTATGTCAAAATATACATAAATAGATGTAAGCAGTAACCAGATTTTTAGGAATATCTCTGTCAAAAAGGATATACTTCAGGAACTCATCCCCCGGCAATTACTCTACCTTACACTCTTTCTTGCCCCCTTAGCTACTCCTTACTGGAGGCTTTATGAATTACCTTTAGCACAATATTATGGTTGTCCAAGTTAACTTATCTCATTTTTCATACACATCCTTTACTTTTACAAGTATCTATTTCATTTAAGAATGGGAAACAAAATTTGAAGAACTCATTTTTTGTCTATATCTTGAAAAATTATCATTCTGTCAATGTTTAAGAACTAATACAATCAATCTTCTATGGGAAAAGTCATAATGACAATAATAAAAAAAAAGAGTATATATCTATCCTTAAGTGATTAGTTCCTCATTACACATTCTTAAGATGCCAACAGGTATGGAGATGTTTCTCTACATCCAAAATGACTTGAAAAATATTGAATAAGATCAAACACACAATATTCAGTTTGATAACATTTCATCAATACATCTCTACAGTATCAAAATGATTATATAGAAAAAAAAATACTTAATTATATATTATCTATAGGCAATGGATAGCCCCATAAAAACTAAAAGCAGTGCAATTAGGATATTTTTCTGAAGCAGAAAGTGACAATAGCAAGTCTTGGTCTTCCTACCACCACAAGATCTACAGGCAACTTCTCTGTTATAAATGCCAGTATGGGAAAGCTACCCTAACACAACCTAATAACATTAAAATCTTACTTTTAAAGCACCAGGGAAATGATTAACAGACCCTAAAACATACAGCAATAAACTTTCTACTTATAGTAAAAGTGGCCAATTCATTCGGAGACACATAGCACATCCTACAGAATAAGTGAAAGAGGGGAGGTTCATGAATATGTGGGAAAAGTGAGGCTGACCAATTAAGCAAAAGTAGGTGGAACAGCAGTAAGAATCTCACCTAACATCAGAACAAAAATAACTTTACTAACATTAATTATACATGACAGCTAACATCAATTATACATGACAACTAGAGACCGAGTGTGAACAAATGTGGCCTTTGTTGTCTTTTCCTAGCGCTACCTCGCGCGCGCGTGCAGGGAGGAGGGTGTCATCTCATGTGGCAGAGTGGCGATGGGAATGAATAAAGGCAGCAAGTATGAATTATGTACATGTGTATATATGTATACGTCTGTGTATGTATATATATGTATATGTTGAAATGTATAGGCATGTATATGTGCATGTGTGGACATGAATGTATATCATTGTGTATGTGGGTGGGTAGGGCCATTCTTTCGTCTGTTTCCTTGCTCTACCACGCTAACGCGGGAGACAGCGACAAAGTATAATAAATAAAATAACTAACATTAAAGTGATGTGCTGCTAGAAATCACATGAAATGGAACTGTTTGGGAGGGTAAGGCAGTGGTACTACCAACCAAAGAATGCCATGCTTTTTTACATGCTAAAATCATAGGTCTCTTGGCCTCTCCCACACTCTGACCATAACACTAAAAATCAAGTCAAATCTCAGCATCTTTGGTGGGTTTTAACAGATTCCAGTGATCTGTGAGAGTTTCACCCATTTTTTCATCAATCCCATAGTATACAGTAGGAAAACCACAAAAACATTATGAATTTCAGAGATGCACATCAATGTACTCTATATACTTCATAGAATTGGTTTAGAATGGAGGAGAGCATGATTTGGTGTACTATTCTATTTTGTGAATAATGAACACATGAATGGAGACTGCTATCATGATCAAGGAAAATGTGGTGTAAAGTTAAAACTACCAGAGAGCAGGAGCACCTGTGACAACACCTAACTTCCCATTATTGCTAAGATTTCCCACAGTTTTCAATATAATAGTTGATATTTACCAACAACATTGTAATCATCCTTAAACGCAACAATATACAAATATAAAAATAGGGTAAATTTTGGTTAATACAGGTCGTTAGGGAAGATTTTCATAAGTTCTGCTGATTTCTAGATGTTTAATTCACATTTCCCCTTATCTGTGTAGTCTTTCCTATCATATCTATTGTAATAGGACAAATACAGAGCTCAAATCATGCTCCCGTAACCTAAATCACTAAGTATAAGAAGTTCAACGATAAGCATTTCTTCCAATTCTGTTGGTAATTTCCATGAAGCACACTGTAACTTATGGATTTTGAAGAAATGCATATCAATGAACTTGTTTAATAGTAGTGGCTTACACCAGGGTAGCATAACATGATATGGAGCATTGTCTTTTTTTTTTTCCCTAAAATACCAGTAATAAATGTGGTAAAACACAGGTCTATGATAATTAGAGAAAATGTTGCATAAAAGTGTATGAAGCTTCTAGAATTAAAAAACTATGAAAACCTTCCCTAATTTTCCCTATCAATTCTAAATAATTATCCTAAATGCTTTTAAAAGTCAGATATGAATACTGTATGTGTTTGATTCCTAATACATTTCTCTGTGCCAAATTGCTGTATTCATTCCCTCCCATTGCATGCAACCAAACTGATGAAAGGTGACAACAATGCTGTTGGTACGTTTTGATGAAAATATTGAAAAGTAATGCAAATCTCAAACCTTAGGTAAGGTTTTCACGGTTTTCCTGATTTCTATTGGTGCTTTACTTACTCTTGCTCGACAGTTTTTGATGAACATCACTGCCATCCCCACCCATTTCTTATTCTTAAGATAATAATGATATAAATCACACTCCCCAGTTCGTATTCAATCTTACTAAGTGTAAAGAGTCCACTGATATGCATTTCTCTCAAATACATAAGTTATGATATTATTATGATACCCAAAAAGTAGAACTTTACCAACACAAAGTTCAGAACCACACAAATAACAAACAGATGTGGAAGAAATGTACATGAGTGGATTCCTTATACTTAGTAACAGTTTGAATATTTAACCTGGGGAGCATGATACAGAGCATTAATTCTCTTTACCCAAAAATGTGATAATGGGGAAGGAAAGTGTGGGGGTAAAAGTACGTTAAGCTTCGAGAGAGCAGCAAAACTTATGAAAGTCCCACCTAGCTTCCCCTAACAACCAAAAATAATTATTTCAACATTTGAAAAATATATGAAATTTATGTGCCTTTTGTATTCCCTTAATGGGAAGCATGTCCAATGTCCATTTCTCGTATCTGTTGACTGTATGTATTTCCTCCACCACATGCAACCAAAATGGAAAAGAAGACAATGAAAATGTTGCTGGAATATTTCACTAAAATTTTGAAAAGTACAGTACACCAATCTTGGCCCTTAGATCATTAGGAATGTTTTTCAATGATTCTGTTGATTTTTACTATCGTTTTCCTTACGTTTGCCCAACATTTTCCATAACTGTCATAGACATCCTCACTCATTATTATTGGCAAAGACAGAGATCCAGGAAAATACAAAGAAGAAACGATTGCAATATGTGTAGGAATATTGTAACTATAGAAATTAGAACAAGAGTATATTCAGATCTGAGAGGGAAACTGCTTAAGTTAGAAATTAAAAAAAGATGTAGTGCAAGTGAAAGGACCCAATGGTACCTTATCCAATATTTACAGGAAACAGCTCAATTTACAAATTCATGCTTTTATACAGTATTTGTTCGGGAGGACCTATTACTTCCCATACCTATAACTGACGTTAGCTTTATAGGTCAGCCACATATGAGTATCACACGAAGTATCAAATAATAAACTAAAGAATTTGAAAGTGGATAAAGCAGTGGTCTAAGATGGGGTATCCTAAAAACCTGCGCAGACATTCTAAGTCACCTCTCAACTGATATCTTCAAACTGTCATTCTATGCAGGCTTGGTCCCAGGCAAATGGAGAGAGAGAAAGAGAAAAGGGGGGGGGGGTGACCCCAAATCTCCCTGACTGGTTTGGAGTAGAAACTCTTAAAGGATAAGATCAGAGAATACTGTTGAACATACTGAGTTGTTTGTGATTAGCTATTCCCCACAAGGTTTTTGGAATAACAGTGGCACTAAATCTAATCTCCTTTGCTACTTAAATTACCTTGTAAAATCTGAGGACGATGACAATGTTGACATTATTTACCTAGATTAAGTTAAAGCCTCTGATAATGAATCTTACAGGAGACTGATATCAAAACTACAAACCACAAGTATAAGTGGATCACAGCCTTTCTCCAAGAGAGGTTTCCTAGGATTTGTTGAAAGGAAGAAAACTAAGTTTGGTTGTCGACCGTTAATGCCTTCAAACAGGGCAGTGTCTTGGGATCAATACTTTCCTTAATATATATCAATGACTTAGAAACTCAGAATCTCGAGATAGTCATTTCTTAGACAATGCAAAAATCTATCGAGTCACAGATGGAAAAGAGGAAGTGAGAACATTTATGTACGACATTAAATGTACGGAAGAATGGTATGATGAATGGCTCCTGATTTTTTGTGCAAAGTGTAAAAGTATGCATGTTAGCAATATTTATACAGGAGTAGACTTTGATATTTGTGGCACAAGTTTGAAAAACAAACAAACAAAAAACATCTTAAATTGGACTCAAGTGTGCATTTCTTCAAATCTGAAAGTGCAGCAGATTCAGCTAAGACTGTTACAGTAGGTAATAGAAAAATTTTCTATCTCTTACAAGGAAATCATTTCATCCTTATATTTGGTCCTTGTTATGGCTATCCCAGAGTATGCAGTACAATGTCTGTATCTAAATACAGCACTAAGTTGCTTCAAGGGACTGCTGATTTAGTGTGATGAAATATCTTAACTTTTAAGGATTCAGACATGATTTAAGTCAGTAAATTTCTGCATGGCCAGGAGAATGCAGATCTTCTTTCACTCTAATTCTTCAATATTGCATGGAAACCTATCAAAACTGAATTGGCGTGAGCTTCGGAAACAAATCTCAGGGGAAACTGGTTTCTAATTTGGTACTGGAATATGCTCCCTAAGAATACAATGTTGGTAACAAATATATCGCTTTCAAGTCATAAGATAATAAGCACATTGGATGTGTATGAGTTCCTCATCTGACCTCATATCTGGGGAGCTTACAAATACACTATCAATTAATTTCTTATCACTATCTGACCATAATTCCACATCTAATGTCACAATGAAATGACATTAACATATTCAATGCAATGCAGACATTTGCAACAAAATAGTTTGTGCCAATATAAGGAAAAGCAAGTGTATCAAAACTGTACATAAATGAGGTGACCACCATTTGGGACTCTTGTTAACACCAGGCTGTATACAGCTTATTGCTGTCTTAGCTACGAATAAATTCCCTCACAAGTTTATTTCTCCCTTGCTGAGTTGAGGAGGGAAAATGATCTTTTATCCAACAATTTCATCATTCAAGCTGTATTTCAGCACTCTGGGAGACTATACTGGTGAAAGTTCTAGGGCAAAATAATCATTTCCTTCTTTCACTGGCTGAGATTTTCCTCGCGCTACCTCGCAAACGCGGGAGACAGCGACAAAGTATAAAAAAAAAAAAAAAAAAAAAAAATATTAAACTTTGTTTTACTTGCTTATATGAACACAATTTTGGCAAATTGGATGGCAGAAACTGTTATTCTGGTAAACTTTGGTGTGTTATGGGGTTTCGTCACACCCACTGGGAGAGGTTAAGTGAGGGAATTCATAGGTCCTGTTAATCTTCTCTGTGTTTTACTTATATATCATCAATTCCCACATTTTCCCATACACGTGGCCCTCACAACTATCACTTTATTCAATGGAATATAATACTCCAAACAACACCCTTCAACTCGTATTGGTAAATATTTACATCATCACCAAATTACTAGAAGCTTTTGCGTAAGATATCGTGTGATTTTGTTCCATAATGCTAGTGCAGTGTTTAGAGAATAAAATAACTTGTGGCTCATGATCTGGAGCATCATATCTTACTGAATAACATATGATGCAGAAATGTGTGGCTAATTCACATAAAGACAATTACTACACATGTAAAAATAATCATCAGAACCTACAAAAACCCCATTTAGCAGCAGAAATGACTTTAGAAATGTGACAGCATTAAATATGTCTGCTACTGGGGATTACATGATCAATCAGTGTATTGTGTCAGATGACATCCAGTCCCATATCAACACAAATTATCTATCTGTTCAATCTGGCAAGAGACTTCTACACTCATGGAGCCCCATTGGAGACTTCTACCATGGTGGGGCCCCATCTCTTGAACTTTCTATGTCTTTGTAACCAGCTAGCATTCCCTATCTCAGTGGTTAGATGATACTAATCACTGACAACCCTAACATGAAGCCATTCACTGTCCTAACACTGCGAGAGCTCAATCATGGGCGAGACTGGTATATTTGTTAAAAATATTGAGCATCAACATTGCTACAGTGATTAGGTCAAGGATCTTAGGTTCTGTTGATTTTTTTCTACAAGTGCTTTATGTGTATTTCTTCAATTAATGCCACAATTTCCTTAATATACTACTAGTGCCTTATCTAACATTCAATGAACATAGCTAATGCTCAACTTCATGCTCCAACACTAGCCAAACCACCCAATACTTGGCAAGCTGCTGCGTCACAATTATTTTTTTGACCATTGGCAACTCAAGGGTGGGATGTTTTGATGGCTCCTTCTTTCCCTACATGTCGAAGCTTTGGAACTCTCTACCTTCTCATGTCTTTCCCAATCCCTATGACCTGGCACACTTCAAAAGACAGGTCTTTCACATCCTCAAAAATTCATAAATACTTTTCCTTGTCTTTTCTCTTTCCGCTTCATAATTCTCTATTTCAATTAAGGCCTGGCCTTGATGTGGACTTTTGTCCGTGACTGGAGCCTTCAACATAAAAAAAAAAAAAAAAAATGCATTCTCTAAATATTATGCTAGCACTGTAAAACAAAGTCTCTCCAAACCTAACAGTAATACAGAGTTAATCTATATATCAACCCTGTTATAATATTATTCAAACTTCACTTGGGGCACACCCTAAACATCAAAATACAGCTAAAATACCAAAATACAGTGAAATACAAGCAGGATACAATAGAGCTGGGGATGTGCCCCTGTGATGATATGGCATACATAGTCTTCTACCTAAATTGATATCACTTATGTTATTTTGCTTTACTGTATCTTGAGATATTTCTTGGGAAATCATTCCAAATGCATGTCATGGCACAAATTTCGATATTTACTCAGCAAATGCAAGGAGTCATAATGATAAGAAGTGCACAAATAAAATTCAATGATAACTTATGAGTACGAAAAGCAATGCTTTGGCTCTAATGATCTGCGCAAATCGGGCACTGCATCAACACTTGAACTGCGGAACAAAATCATAATAAAAGCATACAGAAATGCTTTGAACTGGTAATACAAAACATAAATTTCAAGAGTCAACAAGGTGTCCTTCAATATTACAGATAATTCTTCAATGACCCTACTACTATCCTTCTGCACGGTGCTGCAACTTCGAAATGATCATGAGACAAAATCACAAAAATGTATGCTAGTATAGAGAAGCAATACACTTAGTATAAATATAAATTTCATTAACTGAATGTTTCCTACATTATCAAAGGTGCATTCTGCTGACCCCATTGTAATCCTCTTGTATCTTAGTATACTTTGTTTTAGTATTTAAGGATACAGCTTCCACTGCACAACAAAAACAAAATATCCACAGCTACTTTTGATGTAAGGGTAAACTTAACTTTTACTAAACAATAATGCCCTGAATTATGCTACACCAGTCCATATGAACTTCACTATGCATGAACTGCAAATCCTAAACTTTTTCTGCTGACGCCTTTAAAGTAAAATCTTACACCAAGAACCACACCCAAAACTTCCCCTAAACTTTGCTGTAACAGTATCATATATATATATATATATATATATATATATATATATATATATATATATTTCTTTTTCTTTTAAACTATCCGCCAGTTCCCGCATTAGCGGGGTAGCGTTAAGAACAGAGGACTGGGCCTTTTTTGGAATATCCTCATCTGGCCCCCTCTGTTCCTTCTTTTGGAAAATTAAAAAAAAAACGAGAGGGGAGGATTTCCAGCCCCCTGCTCCCTCACCTTTTAGTCGCCTTCTACGACACGCAGGGAATACGTGGGAAGTATTCTTAATCCCCTATCCCCAGGGATAATATATATATATATATATATATATATATATATTGCTTTGTTGCTGTCTCCCGCGTTAGCGAGGCAGTGCAAGGAAACAGACGAAAGAAATGGCCCAACTCACCCACATACACATGTATATACATACACGTCCACACACGCAAATATACATACCTATACATCTCAACATATACATATATATACACATACAGACATATACATATATACACATGTACATAATTCATACTGTCTGCCTTTATTCGTTCCCATCACCATCCCGCCACACATGAAATAACAACCCCCTCACGTGCGTGAGGTAGCGCTACAAAAAGACAACAACGGCCACATTCGTTCGCACGCAGTCTCTACCTGTCATGTAATGATGCACTGAAACCACAGCTCCCTTTCCACATCCAGGCCCCACAAAACTTTCCATGGTTTATCCCAGACACTTCACATGCCCTGGTTCAATCCTTTGACAGCACGTCTACCCCAGTATACCACATCGTTCCAATTCACTCTATTCCTTGCACACCTTTCACCCTCCTGCATGTTCAGGCCCCGATCACTTTAAGTCTTTTTCACTCCATCTTTCCACCTCTAACTTGGTCTCCCACTTCTCCTCGTTCCCTCCTCTGACACAAATATCCTCATGGTCAATCTTTCCTCACTCATTCTCTCTATGTGACCAAACCAATTCAAAACTCTTCTGCTCTCTCAACCACACTCTTTTTATTACCACACATCTCTCTGACCCTATTATTACTTACTCAATCAAACCATCTCACACCACATATTGTCCTCAAAGATCTTATTTCCAGCACATCCACCCTCCTCCGCACAACTCTATCCATAGCCCATGCCTCACAACCATATAACATTGTTGGAACCACTATTCCTTCAAACATGCCCATTTTTGCTTTCCAAGATAACATTCTCGACTTCCATACATTTTTCAACGCTCCCACGACTTTTGCCCCCTCCCCCACCCTATGATTCACTTCCGCTTCCATGGTTCCATCCCCTGCCAAATGCACTCCCAGAAATCTAAAACACTTCACTTCCTCCAGTTTTTCTCCATTCAAACTTACCTCCCAATTGACTTGTCCCTCAACCCTTTTGTACCTAATAACCTTGCTCTTATTCACATTTTCCTACTATTCACCATTTCCCACACCAGCGAGGTAGTGTTAATAACAAAGGACTGAGCCTTTGAGGGAAATCCTCATTTGGTCCCCCTCTCTGTTCCTTCTTTTTTCATACATATTCGCCATTACCCGCATTAGCAAGGGAGTGTTAAGAATATAGGACTGAAACTTTATAGAGAAATATCCTCATGTGACCCACTTCTTTGATCCTTCTTTTGGAAAATCAAAAACAGGAGGAGAGGATTTCCAGACCCCCACTCCCTCCCCTTTTACTTGCATTTTAGGACATGCAGGGAATGCGGTTTATTTTTCTTTTTTTTTTTTTTTTTTACACATTTGCCATTTTCCATGTTAGCGAGGTAGCGTTCCTGAACAGATGAACAAGCCTTAGAGGGAAATCTCCTCATATGGCCCCAATCTCTTCCTTCTTTTGGAAAAGTAAATTGGAGGAGTTTCTCATTGTGCACAGAAACCGAGTGGTGGGAGTGCATGATAATTTCACCCCACAGTTACTCATTCTCCAACCATGCCAATGAAAGCACATTTCTGTGAGTTTCCTAGGAAGGGAACCAAGCGGCGTAAAGCTACATTTTCAATCAGAGGACCAGGTAGATGATTCTTGATCAATCTATAATGTCAACCTATCTTTAGATCGTGTAGTGAGTAATTTTATGGACAATGACTCTATCATGACTGAAAACTGACCAAAATGTGGTGGGAAGTTTACTGTCAAAAGCGATGATGACACCTTCCACTCAACATAGAGAACCTGCATGTAATGCGTGCACACGTTAACTTCTCAAACTTAAATAATTTTGCTGTTATGAAAAAATCATTGGTGAATCATACTGACGAAAAGGCTTATTACGTACGATAAAACTATCATAATTTGCAAATTTTTCCTTTTTTGATTTTGTGTATATAAACAATAAAATAAGCACAGAGGCAACTATCTTGACACTCAAGCCTTACTCCAACACTTTTCATTTTGTGTTGAAAAATCCACAAAACTTCGACATCATTAGAGTGAAAACAGTGGATGAAACATAATCCTGAAGTGAACACTACCATTGTACTTTGAATATTTTTTAAACTGTAAGGCTAACAGCATTTTCTAAACTTAAAAAAAAAAAGTGAATTTTGGACACCGGAAAGATAAATTTACTTAAGCATTAAAGGGTCAAGATTCGCTAAATGTCAAATTACACTATTTGTTGGATTTAATGTTAGTATGTTTCCACTTATGTTTTGGCTACTATGTGAGTAGCATGATGTTTTTAAAGGTCCCAGTAGCTGAAAACTGCTAATCTATCCAAAATGGTGCCATGACATACATTTGTCACAATAGCTCAATAAAATTCTTAAAATACAATCATAAAGCAAACTGATATATTTGCAATCAATTTAGGTAGGATCACCATAAGTTATTTCCCTGACTCGTGCACTATACTTGTTTTTCTAAGCTTTTATGTATCTTAAGCCATATTTCAGTGTTTATTTTCCTCATTAAATTATCAACAAAGTGGAAACTCACCCCATGAAAATCCCATCAAAAATTTCTCAGTGGCATCCTCACGACAGAAGGCGAAAGCAAGGAAGATCGAGACATGCACAACGTAATCACTTCTCTTATACATCAAAATATCCTAATGCACTGTCAAACTGCTCTAACATTAATATAACCACTTTACTGATAATGTGTGAACTGTCAAATATTTCACAGAAAATACTGATGCGGTGCAACATCTCCACGCCTTTTAGTATCATCCCTAACCAATACAAAAACAAAGGACTTACATACCAGGAAGCACAACTTGGGCCAGTTATGTATAAAATATCTATAAGTATATATTGAATAAGGTTCAGATAAATCCTTCTGTATTAACCTCATTATGGCCGACATTTGTAGTTCATTTTCATAATTAACATAATCTACTTTCAGATCACTGTCTACGGTTGACGGAACAGGACTTATGCAAATTTCTGGTGTTATTAAACTTTCACTGGTTGAGCTAAGATCATTTTCACTTTTAGGTTGCGTGCTTTGTGAACTGTTAGATGTGTTTCTTGTCCTTGGTCGAGCACCAGAAAATGAATGGGAAGAATCCGACGACTTTTCTGAGTTAATGGAAAACGTGTCCGAAATAGCGATACTATTGCTACTGGTGGCTTCAGACACAGAATGGCCATTACACACAGACCCATTGATATCGGATTTGGACATGGAATCGTGACTAGACTCTGAACACTGCTCTTCCAACACAAGCGACTTAGTTGATTTAACCGCTGGCACGTGCACCTCGGCATCCGTGGTGCCTATCTTCATCCCATTCATGACACCCATCTTGAAGGTGAGTTTCTCTCTCAGTTCACTTGCCAACCCAGAGCCATGAGCGGTCCCATCTGCCACCGCCCTCTTGTCCATGGCAGGGGCGGCGGCGGCACCACCACCCTCTGCTACCGTCCTTTTATCCATGACGTGGGCGTGGGGGCCTTTCGCCCTGGCACCGTGCACAGGGGCCAAATCAGCTGACTGGCTCGCGACGGTGTGGCACGCCACCAGAGACGGGATGTCTTCCACCAATACCCTCCTCAAGTGGGTCTCACTCATGGTACTCTCAGGTTCTACAGCACATCAGAGACGTTTTGACAGTGCCCACACGGCCCGGGTACCGTCGCAGTTAAGGCCCGCCATTATCTCGTCACTCGGGGTTGTGTTATGTTTGGATCGCAGACGAGTTTCTTCGACCTCCTCATCAGGGGGATAGGATGTTGTTCCAGTATTTTTACATTTCTATATTCCTGACGTGAAATAGACTAATATCTATCGACCCCTATGGTAAAAAAGGTTGAATTGGAGTATATTCTTGAATATGGTGTCGAGGTATGTTAATGAAAGTAGATGATAATTGTGTTTTATAGACTTTGCTTGAAAAGTAGATTTTAAGACATAGGGTGTACATGTTATTATATCATCTATAAAGGACCTTAAATATACTTCATTACACATAGTTTATATTTACAATAAATGTACATTACAATTACAGCCAAAGTAAACATCTGGAGAGGCTGAGAATCAGCTTATTACGAAAAAGAAATTAGTTAAATTTTTATCAAGAGGTACCTTTTCTTATTCAGTGTCAGGAGTAATTTTACGTTGATATAACATATTAATATTCCTCTATGGGGTCAGTGAAGATCCTTCTAAAAATCAAATGAATATATTCCAAAGCAGATCTGGTCATGCCACTCCATTTCGAGCCATGTACTAGGCACGTAGGATATAAAAGTAATCATTCCACGATAAAGAATCTTTTCATATTATGATAGCATCAGTTTTATTTCCATCATAAATATGTATATAGTTTTCATATAATGTAAGTTCATTCATTGGTACATCATGTGAAAGGCGTTTGCGTATTTATCGGGCGCGTTGCCCACACTTTGGAACAATGTTGTTTAAATTTCTGAAATATGCTAGGGACGGTATGACAGATTTACTTGGAAAAACTAGCAATACGATAATTATGTATAACAATTGAAATAAAGGGATTTTTTTTTTCTCTCCTGCATTGGTATTCATGATGGCACATCCTCAAAACCGTATACAATGGACGTAAATCAAAGCTATGAGCATATCGTTTTTCAAAAGCTTCAGCCATATATCTCTCTCTGTGAGGATTTGAATTCTTAATATCAGGCAATGGTGTATGATTATCTAACTCAATTCACAAATATTGAAGACCGCTGAGATGTAACAAGGTTATATAAGTAACCCAAGTTCCCTACAAAGATATAAATACAATTATTCTATTCTAAATATAATTTCATTCTTGGATATTATTTCATATTACAAATTTCTTTTATTGATACAGAGGTTTTGTGATATTATATTGCCTAACCTCTGTATAATTTAGAAGTATCATGCAACGACAGGTCGAGATTTCTACTATCAAACCATGTCGACTGACTCATGATCCAAATGTATTATAACCCAATAGTAAGATACCACTTTACCACTCATCTGAATATAGAAATATAAAGTCATTCTAGACGAATTATCAGTATAATTGCATATGTTATACCGGAGCTAAATCAGAATGAGTATATAAATGGTCCAGACAGTATATACAGAGGAGGCTGAAGCAAATTAGAAGTCTTTCAAGGCAGGAGAGACTTAAAAATAACCAAATCTGCCTTACCTAATAACTTGCTGTGGAAGGGAAATACGTAGACTGAAGTGTGCATGAGAGGATGAGACATCTACAATGTGGGGGTGTATTATTGCTGCATCTTACTTACCCAACACCATTAGCATCGAAAGAGATTTCCCTGTTAAAAACATTCTCTCAAAAAAACATTTTTATGTAGATATAAGGAAAAATGATCCACATTACTAATAATCTAAGTTTATTCAGTCCTTCAACTGCAGTCTGAGCTTGCAAGATGAGATATCTGCACTTAGGAAGAGGGTTACTAAATATAAAACAACAAAGAACTTTTTTATTGGCCTATTAATCACTGCTAATGCCTTACGAAGTTGAAGTCGAACGATGAAGGCAATCAATACGAAATGCAGTCAGTCACTTCCTCTCTCTCAACCAGATTAAATGAATATAACATCTTTATCTCACAAGCAATTAAAAATATCCATGTTCAATTATCTATATTCTATCGTATAGTGTTTTAGACAGTGCAATACACTGAGATGAGGACAGTTGGGTTTAAAATTTCGGACAGACTTGACCATGTCGGTGTGGCTTAAGAATACAGGGTGACACATGAGGAGGACCAGCCCCACAAGAAAGAAAACAGCATAAGGTGATGGTCCACATTGGTGGTGTTTTGAACAAGTACTGGCCCACAAAAGGCAAGCCTTTTCCCCCCATCCCAACGTTTCAAAAAGGGAGAGGGGGATGGTGTATCGATGTACTTGTGGCCTTTTCTCCTTTTTTATTTACTTTTTTTGGCAGAACTACAAAAATGAAGATAGTAAATTAGGTCTACAACTGACTAATAAAGCAAAGGAGAATGTATGTAAAGTATTATGTAATGATGAGGAAGATCATTTCTATGAAGCACCTACCACACACACACACACACACATATTTGCCATTTCTTGTGTTAGCTTGATAGTGTTAAGAACAGAGGACTGAGCTTTAGAGGGAAAATCCTCACTTGGCCCCCTTCTCTGTTCCTTCTTTCGGAAAAGTAAAAACTGGAGGGGAGAGTTTCTAGCCCACCCCCCACCATGCCCTCCCCTTATAGTCGCCTTGCCTTCTACGACACGCAGGGAATACGAAGGAAACAGACGAAGGAAGGCCACATTCGCTCACTCTCAGTCTCTAGCTGTCATATATGTAATGCACCGAAACCACAGCTCCCTATCCACAACCAAGCTCCACAGACCTTTCCATGGTTTACCCCGGTGCTTCACATGCCCTAATCAGTCCACTGATAGCATGTCGACCCCGGTACACCACATCGTCCCTATTCGCTCTGTTCCGTGCACGTCTTTCACCCTCCTGCATGTCCAGGCCCCCATCGCTCAAACTCTATTTCACTCCATCCTTCCATCTCCATTTGGTCACCCCGTTCCCCATGTACCCTGAATCTCTGACACATACATCACCTTTTTCAACCAATCCTCACACATCCACTCCATGCCCAAATCATTTTCTAGAAGTTAATAATGATAATAAAAAAAGTTGAAAACATTTTTGATCTTGTCAGCAGACACTTTCAACTCTTACGAACCAGGCGAAAGTCTTGTCATACAGCGATCACAGTTTGATAAGATTAGATAAGTTTATATTATGACATAAATGACAACAAACTCTTGATCCCAGATTACAGGCGAGCAGATTTTGAAAACCTTAGACACGAAATTCGCGGTATCAATTTGGATTAAACTTTTTGACGTTTATACGGTCGAGGAAATGTGGAATAATTCTAAAAACACAGTGCTCGAAACTCTGAGAATAGAGAAATTCAACGAATTACGAAGAAAACTTGCAATATTTCGCCAAAAGAGGAAAACATATGAGAAATTCAAATCAGTGGGAACCGATGAAAATCACCAGGAATT
>NC_092279.1:3577543-3670043 GCF_036320965.1 Panulirus ornatus
GGGAGGTGATAACAAGTAGTGGTGATGTGAGAAGGAGATGGAGTGAGTATTTTGAAGGTTTGTTGAATGTGTTTGATGATAGAGTGGCAGATATAGGGTGTTTTGGTCGAGGTGGTGTGCAACGTGAGAGGGTTAGGGAAAATGATTTGGTAAACAGAGAAGAGGTAGTGAAAGCTTTGCGGAAGATGAAAGCCGGCAAGGCAGCAGGTTTGGATGGTATTGCAGTGGAATTTATTAAAAAAGGGGGTGACTGTATTGTTGACTGGTTGGTAAGGTTATTTAATGTATGTATGACTCATGGTGAGGTGCCTGAGGATTGGCGGAATGCGTGCATAGTGCCATTGTACAAAGGCAAAGGGGATAAGAGTGAATGCTCAAATTACAGAGGTATAAGTTTGTTGAGTATTCCTGGTAAATTATATGGGAGGGTATTGATTGAGAGGGTGAAGGCATGTACAGAGCATCAGATTGGGGAAGAGCAGTGTGGTTCAGAAGTGGTAGAGGATGTGTGGATCAGGTGTTTGCTTTGAAGAATGTATGTGAGAAATACTTAGAAAAGCAAATGGATTTGTATGTAGCATTTATGGATCTGGAGAAGGCATATGATAGAGTTGATAGAGATGCTCTGTGGAAGGTATTAAGAATATATGGTGTGGGAGGAAAGTTGTTAGAAGCAGTGAAAAGTTTTTATCGAGGATGTAAGGCATGTGTACGTGTAGGAAGAGAGGAAAGTGATTGGTTCTCAGTGAATGTAGGTTTGCGGCAGGGGTGTGTGATGTCTCCATGGTTGTTTAATTTGTTTATGGATGGGGTTGTTAGGGAGGTAAATGCAAGAGTTTTGGAAAGAGGGGCAAGTATGAAGTCTGTTGGGGATGAGAGAGCTTGGGAAGTGAGTCAGTTGTTGTTCGCTGATGATACAGCGCTGGTGGCTGATTCATGTGAGAAACTGCAGAAGCTGGTGACTGAGTTTGGTAAAGTGTGTGAAAGAAGAAAGTTAAGAGTAAATGTGAATAAGAGCAAGGTTATTAGGTACAGTAGGGTTGAGGGTCAAGTCAATTGGGAGGTGAGTTTGAATGGAGAAAAACTGGAGGAAGTGAAGTGTTTTAGATATCTGGGAGTGGATCTGGCAGCGGATGGAACCATGGAAGCGGAAGTGGATCATAGGGTGGGGGAGGGGGCGAAAATTCTGGGAGCCTTGAAGAATGTGTGGAAGTCGAGAACATTATCTCGGAAAGCAAAAATGGGTATGTTTGAAGGAATAGTGGTTCCAACAATGTTGTATGGTTGCGAGGCGTGGGCTATGGATAGAGTTGTGCGCAGGAGGATGGATGTGCTGGAAATGAGATGTTTGAGGACAATGTGTGGTGAGAGGTGGTTTGATCGAGTGAGTAACGTAAGGGTAAGAGAGATGTGTGGAAATAAAAAGAGCGTGGTTGAGAGAGCAGAAGAGGGTGTTTTGAAGTGGTTTGGGCACATGGAGAGAATGAGTGAGGAAAGATTGACCAAGAGGATATATGTGTCGGAGGTGGAGGGAACGAGGAGAAGAGGGAGACCAAATTGGAGGTGGAAAGATGGAGTGAAAAAGATTTTGTGTGATCGGGGCCTGAACATGCAGGAGGGTGAAAGGAGGGCAAGGAATAGAGTGAATTGGAGCGATGTGGTATACCGGGGTTGACGTGCTGTCAGTGGATTGAATGAAGGCATGTGAAGCGTCTGGGGTAAACCATGGAAAGCTGTGTAGGTATGTATATTTGCGTGTGTGGACGTATGTATATACATGTGTATGGGGGGGTTGGGCCATTTCTTTCGTCTGTTTCCTTGCGCTACCTCGCAAACGCGGGAGACAGCGACAAAGTATAAAAAAAAAAAAAAAAAAACTATAATACGATAAAATTGTTACGTTTCTGGAACACACAATTATATCGAACAATCAAAACATTTTCCGAAATAGATCCTACCGAAGAATTTGTTAAAATTTCTTTAATGTTCTTTTTTTCAGAATTGGGACGGAGAATTACCGTGTGATGGAGTATTTTTAGATTTCCAAAAGGCTTTCGGTAAAGTACCTCACAAGAGACTTTTACATAAAGCACTTTTACGGCCATTGAGCTATGAGAAAGGTCATTAGACCTGCAACCCTATCTAATGAGGTCATCATTCCTAGATACCTATTCTAAAAAGAATAGTAATTTTGATGTAATAATATAAATGATCATAAAAACAATGGAAAGAAAAGATTTGTGGGTATGGGGTCGACGTGGCGGCAAAAACCACACAGTCGACACAGTCTCCATGGTTGCATTTTACCCAAGAATGCGAGCAGATAAAGACAGACTAGGGATAGGCTTCCACCACGACATGCACAAGGAATAGATACTTAATCTTGGAGGTCCACCGACATGGCGCAGCTGGCCCGGAGGATGACCACCTCCCTCCAAGGCCGACCGCCTAATGAATGGATGCAGTCCACCCCCACCAGGCGACCAGCCCAAGTAGGAGGAGGAGGAGGACGAGGAGGAACCGCACACCGAGGCCGACCCCCGCCACAGAGGAGCTACTCACGAAAACCACCTTACATCAAAATGATGTAAGGTGGAGGAAGACCATCAGTACATTAATGATGTTAAAAGATGTTTTTGTTGTGGTAATTTATCAATTTCCTTCTATACTGTAGATATCTATTGCATTTTAGCGGTAAATGTTCTATTGTGGATATTTGTTTGCACTGATGGCATACGGGTGGAAGGGGTTTCTTCATGTATGGCTGCAGATGGATGGTGTACGTACAATTCATTCTGAGGCGGGCCAGCACTTCTGTTATTGCAACATGAAGTCCGCCAGTCCACCACCACTTCCTGCTCGTATATCCTGTCGATGGTCAGGTTGGTCCACTGACTCTGCCACAGAAGATGAAAGGCAGGACCGACCCCCATCAGCTCCCGAGGGGATCGAAACGACATTCTCGAGTTCTGAAGTCGACTTAGCCAAGCTGTCTGCCTGCTCACTGCCGTATATATTGCAACGACCCAACAGGCACCGAGATCAAGACGATAATTTTTTTTTTTACATGAATTTAGTTTATTAATGATATTGCCCTTGTAATTCACAGGACTCTATATTCAGATCCTATTGCTTTAAGACCAGTAAGAGAATAAGAAAAAAATAATAGCTTTACTGTGATTTGAATTAATTACATGGTCTATGGCTCGATCAATGGCAAACAAGTCAGCTTAAAATACAGATGTATGGTTAGGCAAGCGGTATCTGAGTGCACACTCCATCGACCATACACTTGCACCCACACATTCATCCATCTTGGAGCCATCAGTGTAGAAGTACGAAAACGCTGGTGTACCTCGCCCTCCGATGTATGTGCTTTCTTGGTTGGTAGCCAGCTCGTCTTGATGTTAATTTTTCGAACCCTCCCAGGGTGAGGTAAGGAATTCTTGACCAGTGAGTCCACTTCATTCACTTTAATACCGGAGTTCTCTCACTGAGGAAGTGTATTTTGACGGCCAGGGGCCTGACGCCTCTGTTGACGAGCTGTGAACATTCCAGAATGAGGCGACAGGCAGTTGTATTGTTCCTTCTAGCCATCAAAATACCGCTTTACCACGACAGGGTCTCACGTCTTACTCGGGGAAGGGGTACATGGGCCTCAACTTCTAATCCTGGAGCTCTTGGTACAGGTTAAGGCTCCAAGACACATTCGCAAACATTTATGCTGTATCACATCCAACCTCGCTCGCCGCAGCATACACCTGAGAGCCATGATCTAATCTACATCTAATTAGCGATTTATAAATCATTGATAAAGATCTTCTGTCGGCTCCCCAGAAGGAACCCGAAAGGCATTTAAGAACATTTAAACTTTTACTGCAATTTGTTACTAGATAGTCAACAAGACTTTTCCAATTTAGTCTTTTATCAAAATTTTAAGCCTAGGAACTTAACTGTATTTCGAAATGGGGATCGGGTTGTTGTCTAACGTTAAAAGCAAACTCGGGATATCAATTATTCTGATAAAGACGACCGCGATACTTTTGTTAAGTGAGAACCTAATCCCCCATTGTAGCGCCCAACCATGAACAGACTCCAGCGTAGCTTGAACCCGCGCAGCCGAAAATTGCGCACTAGGCGAAGATGTGCAATTGCGCACAATCATCAGCATAAAGTGAGTATTTAAGATCTCGCGGGATGGAAGTTGGAGACAGAATATTAATCATAATATTAAATAATGTTGGGCTAAGAACACTACCTTGCGGCACCCCATTCTCTGGGGCAAAGTGACATGGGAGTGCTGTCAAGTTTCACAGCAAAAGTTCTATTGTTTAAAAAAATTCTAATAAATATGGATAAATAACCTCTTAAACCAAAAGCAGAAAGTTTGCTTAGAATTCCGTTTCGCCATGTCATGTCGAAGGCTTTTTCTAAAGCTAAAAATACAACCAAAAAACGCACTTTACTGACTCTAGGATAGAATGTTCTAGGTGTATTAAATGATCCAATGTGCCTGTGTTACGACGGAAAGCACACCTGTTGATCATTTAATAAACCATTCGATTCTAACCACAAAAAAGTAGTCTTCTCTTAACCATTCTCTCCATGATCTTACGAATGCATCTCGTGAGCGCAATAGGTCGAAACGAATTGATATTCGTGTGAGGCGTCCGTTGCCATTTGGGATGGGGAAGACGTGCGCAAAGTGCCATGGAGTTTGGAAACGTTCGAGACGTCCAAATCTCATTGTACAATGCTAACAACTTTAGGTTATTATTTTTCTTCCCCCCGCTGCGTCCGGGGCTTCAATCTTTCCAGGATTTCAGGGCAAGAAGCAGTTCTTTCAATGTGAATAGTTGGTTATAATCATAAGTATTTTTTCCATGGCAAAATGTGGTATCTGCAGCGCTCGGCCTGGAGCTTGTGGCTTTGGAATTGGCCGAGCTGCTTGTTTCTGAGAATCTCCTGGCGAGTGTGTTTGTTGGCCAGTGTCCACCGAGCCGTCGATGATTTGATCTTGATGGTGGATTTTTTGCGGAGGAAGTGGAGGCTTGTATTTTCCTTTTGATGTTATTTACTTGTGGACCAGAGCTGACTTCACTGGTGCGTCCTTGTTCACGGTAGAGACGAAGCCGCGCTAGGAGTCTCATTTTGGCTTGTTGGATAGTTCTTCTTGCCTGAGCCCTCGCACGTCTGTATGCAATAAAGTTATTATCTGAAGACTCGTTGTCGAAAATCCTGTATCTCTTATTACGCTCACGCAGTGCATTCTGGCAATCTGGTGTCCACCAAGGAGCTTTATGCTGTGTGAAAATTGTAGAAACCTTAGGTATAGATAGAGTTCTCAGCAGCCCTCAGTGTGGTGGAGGTATGGTAAGCTTAAGAACTTTTGCATCAGTGTCAACACTGGATATATCCAGGACGGCTTGCTTTGTGAATGACACCCAGTCTGCTTTCTTATAGTTCAATTTAGGCGAAGACGGGTTGGTAATAATGTCGCGTGAATATGAAAGACAGATCGGGAAATGGTCACTTCCCAAGGTGGAAGTCGTCATAAATACCCCTAAGTGATGTCGTTAAGTATATCCGGCGATGACATGGATAAATCAATTGCTGAGATATTGCCAGTCCGGTTACCTACACGAGTTCCACAACCATTGTTCGGAGGAGAGAGGCTGGCACTGATCATAAAATTAACCATCTGTTCCCCTCCCTGGCGTCTACCCGGATGCTTCCCCACTGATAATGGTGAGCAGTGAAGTCTCCTAAAACTACTTTACGACGAGGTAATTGAGCAACAAGCAAATTTAACTCATTATAATCAAGTGCATTGGAACCGGAACAATGTATTGAACAGATGGCCAGGTATGTGTTATTAAATTTCAGTCTACATGCGACAGCGTCTGGAGTAGAATTCAAAGTCACTCCTGGGTGAGGTAAACTTTGATGTACATAGATAGCTACCCTACGATTCTCGTCTCTTCTATACGAGTGATAGCTATCTAAAACGGAACAGTCTTCGACTGTGCCGTTTAGAAGGGTCTCCTGTAAACATATCACGGCTGGCCTATACAGTGCAAGCAACAGTTGTAGTTGTGCCTGCTTATGCCTAAGGCCTCTACAATTCCACTGGATGATATTGAACGTGTTAGTTTAAAGAGTTATTTATAACCGACCAGTTTTCTTAGCCCGTTTACGTCGGGACTTGGGCGAGTCCCCAGGAGAACATGATCGGTCCCTGGAAGTGGAGGATTTTTTTTTGGCTTCCATCACTTCTATGTCCTCCAATGAAGAGGACATGTGAATCACAGACCTCTTTGGTGGAGGTGCTGGTACGATGGCGTGCGACGTAGTTGTCACAAGTTTAAAGATACGTTAGTTTTGGTCTCTTTCTTATCTTTTAGGTGGGGAAGAGGGTGTGGTGTTGGCATAGGATTCGTTGTGGGTTTTGGTTGGAGAATTAGGTGTAGGGTTAGATGGAGCTGGGTTCTTGGTACTGAGGGTCGGCATGTCACAAGGGAGTCTGCGTTCCAGATTTGTTTACATAACCGACTTACATTTCAGAGCCGACGCGTAGGATTTATTAGGTTTAGGAGTCTCATAAGACTCCTTAAACCTCCTCCTAGCCTCGCATTATGAGATGGTGTGATGCGTCTTAACTGTCCACACTTCTTTCCCAAACTGGACCCGGGGACAGGCCCCCAGCTTGGGTGGTTGGCATTACAGTTAACACACACACACAGACATCCTGTTTACTCGTACAATCCTCCGCTGTATGACCCTCCGCAGGCACACTTCCCGCATCTTACAGAGGAAAGTGCAAGACTTTATTTAAAGGGTGACCAAATGTCATGCATTCAAAACAACGTAGGGGATTCGGAATGTTAGGGACGAACTTGACATCGCAAGTAACCAATCGAGATATTATCCGGTAGACGGGATTTTCCAAATGTTATATTTTATCAGGGGGGTTCTACGTCGTTCGACATTGATAAATTTAGTGATGAACCAGGCAGCGATAACGTCCTTGTTTGGTAGTTCCTTCACAATGTCGTCCTTTTGACATATCCATGACATCAGTGCAGTAGATGAGTCCCCTGGCATGAATTCATGGACATATGGTATCGAGGCCACAATGAGTATGGAACTTCGTCAACTTCAGCAGTTCCGCCACCTGATTGGTTCGATTTCGCTTTAATAAGCGAGTCACTACGAGCCAGTTTCCTCGCCGTTTTAACAGGCCTAGACCATCCATCAATGACCTTCCTGATTAGGAAGGGATTGAGGGAGGCGAGAGCGAAAATAAAACCCGCATTTCTATTCTTAATAGAAAATCCGTTACCACTATCTCCCTACGGGGGCAGTGGATGGCTTACCTGGGTCAATGCTATAGGAGGCCTAGCCCCAAAATCTGGGGTGACAAACCACCCCAGATAATGGAAGAAAAAACGAGCTATCCCCCCAAAAAAATCGAGCAATTGTTTCATGCATAAAAAAAAAGGTTTCAGGGTGGAGCCGGCAGCACAAAGGTAGGCGGAGTTCTCCTTCGGGGACACACCCATAAATGAAATGTCTATTCTCCACATAAAACAACCTTGTAATAAAAGATATCGATAAAAACAATAACTTTCAAAAAAAAACCTTCACAACAAAAAGCAAGGGTAGCGATACCGAAGGGAGAAATAGCTAAAGCCTAGCTCTGAAAAAAACGGCAACAACGCCATGTAGGTCAGTAGCTAGAGCGCGTCTCGGGTCGGGTGGCGAACACTGTGTGTAGTATCAAACTTCGAAGTCTCACATTGGCAAGACGTAAGAAGTGGTGTGCCACAGGGGTCGGTCATAGGCCCAATGCTTTTCATCATATACATGAATGACCCAGAATTCGGTGTTATATGTAAGATCTTCCAAGTTTGCTGGCGACATTCAACTAAAGAGGCAGAGCTGTCAGACAGATGGCAAATGAAGTTTAATGTAGACACTTTGGAGACAAGAATATACGTTACGACTACAAACTATTCAGTAACTCTAACCAAAGTAAATGAAGAAAAATACCTTGGGGTTGTTGTTAGCATCAATCTGAAATAAACCGAACAGTGTCAAGCAGCAAGTAAAAAAGGCAACCAAAATGTTAGGTTTCATAGCCATGGAATATAGATTACAGACACCAGAAACAATTCTCTCTCAATTTCAAACTTTCTAGTAAGAGCTTTGAATATGCACTCCAATTTTGGTCCCCAAATTATAAAAAGACGAGGAAAATTAGAGCAAGTAGAAAGACGCGTGACAAATTTGATCTCATCCCTTAGAAATCTGGCATACGAAGAGAAGCTAAAACGATTGGATCTCTTCGCCCTTTGTAAAAACAAACAAACAAACAAACAACTTCGAAGCGAGTTACCCAAGCGTTCAAAATTCTGAACAACTTTGATAAGGTGAATCACGAACATTTTCAATGCATATGAAAATACGATCACTAGGCCAAGTGGAATAAAACTCAAACCTAAAAGATGGAGTACGGACGTGGGAAAAGGCTTCTTTTCCAATGTGTTGAGAACTAGAATAAGTTACCGTAAGACGTAGTGAATGCTAAGACTATAAATATCTTCAAAAGTTGTTTAGATAAATATTTCATAAGTATGGGTATACTCTTGAGAAAAAACGCCAGAAATAGACTGTATAAACGACTGCGCTAACGGGAACACTAGAAGGCTAATGTGCAACAGCGAGATGATAGCTAAAAAAAAAAAGAAAAAAAAAAGAAAAAAAAAAAATACATTTTCATGTCATTTTCCCCCCTACCAGAAAGCCTAGTCGTGGGCCAACCAGGCCTTCTGTTGTCTGTATTTCTCATGTACACTCATGCACACCCTCTTCTGCTCTCTCAACCACACTTTTATCATCACCACAAGTGTCTCTTACCCTTTCATTACTTACATGATCAAACCACCTCACACCACATAGTGAGTCTTCAAACACTTCACGTCCAACACATACACCTTCCTCCACGCTGTGTTATAATGCGAGTGTAACACGAGATGATAACAAATCCTAAAAGATTTCATAGATATATCAATAATAAACCATATAACATTGTTGGAACCACTATTACCTCAAACATACCCATTTTTGCTTTCCAAGATAGCGTTCTCGACTTCCACACATTTTTCAACGCTCCCAGAACTTTCGACCCCTCCCCCACCCTATGATTCACTTCCGCATCCATGGTTCCATCCGCTGTCAAATCCACTCCCAGATGTCTAAAACACTTCACTTCCTTCAGTTTTTCTCAATTCAAACCTAACTCCCAAATGACTTGTCCCTCAACCCTACTGTACCTAATAACCTTGCTCTTATTCACATTTACTCTCAACTTTCTTCTTTCACACACTTTACCAAACTCAGTCACCAGCTTCTGCAGTTTCTCACATGAATCAGCCACCAGCGCTGTATCATTAGCGAACAACTGACTCACTTCCCAAGCTCTCTCATCCACAACAGACAAATGGTTGCGAGGCGTGGGCTATAGATAGAGTTGTGCGGAAGGAAGGTGGATGTGCTGGAGATGAGATGTTTGAGGACAATATGTGGTGTGAGGTGGTTTGATCGAGTAAGTAATGAAAGGGTAAGAGAGATGTGTGGTAATAAAAAGAGTGTGGTTGAGAGAGCAGAAGAGGGTGTTTTGAAATGGTTTGGTCACATGGAGAGAATGAGTGAGGAAAGATTGACTAAGAGGATATATGTGTCGGAGGTGGAGGGAACGAAGAGAAATGGGAGACCAAACTGGAGGGGGAAAGATGGAGTGAAAAAGATTTTGAGTGATCGGGGCCTGAACATGCAGGGGGTGAATGGCGTGCAAGGAATAGAGTGAACTGGAACGATGTGGTATACCGGGGTCGACGTGCTGTTAATGGATTGAACCAGGGCATGTGAAGCGTCTGGGGTAAACCATGGAAAGTTGTGTGGGGCCTGGATGTGGAAAGGGAGCTGTGGTTCCGGTGCATTATACATGACAGCTAGAGACGGAATGTGAACGAATGTAGCCTTTGTCTTTTCCTAGCGCTACCTCGCGCACATGCGGGGGAGGGGGTTCTCATTTCATGTGTGGCGGGGTGTCGACGAGAACGAATAAGGGCACACAGTATGAATTATGTACATATGTATATAAAGTATATGGCTGTGTGTGTGTGCATATATATATATGTATACGTTGAGATGTATAGGTATGTATATGTGCTGTGTGTGGACGTGTATGTATATACATGTGTATGTGGGTGGGTTGGGCCATTCTTTCGTCTGTTTCCTTGCGCTACCTCGCTAACTCGGGAGACAGCGACAAAGCATAATAATCAATAATAAAAACATATAAAGAGTGAAATAAGATTCTTAGTAAATAAGGATGGGGGACCAATTGTGGATGATAAAAAGTATAACATATCGCCCTGAACAACTCCTTTTAGCTCTCTTTCACTAGAAAGCAGCGACGCAAACTTTGAAACAGCGGTAAGTAGCACTCACCACAATACCAGAATTTACCGTCTCTTATGAAATACCAGAATTTACCGTCCCTGTAGAGGAGTAATAACACTGACAGATAAGCTTAAAACTTATAAAATACCAGAATTTACCGTCCCTGTAGGGAAGTACTAACGCTGACAGATAAGCTTAAAACTTATAAAATACCAGAATTTACCGTCCCTGTAGGGAAGTATTAACACTGACAGATAAGCTTAAAACTAATGAAATACCAGAATTTACTGTCCCTGTAGGGAAGTATTAACACTGACAGATAAGCTTAAAACTTATAAAATACCAGAATTTACTGTCCCTGTAGGGAAGTACTAACACTGACAGATAAGCTTAAAACTTATAAAATACCAGAATTTACCGTCCCTGTACAGAAGTACTAACACTGACAGATAAGCTTAAAACTTATAAAATACCAGAATTTACCGTCCAAGTAGAGGAGTAATAACACTGACAGATAAGCTTAAAACTAATAAAATACCAGAATTTACCGTCCCTGTAGGGAAGTACTAACGCTGACAGATAAGCTTAAAACTTATAAAATACCAGAATTTACCGTCCCTGTAGGGAAGTACTAACACTGACAGATAAGCTTAAAACATAAAATACCAGAATTTACGTTCCCTGTAGGGAAGTACTAACACTGACAGATAAGCTTAAAACTAATAAAATTCCAGAATTTACCGTTCACGTAGAGGAGTATTAATACTGACATAAGCTTAAAACTTATAAAATACCAGAATTTACCGTCCACTCAGAGGAGCACTAACACAGACACATAAGCTTAACTTATCTAATAAAAGTCCAATCTTGATTGTTTCTATCCTAGAGTAATTGAAAACGTCTAATACGAAATTGCGAAGCCGTTAACATATACTTTCAATCAATCTTTCCCAAATTGGAATGGTCCCTCAGGACTGGCGTCGTCACTTTGATATACAACATGGGAAGCCAGAAACTATACCTGGAAATTACCAGTCCAATTACCCTCACATCAATCATATTTATACTTCAGGTGTCGATTATTAGAGACAAAATCGTAGCTTTGTTGAACAACAAGTGTTTGATTAATAATAATACACAGCATGGCTTTAGAAGAGCAAGTCATGCCTTAAATCATTCAAAACCCATTGCAAGAAAAATGGCAACAGACATTATTTCTCTGGAATTCTAGAAATCATTCTCATTCAAAACCCATTGCAAGAAAATGGCAACAGACATTTTTTCTCTGGGATCCTAGAAAGCATTCGAGAAAGTCCCCCAGTGTCTACTTGATGCATACAGTCATGGCCTTGGGCATTGCTGGTTGCACAGGGAGCTGGATGGAAGAAGACTGGTTTACGTGACAGGAAGCAGATGTCTTGATGAATCATTACTGTGGCCACCCGTTAACTTTGTGGGGTCTCCCTAAGAATACGTACTTTTCATCATTTATATCAACGTTGTTGACGTAAGGCTGAATAACTTAAGTGTCCAATTTGGCAGAGAGGACACAAAGTTTGGCAATGCCAAACGAAATGAAGACAGGCTTAGATTACATTCCTACCTACAAAAAGCAAGGATGTGTGTGTGGTATTGCCACTATGCCTAGGCCTAGTTTGACCACACCTTGGTTTTTGCCCCACAAAACACACACACACACACACACAGACACACACACACACACTCAAGCAAATATAATCTTAAAATGGAAGCAATGAAGATGATTCCACCTTGCATAACAAACTATAAGTGAGACTACGAAATCAAACTTGTTCTCCCTTACCAAGTGGTATCTTCGGAGAAAATTAATAGAATCCTTTAAGATACTTAAAGATTTGACAACGTCGATATTGAAAATTTCTTATCAATATCGCCAGCATTTACCACAAAGAAGAAATGGATTAAAACTTAAAGATCACCGAACAATAATATAACGTAGTGATACACCATCAAGCTACGTTCTCAAACCCCAGTCTCTCCCTGGCCATGCTGTGGTAACGTACCAACATTGATGATCATTAACCCATATCACTTACTTTATGAGTTTGAATTACTTCAACATTCTTCAACATTAGGAAAAATATAAGCATAGTTAAGTCAAAAGGCTAGAGGTCACGTTTATCCTTATTATTGTCTTTAAACCAAAAAATGAAGGGATGTGTGACATTTTCATATTCATTCTACATTATGACCTTTCCTAAAAAAAAAAAAAAAAAGAATCGTTCAAGTATATTAATCCTTTTTTTTTTCTTTTCCTGTTGTCCGTCCGGTATGTTGCCAGAGGGGTGGAGTGTGAAGAGGGAACCTTAGCTTTGCTATACTTATGTTCTATTTCAAGTGATCGCATTTTTCTATTCATTTTTAAGTACTGTTAAGGCCTGACCACCTCGCATGGACCTTGAATCTATAAATTCACATGACTCTATGGAAAAAAAATCTCTCTAATTGCTATTTCCTGTCATAGAGACAACACTAGGAATAGATGACTGTATCATGGAAGAATAATACTCTCCTTTGACCTACAATTTAAAAATGATAATACAAGAGGGGAAGAGTTTTAGGCTCCCTTGTCTCTCTCCATTTTACATGCCTTCTACGAAACGCGTATCTCTGGAGAGTATTCTTTTTCCTTCGTCCCCAGAGATAAAATTATACGCACTGATAAGTTATACCTAGAACTAATTCACCATCAGAGATAGGAATGGAAAATATCAGAACATGGCATTGATGGAAGTGTGATAGGAAATGTAACTGAAGCAAGATCACATTCACAATGGATGTGTACATCGATGTGTTAAGGAACAAATGGTGGAGGGACTAAATTGTATCTCATGCAATATGGGTAAGAAAATGGAAGCGATGAACTATATAAGCAGTGAACATCCGGAAATCTGAGAGAAAGACATAAAAAAATGAAGTATACAGCAAGTTAAGCTTAAATATGGGGACATATGTCAAGGTCCCAACTAATACAGTATTGTTAAAATCAGAGTAGATTGAAAAATAGCATAGAAAATTAAAACTGTGTTCTTTGGAATGCAGAATGAGAAAAGAGTACAGAAACATGGGTATTATAACGACTTTATCATTACGAGTGAATATATCACCAAAAAAAACCCTGCTAACACGGCAGGAAATGTGAAGCAAGTTGAGGTCTCGTGGAGCTACTATAGGACGGAGGCCATAACAAAGTCTTGTGGTTCTGGAGCGGCAATAGACAAGCGACATCGCAGAATCGAGAGGCGATTCTGTCGTCTCATGGTGGCGGCAGTAGGCAAAGGATATATGCTGGGGTTCTGTGTTGCTGGTGAATGACGGAAATGATGCCAGGGGTCTCGTGGTGCGGCTGTAGGAGGGAGAGGCGATATTGGAGGGATTGTAGACATCGAAGTCTCATTGGTGTCTCCTGATGTCCCCGATAGACAAGTCAGTGATGAAGCCCATGTATGTATATCTTTTTTTTTTCTTCTTAATCTAACGGCTAGACTCGCATGCCACAAAATTTAGAAAAAAAGATGTGTGTCTCATTGTCCGCCATGGCTACGTCCAAAATGCCCAGCCTCTTGTGCAGGTGGCCAAGGCCCAAGCCAACTGTCTAGTGTGCCTCTTGTGCCTAAATCATGTTGCCTGAGGGGCGAACAAGGGCTTCCCAGCAACACACACGATATATCCTACCAACACACATGGGTGGATGGAAAGATTGCATTTTTACCTTGATAGACTGAAAAGTTACTTCAGATGAAAAGATAAAAATGGGTTTTTTTTTCCGTTCCTTAAAGTGCAAATAGGAATTTTCAGCAAACATTAAAACTGTTGGGGGTGTTGCTGGATACGTACTTCGCTTCTTAGGTAGTTAAGCCAAGCGCACGTCATAATATCCACTACGTATAAAATGTTAAATTAGCTTATGAAAAGGTCCTGTTAAATGAACAGTTGTTAACGCTACATGTAGATAAATTGGAAGGTTAATTCCAGGAGGTTAATTTAGCTGGATATTATCAAGGGTCGAGTGAACCTCGTCCCCTCACCTTGACATAAAGTTCCACTTCTGTCATCGTTATCAATGATAACATATCATAAAGAACATTATCTATATAATTACAATTAATTATATACCAACATCGTTGATATCATTAATAAAAAGCTATTCGCAGCCATTCAAATGACGAGGATAATGCAATTGCGTACATTACTAATTAGGGAGTCGTAGTTACGGGTCTGAAATGGTTGTTAACTGTTAAAAGTACCAGACTGGTAGTTAATACATTAGAAAAAGGAAACTTTATGACCTAACCAAGGTCAGGGATGCTGTAGATTTTTACAGCCTTTGGCTCTTGTGCACTTACAGGATATGTAAATAAAAGGAAGAAAGAGGGTAAAGGACTGAAGACATCAAGGTGAAATACTGTATTTTGGATACAACAGCTGATACATCAAATACGAAGTGTGAGTAATTAGAGAGGACGACCATTAGTGCATATGAATGTTAAGTGATGAAGATGATGACTGGTATGGCTGTAGAAGATGATGACTGGTATGGCTGTAGAGGAAAGTGAGCAAAGCGAAACACTATATCTTAAATAGGGAGAAATATGAGATCCTTATATATAATATATAAGATAAAAGCCGAGGCTAAAATATTTGTGCATTATTAATGACCTTAACCATTAAGTCATGGATCAACAGCACTGAAAATGCATCAACAAAACTCTTTGGCTTTGTGGCCTACTGTCTACCCTTATTTTTTTTTTTCAATTTAAGTTTCTCTAGATAAAACTCATCAGATTCTTACGTGTAGGGTGCAAAACCTGTGGAGCACTGTGCAAAAATACTAGGTCGTCTGTAGATGTTCAGTTGAAGTTCAATTGTAATTTGAAGTCCTCTTCTTCATGGCGCCTTCCTTTTTCTGTTGATGTTTCAAAATTCAATGTTCATTGGTTCTGAAACGAATTGTTATATTGATTAGATTATATTGTTTCTCTACCTGTTCGTTATCTCTTATATTTGGAAATGTATAAATTTAATTCTTTCACAGTCCTAAGGTTTTCATTAAAAAAAAGATCTGCCCCCATTCTTCTGTTCTAGAAGTGGTTGTCATAATTCTGGCTCCCATCTTCTTTTCCTCCATGTATCGTTAGAGAAAAAGTACTTTTTTACATAGATATACATGTATATATATATCACTAAATTCACTTTCCTAGCCTTCCAGTCCACTTCTCGGGGTTAAACAACTTTACATAAATACACGTAAATATATCACTAAATTCACTTTCCTAGCCTTCAAGTCCACTTCTTGGGGTTAAACAACTTGTACATATATACATGTATATATATACATGTATATATACATGTATATATGCACATGTATATATACATGTATATCTATCAATAAATTCACTTTCCTAGCCTTCAAGTCCACTTCTCGGGGATATTCATGTACATGTATCATTAAATTCACTTTCCTAGCCTTCCAGTACACTTCTCGTGGTTAAACGACTTTACATATATACATGTATGTATATACATGTATATATATATCATTAAATTCACTTTCCTAGCCTTCAAGTCCACTTCTCGGAGTAATTCATGTATATGTACCATTAAATTCACTTTCCTAGCCTTCCAGTACACTTCTCAGGGTTAAACGACTTTACATATATACATGTATATATACACATGTATACATACATGTATATATATCAATAAATTCACTAGACATAAGTCCACTTCTCGGGGTTAAACAACTTGTGGGTCAATGGTACGATAGTTTGCCTGGACCGGGTCGCCCCACCAGCAACAGACTTGTGCCTCCAAAACATCCAGTCATCGCCTGGGATTCTCTTGTTCCCTTAAGGTCATTAAGTGCTTTATTTGACGGCCAAAGTACCCGCCAACATGCCTGATCACCTGGGAGATGATATGAGGAAGACGAAAGAGGAGAAAGACGAGGATGAGCCCATTAAAGGTAAGGGTGTGGTGGTTGATTAGGGGCAAATGTTGATGTCTGGCGATTGGGGCCCAAGAAGAAGCAAGAGGATTTCAATTTCAGTCTTTTAATCTTACTATAGCATCTCCTAGGGCTCATTTATGGCTAGGTATCACACGCAAGTGTAGGTTGATTGAGGATAGGGTGAAGAAATGGGGGATCTGTCATTATCCAATGAACTGAGCCACATGTCCAATTCGTGAATCATTGTGTGTGTGTGTGGCTGAGGTAAATCCTGTTCAGCAGAGGTTATATCTAGGTAATTTTATCCAGGAAGGATGCATGTGTTCTACTTGAGACATAATGATGAAATTGGTATGACTGGAATGCATCCGGACTGAAGAATAGGTGTAGCACGTCCTATGATAATGGAGATTATGTCGAACTCAGCCCCAGTGTAAGGTTAGGTGAGGTTTTCATGGATTCTTTTCATTGGTGGATGAGTTCGTATGTCCATAAGGATGTAGGTACCGAATTACTGGATGATGGGATCTGTTCTACACGTGTTTCTGATATTTCTGGAGGCATATGAACTTAACGTGTACCTTTTCGAACTAAGGAACTCTTCTTCATAGTTTTATTCTAGCGAGGTATTTGAAGTTGGAAGATATACGAATGAGAATTGATAGTCATGTTCCCCAGTCATTTACAGCGGCATGGATGATTCCATGAATAGAGTGTAAATCACATACCTAGGACATATGTTTTGTTTTTTGAAAATATTACTTTACCCACGGGTAAATTGCAGGCATGGTAGTGTTTTACTCGTAATATTTTGAGTTAAGACATGAATTAAAGCTAGCTCTTGGTGTTGACTACTTAAGTAAGGTAGTGAAATGTTTAGAGAATAGAACAAGCAAAGCTATTATTTTGCTGCTAAGTCAGCCGATCAACTTAACTCCCTGTGGATCTCTGCCCATCTTGATTTCGTTCAGTATTAATGAACTGCATGTTCCGCCAACACCAGATTTGTGATGTCTATTAAAAACGTTTCTCTGTCTCTCATTTTACGGTTTGATAAGAATGTGAACCTCAAGATATTATTATGATGCATGTGCTGACCTGAATGGATAGCATATGGCCACATGAATTCAGGGAATACTGATATGTTTATTGTTATGTGGCTTGTGCACCAAAAATTTTATGTTAGCTTTGAACATTGATTGTGATCTGCTGTGATTGTGTATGGTATCGAGAATACAATATTTGCAGAGCATAATTTGGAGCTTTGAATTTTCTTGATTGGAATTGAATAGAGATCTAAGGGTAATGTATAGGAGGGAAAGCATGTGATTGATTTATGTAAAAGTAGGAAATATTTCTCATCTCATCCCCTACATATGTGAGAGGGCCTGGGAATTGAGTCAGCTGTTGTTTGCTGATAATACAGCTCTTGTGGTTGATTCGAGTGAGAAACTGCAGAAGTTGGTGACAGTTTGGAAAAGTGTGTAAAGGGGGAAAGTCGAGAGTAAATGTGAATAAGAGCCAGGTTATTGGATTCAGTAGGGTTGAGGGACAAGTTAATTAGGATGTAAGTTTGAATTTTTATAATATAAAAATAAGTTTGAATGGAGAAAAATTGGAGGAAATGAAGCATTTTAGATATCTGGGAGTGGTCTTAGCAGCAAATGGAATCATGGAAGCAGAAGTAAGTTCCAGGGTGGGGGAAGGACCAAAAGTTCTGGGAGCGATGAAGAATGTGTGTAAGGAGAGAAAGTTATCTCGAGAGCAAAAATGGGTGTTTGAAGGAATAGTAGTTCCAACAATATTAAATGGTTGCGAGGCATGGGCTATGGATAGGGTTGTATGGAGGAGGGTGGATGCGTTGGAAATTAAATGTTTGAGGACAGTAGGTGGTGAGGTGGTTTGATGGAGTAAGTAATTAAAGGATAAGAGAGATGTTTGGAAATAAAAAGAGTTTGGGTGAGACAGCAGAAGGTGTGTTGAAATAGTTTGGACATATGGAGAGAATGAGTGAGGAAAGATTGACAAAGAGGATATATGTGTCAGAGGTGGAGTGAACAAGAAGTGGGAGACCTAATTGGAGGTGGAAGGATAAGGTGAAAAAGATTTTGAGCAGTTGGGGCCTGAACATGGAGGAGGATTAGAGGCATGCAAGGAATAAAGTGAATTGGAACGATGTGTTATACTGGGGTCGTTGCATTGACAGTGGACTGAACCAGGGCATGTGAAAAGTCTGGGGTAAACCATGGAAAGGTCTGCGGGACCTGGATATGGATAGGGAGCTGTGGTTTTCTGTGCATTACTCATGACAGCTAGAGACTGAGTGTGAATGAATGTGCCCTTTTTTGTCTGTTTTTCTGGCACTACCTCGCTGAAGCAGATGATAGTGATGCTGTTTCCTGTGGGACAGGGTAGTGACAGGAATAGATGAAGGCAAGCAAGTATGAATGTTTATGTCTGTGTATGTATGTATATGTTAACATGTATATGTATGTATATGTCTGCTTATATGAATGGTTGGGACATTCTTTGTCTATTTCCTGGTGCTACCTTGCTGTTGTGGGAAACTGCATTCAAATATAATGAAATGAATATGATAATAGGAAATGCTTTATAAATTAACTGAATTTATGTAAACTTCACCTAACCTCACTTAAAAGTCATTAGTAGAAGTATATCAGCATTCTGTTGCATACATGAATTAACAACATATATCTATACGAGTAGAGGGTGTATTGGAAAGATGTCATGCATATTGTTACACTGCACACAAACCAAACATTATCTGAGTAGTTGTCTAAAATGGCTCTGCATCTCAATTAGCTTTGAATATTTACTCATGTTCTACAGGGATACTTCACCTAAGATAGGTAATTGTGGCTTAGTTTAGGTATGAGGGTAGCAAAAATACCCTACCTTTTTTAGGAGTATACATGTCTCTGATTTTTTTCCTCTCGTGGAAAGAATGAAATCCTTCTTAGGTGTTGGTCTGATGGAATGAGTTACTGTTTTGTGCAAGTATATTCCAGCAAAGTTAGTTTAGAGAAGCACAAGAGTGTATTTGTTCAATCCTGGCTAGTACCATTGAAACAATCTATGTCATGCTGTAGTAACCCACAACTTCAAAAAAGCTAAAAAAAAAAATACCAGAGGTATGTTTATTGGCATTTTTTTTCACATACACAATGATTAAATGTTACCAGCCATTAACTGTTTTCATATGTTATTCTTATTGATATACTTGACCGCTGTTTCCTGTGTCAGTGAGGTAGCGCTAGGAACCAGTCGAAGAATGGTCCATCTACTCATATACACACACACACACACACACATGAATAAGAGCAAGGTTATTAGGTTCAGTAGGGTTGAGGGACAAGTTAATTGGGAGGTAAATTTGAATGGAGAAAAACTGGAGGAAGTGAAGTGTTTTAGATATCTGGGAGTGGGCTTAGCAGCAGATGGAAGTGGAAGTGAATTACAGGGTGGGGCAGGGTATGAAGGTTCGTGGAGCGTTGAGGAATGTTTGGAAGGCGAGAATGTTATCTCAGAGAGCAAAAATGAGTATGTTTGAAGGAGTAGTGGTTCCAACAATGTTATATGGTTGCAAGGCAATTGCTATAGGTAAGGTTGTGCAGAGGAAGGTGGATGTGTTGGAAATGAGATGTTTGAGGACAATATGTGGTGTGAGGTAATTTGATGGAAAAAGTAATGAAAGGGTAAGAGAAATGTGTGGTTTAGAGAGCAAAAGAGGGTGTGTTGAAATGGTTTGGTCACATGGAGAGAATGAGTGAGGAAAGATTGACAAATAGGACATATGTGTCAGAGGTGGAGGGAACAAGAAGCGGGAGACCAAATTGGAGGTGGAAGGATGGAGAGAAAAAGATTTTGAGCAGTCGAGGCCTGAACATACAGAAGGGTGAAAGGCATGCAAGGAATAGAGTGAATTGGAACGCTGTGGTATACTGGGTCGAGGTGCTGTCAGTGGTTTGAACCAGGACATGTGAAGCGTCTGGGGTAAACCATGGAAGGTTTAGTGGGGCTTGGATGTGGAAAGGGAGCTTTGATTTCAGTGCATTACGCATGACAGCTAGAGACTGAGTGTGAATGAATATGGCCTTTTTTGTCTTTTCCTAGCTCTACCTCAAGTGCTCGCGTGTGCAGGGGGAGGGGGGTGCTGTTTCATTTGTTGCAGGGTGGCAACAGGAATGGATGAAGGCAGCAAGTATGAATATGTACTTGTATATATATATATATATATATATATATATATATATATATATATATATTTTTTTTTTTTTTTTTTTTTTTTTTTTTCAAAAGAGGGAACAGAGAAGGGGGCCAGGTGAGGAAATTCCCTCTGTTAAGTCCTCTGTTCTTAACGCTACCTTGCTAATGCGGGAAATGGCGAATAGTTGGAAAGAAAGAAAGATATATATATGTGTGTGTGTGTGTGGCGGGGTGGCGATGGGTATGAATAAAGGCAGGCAGTATGAATTATGTACATGTGTATATATGTATATGTCTGTGTGTGTATATATATGTATAAGTTGAAATGTATTGGTATGTATATGTGCGTGTGTGGACGTGTACGTAAATACATGTGTATGTGGGTGGGTTGGGCCATTCTTTTGTCTGTTTCCTTGCGCTACCTCATTAACGCGGGAGACAGCGACAAAGCAAATAAATAATGTGTGTGTGTGTGAGATCATCTCACCAATATGGTACCAGGTAGTCTTTAGATAATCCTTTATTTTTATTATATCATATTAACTCCCTGACATGTAGTTAAAATTGTATCATCATATTTTGTATGTGTAGGTATGCAGTCTTTTTTTCCACTTGGTCACTCCAAGAAAATGAGAGATTCTAAGTAGAACATGTTGAGTATCCCTTATCCGAAATGCCTGAGACCAGTTTTTCAGTTTTTAGCTGTTTTCAGATTTTGGAATATATACATATACATAACGAGTTATGGAAAACAGGATGATATGGAAACAAACAGGTTAGAGCTGAGACATGCCTCAACATTTTGTTTGTTCATCAGTCTTCCGCAGGAGATACTGATTCCAGCATTCTGCGAGACCATATTCCCAGCAACTGATGGTCATGCGGTCGGACACCTTGGCGCGTCGCTCTCTAATTGGATCACTTGTCCTGCTGCCTCCATCCGTTCACATCACTCTACCTGATGCGAACAGTAGATGAACCCAGACCTTGTGTTTACATTGTCTTTATTAGCAATGTAAGCTGCTTCAAATGTCTTTCTTACTTGTTTGCTGTGAGCCATGTGCAGTATTCTCACCTTGTTCCACTACATCTGCTTGCATTGATGAGTCCTGCTTTGTTTACATCATGCTGAGACTTGCATGATGTAGACAAAGCGGAACTTGTCGCTGCAAATCCATGGAGTGGAATGAGGCGAGAATAATGCACAAGAGCCTAGGCAAACAATTAAGATATACATTTAAAGCCGCTTACATCGTGACCAAAGACAACGTTAACACAAGGTCTGGTTTCCTCTGCTGGTCACGTCAGGCAGTGGAGATCGCTGTGACCGAGTGGAGGTAACAGGACAAGCTGATCCAATCAGAGAGGAACATGCCAGCTTTTTTAAATGTTTCCTCAAGAGTTATCTGCCTCATTAACAAAGGCTTTTGCCTTAGAAGTCTCTCTTTGAATGCATGCTGCTGTAGTCGTCCAATAAGTCCATCACCCATTTTTACCATGTCATCTATAGGCTTTTTTATTTTTCTGTAGAGTTAACAAAGTCATCTTCAACATCTCTAATCATGATCACCTTGATTCAGAACTATTTCAGCTGTTTCACTATTGGTCAGTTAATGAACAAATGGAGACTCATTATTGCAGGCCTTTTTAGCATTTTCAACAATGTCTTTATACCACAGAGCAGAGAGTAAGCAAAAAACACTGAGTAATGCACGTAGGTCTGGCGTTGACAATGGTTTAACAAACTGGCCCCAGTAGAAAATCGGAATTCAGAACGGGCAAGGGAAGTCAGGTGTGGAATGTTCCACTTGTAACATCATGTCGCCACTCACCAAAAAAAAATCGGGTTTTGGAACATTTCGGATAAGGGGTGCTCAACTTGCACTAGGAGAGGCCTTATCCGATTAATGTCTAATCTAAGTAATGGCAGCATCTTTTTAATTTATTTTATTGGCATGTTTGATTCATGGAGTATATTTTCACTTCACAATTTTTTTTCTGTGATGCTAACATTCAGTCAGTTAATCCATATGGAATTATAGTTTATTAATTGAACGTATTCTTTTTCAGTTCTGGATGAAGCTGATATATCCTTGCTGAAGACATATGTAAGTTATGAGAATGCTGAATATTTGATGAAAGTCATTTGTATTAAGAAGTAAACTGTTTTGTTATTTTTCATTTTTGTAATTATAGTTGCAAAAGAATTCCAAGTATATACTGATTAAGACACTGAACTTGTGAAAATTCCCAGCTTGAATATTTCATGTTGCCTTCTTAAACCTTTGGTGAAGCAAATACAGTATTTTTTGTGATGAGTGGAGGCATAGTGCCATGATTTTAAAAGATATAATGATTTTGTTCTTATGAGTATCTTGAGCATAATTTTTTTTATAAAATAACGTATAAGTCAACATGATGAAGTGTTTGCAGTGGTGTGCACTCTTTAGGTTGTATTGCATCACCGCTAGGCTTATGTATGTGTATGTGTTTTGAAATGGTCTGGTCACATGGAGAGAATGAGTGAGAAAAGATTGACCAAGAGGATATATGTGTCGGAGGTGGAGGGAACGAGGAGAAGTGGGAGACCAAATTGGAGGTGGAAAGATGGAGTGAAAAAGATTTTGAGTGGTTGGGGCCTGAACATGCAGGATGGTGAAAGGCGGGCAAGGAATAGAGTGAATTGGATCGATGTGGTATACCGGGGTCGACGTGCTGTCAGTGGATTGAATCAGGGCATGTAAAGCGTCTGGGGTAAACCATGGAAAGTTGTGTGGGGCCTGGATGTGGAAAGGGAGCTGTGGTTTCGGGCATTATTACATGACAGCTGGAGACTGAGTGTGAACGAATGGGGCCTTTGTTGTCTTTTCCTAGCGCTACCTTGCACACATGAGGGGGGAGGGGGATGTTATTCCATGTGTGGCGAGGTGGCGATGGGAATAAATAAAGGCAAACAGTATGAATTATGTACATGTGTATATATGTATATGTCTGTGTTTGTATATATATGTGTACATTGAGATGTATAGGTATGTATATTTGTGTGTGGACATGTATGTATATACATGTGTATGTGGGTGGGTTGGGCCATTTCTTTCATCTGTTTCCTTGCGCTACCTCGCAAACGCGGGAGACAGCGACAAAGCAAAATAAAAAGATTTTTTTTTTTTTTTTTTTTTTCCGCTGTCTCCTGCGTTTGCGAGGTAGCACAAGGAAACAGACGAAAGAAATGGCCCAACCCACCCCCATACACATGTATATACATACGTCCACACACGCAAATATACATACCTACACAGCTTTCCATGGTTATATCTCAACCACGCTCTTTTTATTTGCACACATCTCTCTTACCCTTACATTACTTACTCGAGTAAAAAGATATAAATATATATATATATTTTTCTTTTCTTTTTTTTTTTTTTTTGCTTTGTCGCTGTCTCCCGCGTTTGCGAGGTAGCGCAAGGAAACAGACGAAAGAAATGGCCCAACCCACCCCCATACACATGTATATACATACGTCCACACACGCAAATATACATACCTACACAGCTTTCCATGGTTTACCCCAGACGCTTCACATGCCTTGATTCAATCCACTGACAGCACGTCAACCCCGGTATACCACATCGCTCCAATTCACTCTATTCCTTGCCCTCCTTTCACCCTCCTGCATGTTCAGGCCCCAATCACACAAAATCTTTTTCACTCCATCTTTCCACCTCCAATTTGGTCTCCCTCTTCCCCTCGTTCCCTCCACCTCCGACACATATATCCTCTTGGTCAATCTTTCCTCACTCATTCTCTCCATGTGACCAAACCATTTCAAAACACCCTCTTCTGCTCTCTCAACCACGCTCTTTTTATTTCCACACATCTCTCTTACCCTAACGTTACTTACTCGATCAAACCACCTCACACCACACATTGTCCTCAATGGGATGGGGGGAGGGGGGGTGTCATTTCATGCGTTGAATGTATAGGTATGTTTATGCACGTGTGTGGACGTTTATGTATATACATATGTATGTGGATGGGTTGGGCTGTTCTTTCGTCTGTTTCCTTGCACTACCTCGTTAACGTGGGAGACAGCGACAAAGTTTAATACATGAATATATAAATAATGGATATAATGTTGAAGGCTCCAGTCTTAAGACAAAAGTCCACATCAAGGCTGGGCCTTAATTGAAGTATAGAGAGAATTATGAAATGGAAAAAGAAAAGACATGGGAAAGTATTTAGCAATAGCACGATTGTTGGAGGGGTCAGAACGGTCACCCTTCTTAGGGATGGGATGTATCAAGGCATGTTTCCAAGGAAAAGAAGTTTTGGTTTTTAAACAGAAATGGAACAGATGAGCAAGTTCAGAGGCACACACTTTCAATACACGTGGTTGGATGCCATCAGGACCATGAGCCTTGCTTGTGTTCAGAGAAAGAAGCACTTTTTGGACAGTCTGAAAAGAGATTACAGAAAGAGGCATAGGATTAGTAAGAGGAGCATCATGGGGTGAAGGAATGGTAGAGTCATCCAAGGTAGAATCAGAGGAGAAACATGAACCAAAGGGAGTTGCTTTGTCAATGGGAGAGACAACTACAGTGCCATTAGAATGGAAAGTTTTTAGAGGTGCCCAAAGCTAAAGACCAGAAAGACCTATCAGTGGATGACAAGGAGAGGTTATTGCACTTCCTTTAAATAAAGGAATGCTTTGCCTCACAGGTAAGATGTTTGCAGTGATTGCAGGTAGTGATAAAAGCTGAATGGGAGCCAGAGGAGAGTTTTTTCAAGCCTGATTTGCCTGATCCCTTGTCTGAATGGGCTTAGAACAGGAATGGTTGAAACGTGGATTGAATGAAGTTGTCTCGGAGTTAGAGGGGATAAATGGTTCTTATCCCACAAATATGACCTCTGTTATGCATTTGGTGGAGACAGAAGCATCACCACATAAGGGACAGTAATTTACCCACTTCTACCCAAGAAAGCCAGAAAAGAAGCCATATAAGTCACTCCAGCCAGCTTTGTTTAGGCGCCAGTATTTACGCTTAAATGGGGCTGCTGGAAGGGAAAGTGTCGTTAGAATAGATACATTTATGAGTGTCATTAGATGAAAACCAATTGGGGGCAAGATTGTGTATTTACAGAGTGATGTACTAGAGGTGAAAAAATCCAGAATATTAAGGGAGTGGTCACAGCAGTCAGATACACGGGTAGGTTGGCAGATAATTTGCACTAAATCATTGAGAATGGAGAACATGAGGGCTTCTATCCCTTTGTCATCCATATGGGAGGAATTCAACCATTCCCTATGGTGAAAGTTGAAATCCCTAAGGTGAGAGGATGGTAGGAGTTTAGATAGTAGAAGGAGGATATAGAATTTGTAGAATTAGGAGAGCAATAAGCAAAACAGAGAACGCGCGTGGTAGAAGGGAGGCAGACTTCAAGCCACATAACATCAAAGTTTAGAGAGTCAAGGTCCTCGAGGCATGCTACAGGTGTTTTTGTTGAAATATGCACAAACACCACCTTTGAACCGGAATTGTGAGTGGAGGTCATAATTAGGTATGAAAAAAGTACTAGTGAAAACATCATTAGACAACTGGTCAGAGAGAAGTAAGATAGTAGGATAGTAACTAGACAAGATAGTGTTCAACTGAGGAGAGGTTACTTGAGAGACCATGAATGTTTGTATAGTGATAAGAAAAAGAGGAAGGTCTCACAGGAAGGAAAAGGCTGTGGAGGAGCTGGTATTACTACTGCCAGAGCCCTCCCTCTCATTGGCAGTAGAGTCAGGCAGAAACCTGGAGATTCTTAGCACCCCAGGATATCAGGGATTAGGGGCCATAGACTTGACAGACTTTCGTGATGATACTTATAAATGTTTGAGCTGACAGGAATTGGCAAGAGTACTTATGTAAAAAAGTAATAAGGATAATAAGCAAGGTTTGATTGGGTGTGTGGTGCTTGTAAGAAGGTAGGACTAGCCCGTTAGTCCTGTTTGATTAGTATTTTCAGGCATACCAAGTAAGTTGTACGATATTTTTGTGTTTTCATCACAAGCAAATTTGATCACTATTGGTTGCCATCTTTGATATTTATGTTATGAGAGTGACACAATAACAAAAATATTATTACATAACTTGAGGGTGTAGATCTTGCACAGGCTTCCTTGACATCTCCACATGTACTGACCAGTGCATGAAAAAATTTAGGACTGTAAAGTCTTAATAAAACTTTTGGAGTGCTTGTATGTTTTGCCACGAGACAGGTCTTTAACACATTTTTGGTTCTCGTGTGATGTAAGTTGCTCCCAGTTTAAAGTTTGTATATGAAGTCAACTGCCTGCTAAGGGCTAATAGAAGCCCCTCACAACACCTATGGCTGCATATTTGGATTTTGGGCTGTATTTCCCAAGAGTATGATTTATCCAAAAATTGAATATAGTAATTAGAAATTACCAAATTTTTGATGTAAACAATATTTGATGGCTGAAATTATTTGCTTTTGTTACAAGAAGAGGAAAACACAGCAGATTTGGATTCATAAATTAATGCTGTAAGAAATAGCAAAGCTGTATCAAATTCATCCAAGGCTCTCAAAACACATTACTCGTCTTTTTTCTTATTCATCTTTATTCTTTTTTATCCGTTGGTGGCTCCAATCATGGACTAATGTCCAAATCAAGGTCGAGTCTCAATTGAAATATAGAGATTATTGCAGAAGTGAAAAAGAGGACACAAGTGAAAGTATTTTAAAAGAAAAACATAGGAAGCATTAGATTTTTTTATGATGCTGGAGATAGTATTATGTTGTATTTTGGTTGAATTTAATTTTTTATATTTTGTGTGCTGTGTGTTAAAGCAAACAAAACAGTACAATGATGCACTCTTTGTTTGTCCTAGGACAGAAAACAAATGTATAAGGTATACATCAATAATGTATTGATACTTTGTTCAGATGAAACGTGAAAAAATAGACATAAATTAACATACATAAATAAGCATCAGTGAATGAATAGTAAAATGCTTTTAGTGAATACAAACTGTCCTTGGAGAGCTTGCTGAGGCTAAGAACAGCAATCTGTATATGACAGGAAGGCACACTGGCTAATGGGAATTCAGATTCAAACTCTGTGATTTAGACAGGCATGCAGTGACAGAAGTGAGGTGGAATGATTGACTGAACAAGAGAGCAAGGATGATTGTATGGAGTGTACTTAGGAGAGAAGTGTACATTGGATACTGCTTGGAACACCCATTTTGATAATGGGAGACATATATTGGAATGATGTTCATGAGGTGCTATTAGGACAGAGCTGATTATATTCTCTGTTGCCCAACAAGTACATCTTCACAAAGTGAAATCTTTTGCCAGACATACACGTGATTTCTCTGCCACTTGGTTTGCAGTCTTCTCTTTCTGAAATCCTGGTAATGCCCCTTTTAGCTGAAACATCTGCTCTTGCAACTCATTTTTTTGTGGATGGATACCATCAAAATATTTATTTCTCTGATTTCAGGGTCAGGGACCATATACCAAAGTTATCAAGAATGTTGAAGATGATATCCAGAAAACGGTCAAAAAAGTAAACGATTTAACGGGTATCAAAGAGTCTGACACTGGTTTAGCTGTACCTGCCTTATGGGACTTAGCGGCAGACAAACAAACTCTCCAGAATGAGCAGCCTCTACAGGTAACATCATTGTATTATGTAATCTGTATTATGAACACAGTAACAGTTTCACTGGGTGGTATTTTCAGATCTTATTTGGTCATCTTGAAGTTTAGAGGATATTTGAATTTATTTGTCTTGAGGAAGTGTGATTTGACTGAAAATTATGTTACACTGATAAATCAGGAATAATTTAGTATTACTTTAAATTTTGTAGATTGTCTGCAAATTCTTTTGTACAGAAGTGTTTAACAACAAGTTTTGGAAAATGGGCCAGTTTTTATTGAGTTTGAATTTTGGTTTATGTACTTGAAGATCTAGTTTATATGTAATGCACTGACACCAGAGCCCCATCCACAGCCAAACTCCACATACCTTTCCATGGTTTCTTGTGACTGCTTCACATGTCCTGATACAACTCAGTTACAGCATGATACCTTCTGGATGCTATATTGCTTCATTTTGCTCTTTGCTATGTTCACCATACAAATCCTGCATGTTCAGGCCTCATTCGCTGAACATAGCTTTCATTCCATCTCTCCACTTTCTCCTCGGTTTCTCCTTCTGCATGTTCAGGCCGTGAACACTCCTTAGTTATCCTTTCCGTATGTCCAAACTATTACAGTAAACTCTTTTTTCTCAAATTTCAGTACACCCTCTGCATCCATCCTATACATCTTTTTCTACCATCCTTCTCTCTTTAAGTCATTTATTATTTGGTCAACTCACTGCACAGTACATTTTGTCCTCAGAAATTTAAATTTTCCCCACATCCACCCTCTCTTCTTTTGTCTTTAGGGCCTATTTATTGCATCCATTGGGATTCCTGTACCATCAAACATATCCATCTTTGACCTCACAGTCAGTGACCTCGTTTCACGCACTTCTTAATATACCTAGGACCTTTGCCCTTTCACTCACCCTCTGCTTAGTTCAGTTACCATGATTCCATCTGCTGCCATGTCCACTCGTAGGTGTTTACTGAAACACCATACTTCCTCCAAGTTCTCTCCATTCAGACTCTCACTCCAACCTGTCTGTCTCTCTTCCCCTGCTGAACATAACCTCTTGACTCCTGACTTAGACTTCCTTTCCACCCCGTGATTTCGTTTTTTTTAGTTTATAGAAAATTCCGTTAACCATACAGTTATGAAGATATTCATATAGCAGTGAAAAAGATCTCTTCAAAAGAGTAATTTGTTGATGCTTTCCCCTTGATAATATGTAGGAATTTTCTAGGTCTTTCAGCATGTATCACCAAAAAGTGTGTGAGTAAGGTGTGAAAGTCAAAAGAATTTCCTCTGCACATGTTTTATTTTTTATTTTATATATATACTGAAAAATTGACAGTTGATCATTACTATTTTTTATCGTGTATCATAAATCTTGATGTGATTATTGTGATTCAGTAATGACTTATTATAGGAAAATGATGAAAGTTTCTAAAATTACAACTGCCCTATTAGAAACAATGTTTTCAAGGTCAGGCAGATGCTGGAAACACTGCCTCCACACTTGCTAGAAACACCTGCACTTGCCATATCTTAGTCATTTCTCAGTGCTTGAAGAGTCATTTTCTGCAAAATTACTCTCCACATATCTTAAAAGACAGATCATTACCATCAAATCATTCAGGATCATCTTAACTTGGTCCATTAAATCTAGCTTCACCTGCTTAGTTTCCCTCTTTGAAAGCTGGGGAATTTGTTGTCATTGGCATGGCTGGAGAATGACTGACTGGGAGGAGAATTCATTATGCACTTCCACCATATTAATAATAGCACACATACTCGGCTAGCAGCTATGAAATAGTGTCACAAAACTTGATGTGTATATATCCATGTAGAGGCATTGTCATGTAGACACCCAACTAGAGGAGTTAAGGGGTTGATAACCTTAATTTTTTCACTTTAATTCTCAAATTTCTCTCTACTCTCAGATTCAGAAACCACCTTAGTTTCTTACTTGAACCTGATACCAGAACTTTGTCATCAGCAAACTACAGTTGACTCTTCTCACAGGTTCCCTGCCTCCAACAGACTGTAGACCAGCCCCTCTCTCCAAGACCCTCACATATACCTCCCCATCACCTACTTTTACCTGGAAACACTCGCCCTTCTCTATTCCTACTCACATATGTACCTTACACTTTTAATGATATTCTTGCACTACTCTAAGTAGCTTTCCTCCTACACCACAGATTCATAACACCTTTCATAAAGCACCCTCTGTCAACTATGTCTTATGCTTTCTCCAGATTCATTAATGCTACGTACAAGTCCTTTTGATTTTCTGTAGGTATAGCTTCTTTGAAGTCTTCCTTTTCCACTCCTGAAGCCACATGTTCTTCTCTGCTCTGATGCTCTGTGCACACCACCACTCTCTCTTGGAACTTACCAGGTATATATAACAAACATATTCCTCAGTTCAAAAATAAATTTTCTTTATACAATGTAAGTTTTTGCAAGAGCATGTTTAATTTATGTTAATTTCTTTATTAAAGTTATGAATTTGTCTTCCCAGGTTGCTCGGTGCACCAAGATCATTAATGCAGACTCTGATGATCCTAAGTATATAATCAATGTCAAACAGTTTGCCAAATTTGTGGTTGATTTGGCTGATTCAGTTGCACCAACTGACATTGAAGAAGGAATGCGAGTAGGGTAAGATGTTAGCTTGATACTTTTGTGTTACAAAAACATGTTTTATCTGATTACGTCTTTGTTTTGATGAATATGGAGATGAAATTCATAGCCAGTGCATTTTTCGTAGGTGACAGAGAAACGTGTTACTCAGATCTTTTTCCCTCACTTCACCATGCTTGTGAGTGCTTCATCTGTATTACATTGGATAACACATAACCCTGTATAATGCACTTTGCTTAATGGAATACATTATAAGTTTATTATACTGGACAAGGTCATTATAAACAACTGCTGTCAAAGATTACAAGTGAAAATCTTAGTTCGAGTGTTGATTGCAAAAGATGTCATCATTTTATCTGATAATCTTACCCATCAATTTTCAAAATGCAGTACACTTGATAGAGATGCTGGCCTATTGTGTTGTAGCACAGTCCTTGAGTACATAAGGAAAGATACTTCAAGAGCCTTGTGATGCTATTGCTTTAGATCTTTTTTGAAACTACTAACATCTTATCTAGCTATTTCAGTTATATCCATCATTTTCACAAATCAGCCAGGATATCTTTAATGTATATCTTTCAGTGCAACTATCAGGATGTATTATGGTTTTGCAAGTAAGAAAATGTACTTGTCATTTTCTTTAGGATTTCTCCTTGTACTGCTGTATGCTTATGTACCTGTTCAGTTTCATCATTGTGATGATGCAAAAGAAGCATCTTTTGAAGTAGAATATTGGGTGTTAGTGAATAGTTGTAAGGTTGAATTATAATTAGTGTATGATATAATGTGATATTTTTATGTTGTGGATCACATTAGTGTATTATGTGATTCTTTTACAGTGTGGATCGCAACAAGTACCAAATACATATCCCCCTTCCACCAAAAATTGACCCCTCAGTAACAATGATGCAGGTTGAAGAAAAACCTGATGTTACTTACTCTGATGTTGGAGGTTGTAAAGAGCAAATTGAAAAACTTCGAGAGGTGGTTGAGACTCCCTTGTTACATGTGAGTTGTATTATTTTGTATATCAGTTAAAAAAAATTTATCGTGTATTTGTATGCTAAGTTATTTGCCAGTAAGCATGATGCTTTAATAAATAGCATAGTATTTATGTTTGACATTGCAGATATTAGGGCATTCCTAGCTTTTCTAGAGAATGGAAGTGAGTGAATGTTGTCTCATCTTTGTCTGCTTCTGCATTACCTTGCTAATATGTGAAATAGTGAACAAGTCGGTGACTGAATTTGGAAGTGTGTGAAAGGAGGAAATTTAGAGTAAATGTGAATAAAGGAAAGGTTATTAGATTCAGTAGGATTTAGGGACAGGTTAGTTGGGATATGATTTTGAATGGATAGAAATAGGAAGTGAAGAGTTTTGGATACATGGAGAGTGAGCATGGCAGCAAATGGAACCATGGAAGCGAAAGTGAGTCGTAGTGTGGGTGAGGGGGTGAAGGTCCTGAGAGTGCTGAAGAATGCGTGAAAAGAGAGATTATGTGGGAGAGCAAAAATGGGTATGTTTGAAAATATAGTAGTTCTAACAATATTATATTCTTGTGAGGCATGGGCGATAGGTAGAATTGTACTGAGAAGGGTGGATGTGTTGGAAATGAAATGTTTGAGGACAATATGTGGTGTGAAGTGATTTGATCGAGTAAGTCATGAAAAAGTAAGAGAGATGTGTTGTTTATCATTTTATAATTACTTCAGGAATAAGAAAGAGTCCCCTGCACCCTAAGGTTGTGTTACTTCTAGTAGCAGAGTCCTCTGTAGCTTAAGGATGCACTACTTCCAGTTGCAAGGAAATCTGAACTTTAGAGTGAGAAATTGTTTGATGAGACTGTGTTCCCAATGCTGCAGCCTTACCAGAGGTGATTTTTTTCTCCTAGTGTAACCTCAAGCAGGTGGAATATGTTAACTTTGAAGGAACAATAGTCTTGACTGTATTGTATGGATGTCAATCTTGCATCAGGGAATGGAAGAAGTTGGATGTGTCATATGACAGTATTTGGTGTGAGGTATATTGATCCTGTAAGATCAAAGTGAAGTGTGGTAGTGAGTTTAGTCTGATTGAGTGGTCTAACCAGGGTGTGCTGAATGAAGAGAGATTGCCAAGGAGGATCTATTGTTTTGTTGTAAGCAAAGGGAGCAGTGGTAAGAGGAAGACTGATATGGAGATGGAAGGCTGGAACAAAGTTATAAAGATTTTGGGGCCTTAACATTTGGGGAGGATAAAAAAGTGCATTGGATATGGAGAATTGTAATGATGTGTTATAAAAGTGGTTATGTGCTGTTATTAGGCTGAAATGGGTTATGTAAACGAGAGGAAGCTCTGGGTCATAAACTCAGGTTTCGTTACTGTATACATAACAATTAGAGATTGAAATAATTGAAGCTATCTATGTATCTATCCCTGGGGATAGGGGATTAAGAATACTTCCTACGTATTCCCTGCGTGTCGTAGAAGGCGACTAAAAGGGGAGGGAGTGGGAGGCTCTAAATCCTCCCCTCTCGTTTTTTTTTTAATTTTCCAAAAGAAGGAACAGAGGGGGGCCAGGTGAGGATATTCCACAAAGGCCTGGTCCTCTGTTCTTAAGCGCTACCTCGCTGGCACAGGAAATGGCGAGTAGTTTGAAAGAAAAAAAAAAGAAAAAGAATCTATGTATCTATATCTTTGATTCCTGTTTCAAGTGGAACTCCCTCAAGGGAGTGGCCACGACAATAGTGTCTCCACAACTAGTGAACTCCAGTGCTGCTTTTTAGCCTATAGTGCCTCACCCCTAACAGGCCACTGGCTATGGGCAACTCTAGTGCAGTGTTTGCATAGGCAGTTTCCTACTGACTACTACTACCTGATGCTCCTATCCAGTACTTCAACCTAATCTTTCTTTCTACCAAATGCTCCTGCCTAAATGTTCCTGTCCACTACTTCTATCTACTGTTCCTACTATTTTGCCAAAAGGCAGGGGTAGCACATAATGCTCATCATGGGAAAATTTAGTTATGAAGAATGAACTGCATGAGTTTAGTGTTGTTAAGTATTATGTATGACAAGAAAAGATTGTGTGTATGGACAGAACGCCAGTAATCCACATATGGGTGAGGTGGAGAGAAAGACAGCTACCTGGATCAGCGGAGTGCAACTTGACAACCATTGAAGTGCTGGCTCAGTGAGCAGCTGTCACTAACCCTCCTGATGTGCAGGCAGGTAGTACTGTTAATATACATCCCTGGTCGTTGGCTGCTTACTTACCACTACCGAGTAAATAGTTGAGGCCATTATTTGTTTGTTTCCGATGCTATCTTTTGAAGGCAGTTAGGTATAGAAAAAGCATCTGCTTAGTTTAGAATTGATAACTGCCTGTAAATGTTTGGGTATCTGCATTTTTATCATGACAGCAAAAGATAGAGAATTTATTATAGTTAAAGTAGATTTTACTGATTGTATTTTACATTGTGCATTTGCTTCATTTCAGCCTGAAAGATTTGTTAATCTTGGCATTGAACCACCTAAAGGTGTTCTCCTGTTTGGACCTCCTGGAACTGGAAAAACCTTGTGTGCCCGAGCAGTTGCTAACCGTACAGATGCTTGTTTCATCAGAGTTATTGGTTCTGAATTGGTCCAGAAATATGTGGGAGAGGTAAGCATGAAGACATGATATCAAAAAGTTCAGTGTTTTGTCATCATTTCATATATGTCAAGTGGTGTCTCTCTCTTTGTAGCCTCACACTTCAGTCACCTCTGCTCACAGATTACCTCACCATTAGCAGCTACTGTATTGACAAACATACCCCACCAAAATGGTCTGACAAATGCTAGATATCATCTGTATCTCCATCTTACACTCCATTTCACAAGTCATGCCCATCAACACAAAAGCAGCACACAAACTAAATGCCCTCAGAACACTAACTGGCCCCAGATTTGGACAAGAAAATATACATATTTATTATTTACACCAAAATATATGGTGTGGGGAGGCAAGTTGTTAGAAGCAGTGAAAAGTTTTTATCGAGGATGTAAGGCATGTGTACGTGTAGGAAGAGAGGAAAGTGATTGGTTGTCAGTGAATGTAGGTTTGCGGCAGGGGTGTGTGATGTCTCCATGGTTGTTTAATTTGTTTATGGATGGGGTTGTTAGGGAGGTAAATGCAAGAGTCCTGGAAAGAGGGGCAAGTATGAAGTCTGTTGGGGATGAGAGAGAGCTTGGGAAGTGAGTCAGTTGTTGTTCGCTGATGATACAGCGCTGGTGGCTGATTCATGTGAGAAACTGCAGAAGCTGGTGACTGAGTTTGGTAAAGTGTGTGGAAGAAGAAAGTTAAGAGTAAATGTGAATAAGAGCAAGGTTATTAGGTACAGTAGGGTTGAGGGTCAAGTCAATTGGGAGGTGAGTTTGAATGGAGAAAAACTGGAGGAAGTGAAGTGTTTTAGATATCTGGGAGTGGATCTGTCAGCGGATGGAACCATGGAAGCGGAAGTGGATCATAGGGTGGGGGAGGGGGCGAAAATTTTGGGAGCCTTGAAAAATGTGTGGAAGTCGAGAACATTATCTCGGAAAGCAAAAATGGGTATGTTTGAAGGAATAGTGGTTCCAACAATGTTGTATGGTTGCGAGGCGTGGGCTATGGATAGAGTTGTGCGCAGGAGGATGGACGTGCTGGAAATGAGATGTTTGAGGAAAATGTGTGGTGTGAGGTGGTTTGATCGAGTAAGTAACGTAAGGGTGAGAGAGATGTGTGGAAATAAAAAGAGCGTGGTTGAGAGAGCAGAAGAGGGTGTTTTGAAATGGTTTGGGCACATGGAGAGAATGAGTGAGGAAAGATTGACCAAGAGGATATATGTGTCGGAGGTGGAGGGAACGAGGAGAAGAGGGAGACCAAATTGGAGGTGGAAAGATGGAGTGAAAAAGATTTTGTGTGATCGGGGCCTGAACATGCAGGAGGGTGAAAGGAGGGCAAGGAATAGAGTGAATTGGAGCGATGTGGTATACAGGGGTTGACGTGCTGTCAGTGGATTGAGTCGGGGCATGTGAAGCGTCTGGGGTAAACCATGGAAAGCTGTGTAGGTATGTATATTTGCGTGTGTGGACGTGTGTATGTACATGTGTATGGGGGGGGGGGGTTGGGCCATTTCTTTCGTCTGTTTCCTTGCGCTACCTCGCAAACGCGGGAGACAGCGACAAAGTATAAAAAAAAAAAAAAAAAAATATTTACATACAGGTTGAGCATCCTTAATCCGAAAGTCTGAAATGCTCTTTTATCTGAAAGTTTATGAGCAGCGACATGACGTTATATATGGAAAATTGCACACCTAAACACATTATTTTTTCATTGTTATTGGTATTTCATATTTATTTTTACTGTTAGGTCCTTAGGGCTACTCAACCTGCATTATTGTTTTTCTTTAAGGCTTTATCATCTGTTCTTGATGTTCCCTTGCATATGTGGGAAATGGTGAGCATGTATGAAAAATTTATTTTGTTGTATACTCAATGAGTCCACCTCATACCGTGTATTGTCCTCAAGCATCTCATTTCCTTCACCTCCACCGTCCCCCACACATACTAATCTATACCCCGTGTGCCATATCCTTACTTCAACATTATGACTACTATGCTTTCAAACATACACATTTTTGCCCTTCCAGATGATGACCTCTCTTTCCACTTATTCCTCAGTGCTCTCAGGACATTTGCCACTCACTCACCCCGTGACTCACTTCTGCTTCCATGGTTTCATGTATTATCCTCAAACATTTAATTTCCAACACATTCTCCCTCTTCTGTACATTTTTATCTAAGGCTCATGCCTCACATCTATACAGCACCAGTGGAACAACTATACCATCAAACATACCCATCTTTGCTCCTGAAGACAGTAACCTCCTCTTCTACAAATCCCTCGGTGCATCTACCGTAAGGCTTACTTCAGTTCCCATTGTCCCATTTACTGCCATTTCCACTCCCAAGTATCTAAAACCTACCCCTCCTACAGGTTCTCTCCATTCAAACGCACACTCCAATTAACATACCTATTTTTACTGCTAAACCTAGTAACCTTACTCTTACTTTTATACACATTACTTTTATCTTTCTCCTTTCACTTACTCTTCCATACTCACACTCTTGCTTCTGCAGTTTCTCATTTGAATCTGCCACTAGTGCCATGTCATCAGTGAACAACTGACTCACCTTCCAGGCTCCCCACCCCCAACAGACAGCATCCAGACTCCCCCACCCCCAAACAAACAGCATACTTGCTCCTCCTAACAAGACCACTGTATTCACTTCTCACCAAAACATCCATTAACAGATTGAACAGTCATGATAACATCACACATCCCAGCTGCAGACCAACCTTCTCCTGGAACCACTCACCTTGCAAACATACCTTACATGATAAAAATTCCTCATTACTTCTAGTAGCTTTCTTCCCTTGTCAGATATTCATAGCACTTTCCAAAGAACATTATCAAACTTGTCAGATGCTTTCTTAAGATCCCTGAATGCCATATGCAGGTCCTTCTGTATCTTTTGAGCATCTCACACATTCTTCATGGTAAACACCTGATCATCATAGCCTCTACCACTCATGAATCCACGTTGTTCCTTTGTATTCCTTTACCTACATTGACAGTGATATAGCAGTACCAAATGTAACAGCTTCTTGCTCACAGTGTAACCAAAAATAAATGGGAGTTCAGTAACACTTGGTGCATTTTATGATTTACAAGTTTTCAGTATCATGTTATGATCTCATACTGCGTTCAAAATTGAAATCAAGTTATAGCAAGAGAAACTTGGATATGATGTTCATAAGTATCTCTAATGTTGATAAAAGTTGGTAAATCTTTGCCATAAGGTGTTTGGATATTAATGTATAACAATCTTATGAATATCCTGCCACCACAGTGGCTCTTGATAATTCTTTAGAATAATATACCCAATGCAATATTGATCATTGATACTACATATTTTCCTTCTACAAGGGTGCTCGAATGGTACGTGAACTCTTTGAGATGGCCCGAACCAAGAAGGCGTGTCTGATATTCTTTGATGAAATTGATGCCATTGGAGGAGCTCGATTTGATGATGGTGCTGGAGGAGATAATGAAGTGCAGAGAACTATGTTAGAACTTATTAACCAGCTTGATGGCTTTGATGCTCGTGGTAATATCAAGGTAAGCACATTTAGATAACATTTTGAAGGTTTTCTTTACTTTGTTATGCTTTTTACTTATTACTTTTTTCTTATACATTCATGTATTAGAACATGAAAGTGGGATAAAATGATGATACTATAACATAAATGGGAGTTATGATGCATTCCTTTTGCATATTTGACTAAAATATAGACACAAAGTTTTGGATGCCAAGCGGCAGACTTAATGTGCACATTTGATATTACTTATTTACTTTTTCTTTCTTGCCTCATGAATCCTTTCTTGGGTGCTTGTGCAGCACACAGGCAACTGACCACATCCACCAGTTTTAGTTCTTGTCTTTTTGTCTTTTTTTCATTCATGTTGGCCATTTCTTGCATTAGTGTGGTAGTGCCAGGAACAGACAAAGAAATGGTATAATTTGCATATGTATACATTAAACATTTTTCATCATTACAATTATCTCTTTCCTTCAGTGGTATTACCAGCTGCAGTTTTGAGTGCACTCACATAGATTAATGAATACTACTTTACCGTACACAGCATAAAGTTCTGAGTGTCTATGTTATTTTTTCTGCCGATTGGGCAGTTGTCATGGCAGCCATGGCCTACCTCTGACCCAGCATTTTACGTGTTTTTCTTTCATGTTCTCCATTTCTTGCGTTAGTGTGGTAGAGCCAGGAACAAAGAAATTGTATCATTTGCTTCTGTTTACATTAAAGAAATTTCATCATCACAGTGATCTTTTTCTTACAGTGGTATTACTAAGTACAGTTTTGATTGAACACTTAAATTGTTGAATACCACTTTACCAAACACTCCAAAAGGTTTTGGTTATCTTTGTTATTTTTGTCTGCCCATTGAACATATCATGACAGCCATAGCCTCTGATCCAGCCTAGGTGGATTTGAGGGATTGAACATGATGATGATGTGAAGATATACTCAGCAGTGTGTAAATGAGACAGCTACATCACCCAAGCCTTGCTCCCCATGCTCTGCCTGCATTTTTCTTTTTTAGTGTGATTCTTATTGTGTGATGAACTCCATGAGCTTTTTGTAATTTTATCTATTTTCCTGCTATCTTTTGCCTGTAGATATGGTCTTCAAGTGTAAGGCTTGTGATGTTTTTGAGGAATTAAATGCTTATTTTAACCTTGAAATGTTCATTGTAGGACTTGAGGTAGATCTCGCAAGGGTCACTCCTTACCCTTTTGAGGTGTGTCCCACAAGGGTTACTCCTTACTCGTTGTATCCCATGAGCCTTTGAAGGAACAAGAAAGGGTAGATGAGTAGATGTTGTGAAATAATTTATTAGGCTAGAGATATTTCCGATATGGAAGCCAGAATGATAATTTTGATTGCCTGCAATGGAGGGATTTTTTGCACTGAGGTGGCGTGAATGGAGACTTTGGCCTTACTTGATGAATAGGCTTAATTTGTAGCAAAGTGGATAAGTGAAGAGCATTTATGATTGTGTGGAAATGTTCATGTTTAATTTTATCACAGTGGGTGATGATGCTTGAGTGATTTGAGAAGCTGGTTACACCTGATCTACCTCATGGAATTGGGAATGGAGTTGATGGTAGTAGTTAGGTAGAAATACCTGCTTTCCCATTTTAGAGAGATTTCTGCTTTAAAACAACTGAAGTAATTTGATGTACATATTTTTTTTCATAATCATATCACCATCCTTTTTCTTTATTGTGGGGTGATTAATCAGTAACCATGTAAGCTGAAGAAAATAATTGAAATCACGGTAATGGTCATAGGTTCTGATGGCAACTAATCGACCTGACACACTTGACCCTGCACTTATGCGACCTGGTCGTTTGGATCGTAAAGTAGAATTTGGTCTTCCTGACTTAGAAGGAAGAACGCACATCTTTAAAATTCATGCAAAGTCTATGTCTGTGGAACGAGACATCCGTTTCGATCTACTTGCACGCTTATGTCCTAACAGTACAGGTAAGCTCTTCATGTTTTTCTTGATCTAATGCATACAAAAGGATTGTAAGTATTGTATATCAAAATAAGTATTACCAAGTTTCCTGTGGAATGACTATATATTAAATAACATGGGGAAAGAGGAATGGAGTTGGAAATAGAAGAGAAGATAGTTTGCATATTCTGCATGTTTTTCATTTAAAAGAGCACTAAAAATATTTTATTATTTCCAGGTGCTGAAATTAGATCTGTGTGTACAGAAGCAGGTATGTATGCTATCCGTGCTCGGAGGAAGGTGGCCACTGAGAAAGACTTTTTAGATGCTGTCAACAAAGTCATAAAGGCTTATGCCAAATTCTCAGCTACTCCGCGATATATGACATATAACTAAAACCTATGGGCTAAAGAATTTTCAGAGCTTAAGCAGCACCCATCAAGATCAAATGGTATATTCTCTTTGCCCATGGTATATTGTAACCCTTGTAAACGTTTTGTATTTAAGCTCCATTAGAATAATGATAAACATAATACAGATATTTTGTTGAAGTATTCTTTGGAAGTAATGATTAAACTTTGGGAAAAAGTGGTAATTTTCTTTTCATTTTTAAATCTACTGATGGTTGTAAAGTTTGCTATGCTGAATAAATGGATGGAAGAGAAGAGCAGTATTGCATATGATAGATGGCAAAGTTTTGGATATGGATGGGATGGGAAGTGAGATAATGTTAAGGTTGAATGATTGAATGTGTATGGTAGTGTGTGTTGTGTTTGTGATAGTTGAGTGTTACTGAAACTTGTAAAAAGGATTACTGAACCCTTTCAGGGTGGATTTAGGAGGAGAGTAGGTGTGTAGACCTAATTCTTGCTGTTGTATGGGTAACAGAACGTTGTAGAGGAAAGGGGCTCCCAGTCAACTCGTTCTTATTCAGTCTGTGTGTGAACTAGGAAACCATAAGAGGTGTCCTTTATAGAATTTTGCCTGAAGATGTTAACGGTAGTGTTATTATGAAGTAAATCCTGTGGACACACTATTCCCTTTATTTAGGATTAATATTCTTTTTCCTCTTATCAATATTGAGCTACTGGTTAGACTTTGGCTGATATAAGCCAATATCTGTCACAGCTCAAGGTTGGACTAAAATGAGAAAATAACTGAAGGAAGCCTCTAAATTTACACTTTTTACACGTTATCACTAGCACTATGGTTTCTCTTGACTGCTGTGCTTAAGGGTTGAGAGAAATACTCATGGCTGCATAACAGCAAAACAGTTGAAAGTGCAGCAAAATTGGATAACCTGGACTAAATGGGAGAACCCTTCCCAGACTCTAAAGAAATTCTGTGTTGGGTGTGTGTGATGTCATGATGGCTGTTTTACTTGCTCATAAATGGAATGGTGAAGGAGGCGAATGCAAGGGACTTCAAGAGAGAAGTAGTGCATAGTCTGGTGGAAGTTTAGGGGCCTGGAGGTGAGTCAGTTATTTGCTGATGACATGGCACTGGTGGCAGGATTGAATGAGTTATTGCAGAAGCTGATGTCTGAGTTTGGGAGTGAGTAAACTGAGAATGTTGAAAGTAAATGTGAATAAAAGCAAGGTTATTAGGTTTAGCTATGAAAAGAGACAGGCTATTTGGATTATGAGTTTAAATAGAGAGACCTTGGAGGATGAGTGTGTTCGACACCTGGGAGTGGTTATGGCAGTGATGGGAACCATAGGAGCTGAAGTGAGCCATAGAGTGGTTGAGAGGGCAAGGTTTGGCTTTGTTGAGGAATGTGAGGGGATGTCTTCATGGGCAAACATTGTTATGTTCAGTGGTATAGTAGTCCTACTGGTGCTGTAAGGATACGAGGCATGGGCCTTAAGCAGAAATGTAGAGTGAATATGTTGAAAATTGGATGTTTGTGTTTTAGTACAACAAAGCAAGTGGTTTACGTGGTTTGGCATGATGGTCAGCATGTGCCAAACCCATATGAACTTGCTCTTATTCTTATCTTTGCTAAAGTCTGACATGAGAGATGATGACCATTCATATAGGTGGTTCAGCTCTGTTTTAAACAGGTAGTTTGTAGGATATTAATACTACTGTTTTCCTTACCCATGCATATTGTTTTTCTTGAAAAGGCAATCCACAGTTCTGTTGAAATATACAGTAATACCTGACCAGCTTGATCCTGCCATGACAAATGTTTTGGCAGATGCTGTTGAGACTTCAGAGTCTAGAAATATACAATGACCTGAGTAAATATGAGTGAATAAGCTTTTGCCATCCTGCTGTAAAAGCATGAAACACTCCTAACATTAAAAAATTAATTTCTATTCATTGTCTATGAAACCCTGAGCTGTTCAGAGCTGCTGATACTGAAGGTTTAGTCTCTGTCTTACAAAGTTGTAGAAGTCATATTCAAGTGAGAGGTTCTTTCTTAAAGCCGCCTCTACCTCAGGAGATGTCTTGGGTCGATGACGGTTCTTGTTGTGGTGTGGAGCTGTTGAGAGAAACTTTGTGTAGAAAGCATTTTGTTAGAACATGTTGTTTTAACATAATTTTAAACTGCATTTGAAGATGTAAATTGCAGCACACATTGAATGTCAACTTGATGACAATTAATGTATATGATTGGATTAACTTTCACTGCAGAGATCATCCATATATATATTCTGAATTACTGTGTATGTCACTGAAGGATGATATGCAACACCTACCCACTAAATTACCTGTGAAGTACTGGCCACTTAAACACCAAAGTTGATTAGATTCCATTTCTAAATTATTTGAGAATGTACATGTTGTTTTTTTATACTTGTTTCTGTAGGAAATGATTACAAATAACTAGGTGTGCAACGGAAAGTGACTTGAAGTCAAGGAAGAATATATGGGAATTTGTAAAGAGGGCAAATGATGATGGGGTGAGAGGGTATTGAAAAAATTCAGGAAGAATGAGAAAATGGTTTGGAAAGAGTAGTTAGTGTGGGAACAAAAGACAAAAATGAGAATGGCAGTAATGGGAACAGGTAGAGAAGCAGAACAGGCTATAAAGAGTTGAAAAAAGAGATAGAATAAGTATGCCTAGAGGATCCTTGAAATGACAGTGATGGGAGCAGGTTGAGAAGCAGGAGCAGGCAATGAAGAGGTGAAAAAGATAGAATGAGTGTGCTTGGTGGATCCTTGTATGTTAGGTGATGAGTTGAAGTGTATGAGACAAGATGGTATGCAGAGTGAGAGATTCACGGTGAATGGTTTGGTGAAAGGAGAGCAGATAGTGAAAGCCTTACACAATGTGAAGGGTGAATGGGATTGCCAGTGAGATTCTTTCGAAAGTGGGTGATGGTGATTCAAACTGGTTAGTGCTAGAGGATGGGCAGAATGTATGTGTAGTACTCTTATATAAGAGCAAGCAAGCAAAAGGGATCAATTGCCTGAATTACAGATATGATTTTGTTGAGTATGCCTAGTAAAGTGTACCTGAGAGAGGTGACTGAGGTATGAAATATAGAACATCATGTGTTTACTTGCAAGAATTTGTGGGAAAAGTACACAGAGAAAGAGTGTGATTTGTATGTAGCGTAAATGGACTTGGAGGAAGTGAATGGTAGGGTTGACAGAGATGTCTTGTGGAAGGTGTTTCACATACATGGTATGGTACGAAAGCTACTAATTGCAGTGAAGACTTTGTACCAGGAGATTATGATGCGTGTGCAAGCAGGAAGAGAGGGAGGAGGGTAAATGGTTTCAGGTGAAAGTGATTCTGCATGAGAGGTGTGTGGGGTCATTATGGCTTTTTAATCTTTTCATGGATGGGCTGATGAGGGAGGGAAATGTAAGGATCTTGAAATGAGTGGTGGTTCTCCAGTATGCTGGGGATGGGCCTGGGAGGTGAGGCAGTTGCTGTTTACAGATGATGTGGCTCTAGTGGCAGACTCAAGAGGGAAACTCCAAATGCTAGTGTCTGAGTCTGGGAGAATGTGTGTAATGAGGAAGCTGATATTTAATGTACGTAGATGTTCAGTAGTAGGGAGGTGAGGTAAGATGGTTTGAGTTTGAATTTGAATGAGGAGGACTTGGAGGATGTAGAATGCTTTAGACACCTGGGAGTGGACAGAGCAGAAGATGGAACAATGCAGGCTGAAGTAAATCAAAAGGTGAGGACTAAGTTCCTAGGTGCAGTGAAGAGTGTTTGGAAAGTGAGCTCAGTGTCTGTTAGGACAAAGGTGGGTATATCTGAGGTTATAGCAGTCCTGATGGTGTTGTGGTGTTGTTAATCTTAGCCTTGAATTCAACAGAATGGAAGAGGAGGGAAGTGTTAGATATGAAATGTCCGAGGATGATATGTTGTGTGAGGGAGATCGACCGTGCAAGAAATGGCAGTTTAAGAACAAGGTGCAAGTGCAGTCTGATTAAGAGGAATGATCAGGCTGAGGATGAGCAAAGAAGTACTTGACTAAGAGGATCTATGTTTCAGCAGTTGAGGGAGCTAGTAAGGGGAAGGTACTGAGGAGATGGAAGGATCGAGTAGAAGAGTATTTAATGTATTGTGGCCTGAACATTCAGGAGGATGAGGCATTCATGGGATATTAGACTGGATTGATGAGGCGTACGGGGAGCAATCCTGTCAGCAGGTTGAACCAGTGCTTATGAAGCAGTAGGGGTTATCATCCTCACAGTAGGTTGAACCAGGACATGTGAAGCAGTAGAGGAGGTAACATCCAGTCATTCGGATGAACCAGGGCATATGAAGCAGTGGGAGGGGGTAACATCCCATCATTAGGGTGTGGCAAGGAATGAGAGGAAACCACAAAACAGTTTATAAGGATTGGCTATGGATAGTGTACAGTACTCTGGTTTTGTTGCAATACATATGACAAGTACGGAATGAATGTGAGCAAATGTGTTTCGCCCCTGTTCCTTTTGCTACCTTACCAAGGCAGGAAATGGCAAACAAACTTGAATAAAAATTGTTTCTGCCTTAGTAAGGTAGTGTCAACAACAAACGAATAATGGATTCACTTAAACATCCACCCTAACTATAATGTACAGAAATCAGGGTCTTCCATCCCTAGCCAAGAGCTAAGGAGCAAATGAAGTTTACCAAGTAATTCATTGTAGTATAAGTCAACAACACCGTAGAAGAACTCGGGCAGTCGGTGTTGGAGAACAGACAAAGTAGCATTGATATCCTCTAGAACTCCCACCACTTGGTACCATTCTTCAACATGCTGCTTCGCAAGTCTCAATGCTGCAGCATTATTTAACTCCCTGGACAAACAAAAGTTAGTAAAAGTAATCAAGATATTGATTGGGAATTCACTACAGGTGTAATACCTAAATCAAGTTAATTCATTACTATTATGACCAAAATTTCTGAAGAGTAAAACTGTCTTTCACAACAAATGGATGAAATGTAATGATGTTTACAGAAAATTCACAAGAAATGTAAATAACTTCTCTGGACATAGATATGCTTTCACAAGGTTGGAATGACTTACCTGCAGTAATCTTCATGGCCACAAAAGTAAGGGATAGTGAGGTCATAGTGGTTGCCTGGATGAAATGTACAGTCATCACCTTGGCTGAAGAAACATTCCTCTAGAGTTGCATGTTGGGGTGGAGTTGCTGGTTGGTAGCCACGTGGGGTTGCAGCACCAGGACGAGGAGTCGCACGAGCATAGTAGAACCTACCGTGTACATTGCAGTTTACAGATAACATAACCGACCATTATTCTTTGCTTATAAGATTTCCACTATAATCATTCATAGTATGAAAATATTCAAAATTTGATTGTTTATGCATTGATTATCTCCAAAAAGGCACATGGGTTTCCAAAATTTGAATTGAAAGATGTACTTCTCCATGCTATTTTGTTTTTTAATGCTTTTAGTGATCAATATACCATTCCCAAGTGTGTGAAAATCTCAGAAACCATGTTGGAAATGATGAAAGCAGTGACTGACTGTGACATTTCTAATTCACTTTATGCTTGGCTTTTATATTCCAGTGTATTGTACTTACTTGGTGCTTCATTATCAAAACAGCTGTGTCAAGAACTTTATACTCAAATCATCTGGTAATTCCATTTGTGCCTGGCAATTTTCAATTTGATGCGTCTTATTTTTTAAGTTCATGCAATTAAAGGTCACATGGCCCTATTACACAAGGACATCACAATCACTTCAAGCTGTTCTCAGAATCTTTTGGTAAATACACCCACCTGGATCCAAGCTGTCTAATAACCCCTGGGTCAACACACCAACCTGGAGGCCACTTTCTCCACAGGATCCCTAACCAGGTTCAAGTAGAGTGGCATCTTGATGCCCATGGAGGTGAAGTTTGTAAAGTAAACATGACGGTCGAAGCTCACTCTTGGTTCTGTTGCCTCGTGAATCTTTTCTTTGACCTGAGCTACCAGGTCCATCTACAGAGGAATTAAAGGTAAAATTGATCATTAGCTTGTAATAAGCCCAAAAGTGAGCATTGCAAGAGATCAACAGAAAGGATGTCCACCACAGTAACAATCCATATCTAATGAGTTACAGCCAGCACCCATCAATTTTTATGAAAGCAAATTCATTCATTCTAAGATTTGTCACCTTCATATCTTTACTTTTTCATTTCAGTTCACCTTTCATCAGCCTATATTTCATATTCATGTATATCATGTAAAGTATTACCTATCCAGACTTTTAACTGTCAAAAGTTTCAATCAATCTGATTGCAAGTGCATAAACCATCAAACCTCTTCAGTCCTCCCTGTCCGCTTTGATAGCCCTTCCTTGTCACTAATGAAATCTTTCTAGTGAGAATGTCTTTCCCATTTATCATAACATGAACTGATCATGTTAATTTCTATGGGGCTTTATAACGCATTCAAATTCCCTTGAGATGTTGGCATCCATGATTAAAAGCGAATATCTCCCTAACTCCTGCTGTTAAATGATTATGTTAATATTGACTTAGGTATTATTAAAGAACTTGGTGATAATAAAGTATTCTGTTTAACCATACGGAATGAGAATATGGGATTACGTTATAAACATTAAAAAGGAATTGGTGTACTGTAACAAGGAATATGCTTTTTAAGTTTCTGGTCTTTCAACCCATATGATATGGAAAAGCATGCAGTAGCAATTATTAGAGAAAAAGAAAGAAGTTATACAAATTGCTTTCCTATAGTCTTGGCCCAAGTAGATCGGAATCAGGATAAAAAGTTTATGTGACAAGTTTCAGGATAAGTGTCCCAGAAACAAAAACTGGTATGCAGTTGTAACTTGAAAAATTAGACAAAGTCAATCTTTCTTTATAAGAGAAAAATCTGAAACTCTGATCTCAGACATTCATGATAAACCACATGAAGGATTTCTAAAAGTTTTGGAAAGAGATCTCTTCACCTGTACTGAAATGAAGGCTCACATGGACAAATAATGATTTTAACCTTCTAGGCATATGATTCCACCTGAAACCTCCGAAGACATCTATCAAAGATATGTGTAACTGTTGTTTAATCACTTTCTTGTACTCTGCATTAAACTGAGCTAAGAATTTAGAATATAAAAGCAATTGAATTTGAACTTTTAGTAGAAGTTTCTCATATTATTCATTGGATGGAACTACTTAATTACATCTTAATTAAATGGTAATTTTTTTTATGTTTACGCAAATGTTCATTCAGCTTGTTGATAAGGTGAAGACAGTAAGTTTTTGAATTTCAGAAAGCATATTACCAAAGTACAGCCTAGTAATACAAAGTAGATTGTGTGGTGGTTAACATGTGAAAGACTAGTTTAAATCAGATCAATATATCATAATGCCTGGTGGAATCAAATAAGTAATGGTTAGAGTTAATTACCATTCTAGACAGTTGTAATGACACAACATTCAGTCATAACAATGACTCTTTTGGATTACATCCTAGCAACAAAGAGTTTTAAGAGTTATCTTAAAATAAACAATTTCTTACGTCAACTAATCTTTATTTACTTGAACTTATTGTTACACTATGTATGTATTATATTTATTCCTGATCATTGAAACATGACCACTTCCCTTACCTGCTCATCATTACTTAGATATCTTCTGACAGAGTTCTTGAGCCTGAAATGCCTAAAGGTGTTCTGACCCTGCAGCCATTGAAGGAGTAATACCAGCATTTCGCTACCAGTCTTTGGGACACGGTTAAAGAAGAGCACTGTACTGTTCTGGTGTGCCCCAGTGTCATTCTCATCATGGGATTTCATCTCAAACCTGATGATAGTAACTGGTTTTCATATGATAGTTTTAACTGCTGTGCTGACAAATACAGGTATTTCCAATATGGTTCAAGAATATATAATATGTGAGGATATAATTTTCTGATAGTAATTCGTGCTTATTTCATGAATTCTGAAACATCAACAACCAGGTACTTGACAGTACTTACATGATTTTCTATTATATTTTCATTTGATTAATTCAGAAACTAATATCAATTACCCCGAAATGTACCAAGTTCCATCACCACATCATGATATTTGCTAAAATGCCATTAACCTTTACATGTCTCGTTAATGCTGCAATGTCACCTACCCTACCAGACCTTTTGTAATCCAGAGTTGCTAATGTCTCAAATTTAAACTTTTATACACCGTCATTTACACAACCTGGCCACACCTGGGCTAATATGCAATCTACTGCCCCAGGACTTATATTGACTATGGTGCGAACTACCCTTCCATGCCTCACCTGCAATAAAACTGAATATTCTCCTTAAGCCATACTTCTGCTGCTGCACGACTTACCTATCAAGCCACACCTGTTCTACTGCACCAACCCCTCGTCCTGGCCTCTTGTATGCTACAGTAAGACCAGTTCCTCCAATCTCTGTACTGTAATTCAAACCCAAGTCTTCAACTAAAGAAGATCAATCACACCTTATGTAAAGCAGTTAATCAAATGCTTAGCCATAGCCATGTACTGAATTGATGAAAATCTGAGCAGGGATCTATGCAGGAGCATCAATATTAATTAGAAGAGTAAGAAAAGAACTTGCAGAGCTGGACTGGATTGAGAATTACATCCCAGAGTGTGCAGGACAAAGCCTAAACATCTTAAATGGACTACACAAGGCATGATGCCGCCTAGATGTTGTACCTAATCTACTTTCTAATCGGGCAGGTCAGTGGCAAGGTGATTTTTTTTTTACTGCTTGTTTCCTAAAGTGCAGTATGCAGGTGCAAGGGTGACTCCATTAGCAGACTTGGGAGAAAACTAAAAGATATCTTTGCAGCTAGGTAACAGCTTCTACCAACTTGACAGTCTCATCAGTGTGTCTTCTCTAAATGTCAGCTATTTTCAGTCCTAATCTGCAGGCCTACTTACCACTTACCATTCTAAGGCTTGTGCAGTATCATACCAATGCTTCCATGTCTCAGACATGCTGTACCATCACCTACCCTTCCTGGCCTTAACTGTGCTGCAACGTTAAGTACCCATCTGTGCCATACCTCTCCTGTCGTGGCATTTCACCTTCACTGTCTGGCTGGATGCCAGTGAAAGTCTGTTTGATGAGCCAGTGGGTGACTGCCATGTAGCTTAGCAACAGCAGTGCCAGGCAGGTACAGAACAGACGGAGATGCTGTCGCTGCAGGCCCATGGGCATCTTGCTGCATGATGTTCCCTGACACTGTAAATGTGTTTTACATCAATATCACATGAATGTTGACACTGACAATTATTTTTTTCAATTTTTATTAAGTATATTAGCATTTTTAAAACTAATGAAATTCTAAGAAAGTGTTTAGGTACTGGTGAAGCTTCTACATAACTGCAGCCTGCCAATTACAATAACCCACTTCTTTTTAACCTTTGAAATTACTTCTTTTTTTAACACAATAGAGCTTATATTTGTAGTAAAGGTCAGCTTCCCGAGGCAGTTGTTAGAGCACAACTATCTCCCTTGGGCAGGAATTAGAGCACATCAACCCCCTGGGCAAGTGTTCGAGGACATCACCTCCCTGGTGCATGTGTTTGATTACGTCACCAATGCCAAGGATGATGTTAGACGACATCACCATGTTAGGGTACATGGTAAAGAACATCACCACTCTAGGGCAGGTGTTGGAGCACATAACCAAGCTGGAGCAGATGGTAGAGCCACTCCACCATTCTGGGACCAGTCATAGAGCACTTCACCACACTATAGCAGATGTTAGAGCATGTCACCACTCTGGAGCAGATGGTAGAGCCACTCCACCATGCTGGGACCAGTCATAGAGCACTTCACCACACTATAGCGGATGTTAGAGCACATCACCACTGGAGCAGATGGTAGAGCCACTCCACCATGCTGGGACCAGTCATAGAGCACTTCACCACACTATAGCAGATGCTTGAGCACGTCACCACTCTGAAGCAGATGGTTGAGTCACTTCACCATTCTGGGACCAGTCATAGAGCACATCATCACACTATATCAGATGTTGAAGCACATCACCACTCTGGAGCAGATGGTAGAGCCACTCCACCATGCTGAGACCAGTCGTAGAGCACTTCACCACACTATAACAGATGTTTGAGCACGTCACTACTCTGGAGCAGATGGTAGAGCCACTCCACCATGCTGGGACCAGTCATAGAGCACTTCACCACACTATAGCGGATGTTAGAGCACATCGCCACACTATATCAGATGTTAGAGCACATCACCTCAGCGGGGAAGGTGCAAGATCACATCAACATACTGGAGGGTATTTCCGGATTCCTCCTGCGTGAGGTTACGCTGTGACTGAAATGTTGTATGGGGGCTAGGCTGTACCATTGTCAGTTGAAGAAACAGAGTCGTCAAAGAACTTCTTACTTCAAAGGAGTCCATATACTCTCCCTGATACTGAGTGTAGAGTGTAGTCTTGGAGCTACAGGAACTTCAGGGTCACTAAGAAGGTGGTCCTGCAATTATATAATAATTAAGAATATTGCAATAGGAGCAGATGTTGGAGCACATATCTGGAAAAGGTGTCTTGAGTACACCAGTACAGTGAGGTAGGTGTTAGAGCACATCACCTCCCAGGGGCAGGTGTTGGAGCTCTTCGCCTTGCTGAGGTAGGTATTGGAGCACTTCGCCTTGCTGAGGCAGGTGTGGGAGCATTTTACCATATTGGGCAGGTGTCGGAGCACTTCACCATGCTGAGGCAGGTGTTGGAGCACTTTACCTAGCTAGGGCAGATGTTAAGAACATTTCACCAAGTTAGGACAGGTGTTAAGAGCATTTCACTAAGCTAGGACAGGTGTTAAGAGCATTTTACCAAGCTAAGGCAGATGTTAAGAGCATTTTACTAAGTTAGGACAGGTGTTAAGAGCATTTCACCAAGCTAGGACAGATGTTAAGAGTATTTCACCAAGCTAGGACAGGTGTTAAGCGCATTTCACCAAGCTAGGGCAGATGTTAGCATTTCACCAAGCTGGGTTACATGTAGGAGGGCGTGCACGTCACTGGTAAATCTTAAACAGCACTAAATTCATTTCACTGGTCACTGTGTGTAGGACACTGTATTTCACTGCTGCAGGTGCTAGACCACTTGAACTCGCCACACTAGGTGCTAGAATTGACAGTTTACCTCACGTTAAACTTTACCTTACATTCGCTTTACCTCACGTTAAACTTTACCTCACGATCGCTTTACCTCACGTTAAACTTTATCTCACATTCGCTTTACCTCACGTTAAACTTTACTTCATCACGATCGCTTTACCTCACGTTAAACCACCTCATCACGATCGCTTTACCTCACGTTAAACTTTACCTCACATTCGCTTTACCTCACGTTAAACTTGATCTCATTCGCTTTACCTCACGTTAAACTTTACCTCATCACGATCGCTTTACCTCACGTTAAACTTAACCTCATCACGATCGCTTTACCTCACGTTAAACGTTACCTCACATTCGCTTTACCTCACGTTAAACTTTACCTCATCACGATCGCTTTACCTCACGTTAAACTTTATCTCACATTCGCTTTACCTCACGTTAAACTTGACCTCATCACAATTGCTTTACCTCACGTTAAACTTTACCTCATCACGATCGCTTTACCTCACGTTAAACTTTATCTCACATTCGCTTTACCTCACATTAAACTTTACCTCTTGATGGCTTTACCTCATGTTCAGGCACTCTTTAAGTGCCTTGTTGTGTATCAAATACCCAAGCACACGACCTTATATACGCAACGTCCTGTGTCACTCCACCCGGGACTAGGGTGTACTATGACCAGGCCAAGGAGAGGACTAGGGTGTACTATGACCAGGCCAAGGAGAGGACTAGGGTGTACTATGACCAGGCCAAGGAGAGGACTAGGGTGTACTATGACCAGGCCAAAGAGAGGACTAGGCTGTACTATGACCAGGCCAAGGAGAGGACTAGGCTGTACTAGGACCAGGCCAAGGAGAGGACTAGGCTGCACTATGACCAGGCCAAGGAGAGGACTAGGGTGTACTATGACCAGGGCAAGGAGAGGACTAGGCTGCACTATGACCAGGCCGAGGAGAGGACTAGGCCGTACTATGACCAGGGCAAGGAGAGGACTAGGCTGCACTATGACCAGGCCAAGGAGAGGACTAGGCTGTACTATGACCAGGCCAAGGAGAGGACTAGGCTGTACTAGGACCAGGACAAGGAGAGGACTACGCTGTACTATGACCAGGCCAAGGAGAGGACTACGCTGTACTATGACCAGGCCAAGGAGAGGACTAGGCTGTACTATGACCAGGCCAAGGAGAGGACTAGGCTGTACTATGACCAGGCCAAGGAGAGGACTAGGCTGTACTATGACCAGGCCAAGGAGAGGACTAGGCTGTACTATGACCAGGCCAAGGAGAGGACTAGGCTGCACTATGACCAGGGCCAAGGAGAGGACTAGGCTGCACTATGACTAGGCCAAGAAGAGATGACTTGAGTCAGGTATTAGTAACACGTTACCAGGTATTAGTACAGGACGACACTGAAGCCAGGTGTGAGTGGGGGGGGGGGGGCACTGTGACAACGATAGATAGTTAAAGACCGTATTGTGGGTCTACTCGGTATAATAACACTTTAATGGCCCAAGTGTTACTTTAATTACCGCCATTTCATGGCGAGAATTCACATTTATTTGGACATCACTGTTGCATACAGTGAAAAGAAATATATAATCACTAATATGTTAATATAACAACCGTACACCAATAGAGAATTAATTTCTCGATGCTTAATAACAAGACTATATGTGCACATGCATCCCATTTTCTTTAGCTCGATACTAAAGATAAGAGATATATAGAGACATAATGAGAGATAGAGAGAGAGAGAAGCTGCGTGCACAGTCACACTTTCACTGACCTTCCTTTACAACCCTAGTCAGAACACTGGTGATGGGACGACCCAGCCTCTTCTCTCTCTCTCTCTCTTTCTCTAACCTCCTCAAATCAGTTGCCAAAGACTTGATTTCCAGCGCCATTTTCCCCAAGATACAAAAAACGTGTCGTAGTAACATATATATATATATATATATATATATATATATATATATATATATATATATATATATATATATATATATATATATATATTCCTATGAGTCCACGGGTAAAATGAAACACGAAAAGTTCCCAAGTGCACTCTCGTGTAATAATCACACACACACACACACACATATATATATATATATATATATATATATATATATATATATATATATATATATATATATATATATATTACGAACGTATGTAATTTTTTTTTTTAGCTTTTTAATGGTATTATAATTGACTTACTGCATTTGTTTGGGATATAATTCATTTATAAAGTATTTGGTACTGAATTTTTATGTTTCTTATGATTTCATACACCACAAGCCATACATGAACTCACATTATTCTTCTAACTTGCCCTATAACTTTAAAAGATCGTCTGCAAATGGAGTATTTTAATCAACTATGATAATGATAAACTGGCAACCATTTCTGTGTAGTGTCACTTTCCTGCGTAACTTTCTCTTCTGTTTCGCTCAGGTAACCAGTACCCAACCACACCACATGTTCATCTCGTTCCCATTTTCAGTGGCTGAAGTTTCACCCAGTGTTTTATCCAAACTCTAAGCCTCTATAATAGATTAGAATTGAAAATCGCTCTAAACGTTACTCAACCGTGCTGCACGTAAAAGGAAAAACAAAGAAAAAGAAATGGAGTTTGTAAATTGCTTTTGGCTGAAGCATCAACCTAACCTATATGGGTGAGAGTAGCTTGCAAGGCCGTTTCTATGTATCTATGGGGGGAAGTTGCTTACTATATATATATATATATATATATATATATATATATATATATATATATATATATAAACTTTATCAAGTTGCTCTGAAGTAACCAGCTGGATCATGAGTACTAGACACATGGCGCGTTCGATTTTATATGAAACTTTTTAGGAATTTCGAATATTAGTCGCTAACAAGGAATTTTCATTGTTAGTCATTATAATAATGATAAAAATAATCATTGTCATTATAATGATTAGTATTATACAATATAAATATCTTGTTGCATTTAATGATTATCTGTCAAATAGGTTTGAGGAATAATTGATATGATCACTTCGAGCTGGAGCTCCAACTCAGATTGAAACAGACTTGTACTACAAAGTTAGATATATCTGAAGAAAATCTAATGGAGGAATGTTAGTAATTTGCGAACTATGACATTTTATTTCTTAAAGCATACAGGAAGTAATGTCACATCCACCTTGCGTCACGTGATGTAAACATTGGGTCGCGTTCACACGAGTCAGGCTCCTGAAGTATGACGTCATTATGACGTCACTTAGTCCTCTTGGCCAATCAGCACCCGCCGTCGCCCCAGTCACCATCCAGGGCTTAGGGTTGGGAAGGTGGCCGTCGTCAAGAGCAACAGAATCAAACGTGTTTTCTTGGCCTTAGTCAGTCGATGGAGGGGGCGTAATACGAACTCCTTTTAACAGCGATGAGGACGCAAGTCCCTGGATATTCGACGTCTCATTGGACTTCAGTATAGAAGAGGTTCCAAACGGAATAATAGACTTGAGAGACAAGGTATTGGTGACGAGGTAAGGAGGTAGTTCACTGCCGTTGAGGTGATTAGACACCTCGGTCCCTAATGACAGTTCGTCCCCTTGAGTCTTTAGCGATGATTCGTCCCTCAATTGACCGAGACTTCGTCCCTTAAGTAGTAAACGACAGTTATGTAGTTAACGACAGTTCTTTCACCCCTCCCCCATTACCGATTCACCTGATTAACCTAACCTAACCAGCCAGTCCTAAGCATCCTGATTAACCTAACCTAACCTGATTAACCTAACCAGCCAGTCCTAATCATCCTGATTAACCTGACCTAACCAGCCAGTCCTAACCATCGTACCAAAACCTGACCTGATATACCCATTTGTAGCCTAATTAAACTAAACGAAAGCTAATCTAACCCAATCCAAAACGTTAATCCTTGATCTAGCCTAAGGTATGGGACGAAGTGTCATTAGGGGCTCAAGTGTCGACCAGCCATTAGGGGCTCAAGAGTCGACCAGCCATTAGGGGCTCAAGTGTCGACCAGCCATGTGGTATTAACTTATTCGCTGTTGACTTAACTGCTTTTTCTCCCGACTTCCCTAAACCCTTTTATCCTTTGAATGCATTTTATTTGATTTACAAAGGAACATGATTATGGATGCTGATCTGCTGTCATACAGCGTTCCTTCAGGCTTTATATTTTTATTTCAGTGTTAGCAAATTTCTGTATAGTGTTCACCTCCCTTCTCCAATTTCTAATATTGCATACCTTTATTTAGATTTTTACTTCTTACTTAGTCGTTAGTCTTTACTAACTATATTCAAAGATATTGGAAGTATTTCATTGGTTTTATTCCTCCTGACACTTATTTCCTTTATGGCATATTACATATATTTGATGCATCTTTGCGTCTTTGCTTTAATTGTGAATGCTGTCTTTCATTGTGTTTTCATATTAGAAATGATTATGTTGCCTTTGTCGTTACTTATGTAGCATCCGAAACCAGTACTCATTTACGGCAATTAAAATGTCAGTGATTTCTGTTGCGTCTTCGACTTTTCCATAGTAACAGCCTGCAAGTAAAAGAGTGTTTATTTAAAAGTGATCTTTTTCTTAATGTTTCCTTAATTCCTCCTTTTTTGTGTAAAATTGTGTCACAGATTTAAAAAGCACTTTAAAGACAGTGCATTCCTGGCTCATCCCACTTGATATGTTTAATTCCAGTATTCATGATTTATGTGACATATTTTATCTACTTTGTGTCACCAATTATGTTTATCAATTTTGTATGCCGTTAGTATATTATTCGATATCACTCTTTTAACAGGATTAAAAACTTTGCCAGATTTTTGCTGTAACTATCATTGTTTGTCTTTTTTTGATATCTACTTTCCTTTTTTTTTGATAGCTACTTTCTTTGCATTGTGTTAATATAGATATATTGTTTTCAGTGCGACCTCCACCTAATTTTCTTTAGCATCTCCATTCTCATGAATGGTTTTCAGTTTGTTTTCCAGTGCCTACTGACATAATTATTCTGTATGTGATATTTATAGATACTATAAGCTGTAATTCTTTTGCTTCAGGCTTCTTTACTTTAGGTATCACGTTTGTTGAGGTTCACTCCTCGAGTGGTTGGTGGTTGGAGAAAAAGCCATTGAAAATCTCTCTTTATTGTTGATTGAAGGGAAAGGTTTGGGAGTTGGAGGATTTAGGAAGGGTTTGTTGGAGTGTTTTGGGGATTGCAAAGAGAAAGCTAGGAAAGGTGAAGGACAACAGACCCCTGGACTTAACTTGAGTGCTCCATTGATCTTGTGTTTCCCCAGTCTGAACTTTGATGTTTAGGCAGTTTGTCACTATTTCCATACATTTCTGACTAATCAGAAATATCATATAAATTTCTGGTTTCAAATTATCAGCCGCACTAGTTTTTTTATCTCATTTTCTTTAGATGTTCTTGTAGTTGTGCCATTGAAATTTTTGGCCCTTGTATGTTTTTTGAATCCTCGTCTTACCTTACAGCCATTTCCGTATGTTTCTTTGTTTTCTCTTTGCACATTCCACTCAGCCCTTTGTGCCCATCATCTCATCATTGTTTCTTTCTGTTGCAAAGTTTCCTCTGTTTTTATGTAAAAAAATCATCCTTTTCTTATCTTTATAATTACCTTTGATGTGTTGTTTTTCCGTATGTTATATATGTTTTTATATTTTTGTTGAATACCGTTTCACTACTTTGAGTTCAAACACTGCCTTTTGTTGTTAGCTCACCCCTATATTCATCATATTGTGTTAATTCTTCATTATTTTTAACTTCCTTTCTCCTTAGATTTTTTTTTTTATAGTATTCCCACATTGTGGAAGTTGAATTATATATCTTTTTCTGTTTCTTCAGTAATTTTTTCGTCATGGTTATGTTTTTCATGTATATATATTTGTACTTTATTTCTTTATTTCATTTATTTTTTTATATTATTATACTTTGTCGCTGTCTCCCGCGTTTGCGAGGTAGCGCAAGGAAACAGACGAAAGAAATGGCCCAACCCCCCCCCCCCATACACATGTATATACATACGTCCACACACGCAAATATACATACCTACACAGCTTTCCATGGTTTACCCCAGACGCTTCACATGCCTTGCTTCAATCCACTGACAGCCCGTCAACCCCGGTATACCACATCGCTCCAATTCACTCTATTCCTTGCCCTCCTTTCACCCTCCTGCATGTTCAGGCCCCGATCACACAAAATCTTTTTCACTCCATCTTTCCACCTCCAATTTGGTCTCCCTCTTCTCCTTGTTCCCTCCACCTCTGACACATATATCCTCTTGGTCAATCTTTCCTCACTCATCCTCTCCATGTGCCCAAACCACATCAAAACACCCTCTTCTGCTCTCTCAACCACGCTCTTTTTATTTCCACACATCTCTCTTACCCTTACGTTACTCACTCGATCAAACCACCTCACACCACACATTGTCCTCAAACATCTCATTTCCAGCACATCCATCCTCCTGCGCACAACTCTATCCATAGCCCACACCTCGCAACCATACAACATTGTTGGAACAACTATTCCTTCAAACATACCCATTTTTGCTTTCAGAGATAATGTTCTCGACTTCCACACATTCTTCAAGGCCCCCAGGATTTTCGCCCCCTCCCCCACCCTATGATCCACTTCCGCTTCCATGGTTCCATCTGCTGCCAGATCCACTCCTAGATATCTAAAACACTTCACTTCCTCCAGTTTTTCTCCATTCAAACTCACCTCCCAATTGACTTGACCCTCAACCCTACTGTACCTAATAACCTTTCTCTTATTCACATTTACTCTTAACTTTCTTCTTCCACACACTTTTCCAAACTCAGTCACCAGCTTCTGTAGTTTCTCACATGAATCAGCCACCAGCGCTGTATCATCAGCGAACAACAACTGACTCACTTCCCAAGCTCTCTCATCCCCAACAGACTTCATACTTGCCCCTCTTTCCAAAACTCTTGCATTTACCTCCCTAACAACCCCATCCATAAACAAATTAAACAACCATGGAGACATCACACACCCCTGCCGCAAACCTACATTCACTGAGAACCAATCACTTTCCTCTCTTCCTACACGTACACATGCCTTACATCCTCGATAAAAACTTTTCACTGCTTCTAACAACTTTCCTCCAACACCATATATTCTTAATACCTTCCACAGAGCATCTCTATCAACTCTATCATATGCCTTCTCCAGATCCATAAGTGCTACATACAAATCCATTTGCTTTTCTAAGTATTTCTCACATACATTCTTCAAAGCAAACACCTGATCCACACATCCTCTACCACTTCTGAAACCACACTGCTCTTCCCCAATCTGATGCTCTTTATTTCATGTATAGTATATTAAAATGGTATTTCATGCATAGCAAATTAAGACTCTCCTTTTCTTCCTCATTTTCTGCATTCCTCCTCTCGTCATTTAGTTTCTTCCTGTGATTTATACCATGTCTTGTACTCTCATTCATGCATGGTTGTTGTGTTTATTTCTACTGTCCTTGCCTTTCTTCAGTACAGATCTTTTAACTTTGTATCAGTAGTGTTTTGTAGTCTTATATAGGTGAATCATTTTGTGTATTTCATTGCTTTTCAGTTTGTTTTCTATCGTACTTATATCACTTAATGAGTCTTTGTCTGTTCTGTAACACTTCTTTGTTCCTTATTTTTGATTTCCAAAATCTCACTGTCTTTCTACCTATATTAGGTGATAATCTGACTGCTTAAATATAGTGTATGTTAGTGTCCTGTATTTGCATGCAGTCCTTTTTCTATGTCAGCATATCATGCATTTTTCTCACTACTAAAACAATATAATGCACCAATACCAGAGCCCCTTCCTGTCCCTAGCTGAGCATTTCTTTGGTTCCCTTGACTACTATGTATGCACTGGTTCAGCCCATTGACAACACATAACCCTTTGTATGCCACATCACTCCAGCTTTGTCATACCCTGAAGTAAAATCTACAGTATTATTAGTGTGAGGTTAATCTAATGTAAGGTTTTTGATATACTTGAGTGAAAGAAGAAAAAGTATACAGCTAAGCATTTGAAAGTTTGTTTAGTCAGAATATGAGCTGTGGAAGAATGATATAGTATTTAGGTTAGTGTACTCATAAGTTTCATTGTAGTTCTGTTATAGGTAGATTGAAGATGAGTATTACGTTGATCCGCGTCAAGGGTGCTGATCCTGAGAAGAATGTTGAGGAGCGTAATGATCTGGAGGTACCTGTATCTCTTCCAGCTGTCTTAGGAAGAGGAGCTTTGTTGAAGGTACGTGTTTGTGAATGGATTTTTTTCCACAGCATATTTTTGCTGCAGTTCTTATTAGAACTTTGTTTAGTAATGGTATTTTTCAGTTGATATTTTGTTTGAGATGGGAACCCTTTTAGAGAAGTTTTGCTGCAGATTTTATTTTTTGCGTAGATGGTTATTATTTAAATATTAAAAGCTTCCCATTCCTCTCAGATTTTTACACTGCTTCTCTCCTTTCTTTGTGGATGTACTGACTTAATATATGTTAGTGTTCTGCTGAAGATAATTTTTGCTTCTATGAGTTGTTCATTTGCCTCTTTGATAGTCAACTGTATCATTTAATCTCCTTTTTTGAGAAATACGTATTGATAGTTATTCTTTTATATCAAGATGGTCCGGAATGTTAATGTGACAAATTTACTTTCAGTGTGCTGAAAAAAAGGTTTCACGTCGGCATGCTTATTTGGACTGGGATGATGATGGAGTCCTTATTACCTCTGTAAGCTTTGTATGGTTGTGGTAATGTTGAAAGATACTTTTTAAGATATTTTAAAGACATTTCAAGTAGCAAAATGACTCTCATAATTTAATGATTGAATTAGAAAGTCTATTGAAATTGTGATTTAAGTTTATGTAAAGACTCGTGTGACAGAATCTCAACTATAGATGTGTGAAGGAATGGATTAAAGTTCTGTAGATGTAATTTTCAGTTTTCTCAAGCACTTCTTGAACCATTCTGTTTAATATGAGGGATGTACGAATAACTCATACAGTGTTTGATATGAGGGATGTATGAATAACTCATACAGAACATATACCTTTGTAATGAACCATTTTTTATCATACATTTTGACAGCTTATACTGAACTGTTCATACAGGATTTTGTAGTTGCCTTTTTTGAATATTATGGTAGTCCTTGTATAGAATTCAGATATATAAACCGTGAAATGTTAATAACCCATATCAAATCTTGTGTTGAGTGAAGATATGTTATATTTTAGGTGCATCAAAATCCAACCTATGTTGTAGCCAATGGTCAGGAGAAAGAATTGACTGAAGGAGATTCTACCCTTCTCTCACATGGAGACAGATTCGGTTTAATGAAGGCTACTTTTTGGTTCAAGTAAGTTCATTAGAAGCACTTGATGGTATACAGTAGATGAATATCATGGGAATGTCATCCAAGATGGAGGTTTATTGATTCTTAAGAGGTATATATACCTGTATTTTATTAGATTATGATAACCCCAGGACCAGTTTCTATGAAATTCTGGGTATTACCAAGGGCCTTTTTAAAGGTTCCTGGAGCCCAAAGCTGCATTACTTCTGGTGGCCACGAAACGTAAACTTATTTGGAGTGATGAGTTCTCTAATGAGACCATACTCCTAGTGATACAACTTAACCAAAGGTGATTTTTAACTCATAACCTCATGGAGGCAGAGCCCAGCAGTACCTTGAAAAGGTGGTTGATTGGATGAGTAGTTTAGAGATGTTTAAAGGGATGGATTGATCTGTCGCTAGAATTACGATAACTGTACCATGAATGCTTTACAGTCCTATTCATAATTCCATTTGATTTAGAGAAAGAACATGATGGAAGAAGGAGTCATGATTATGGGTACATGCAAGGGAGGCATTTAAGGACAGGGATAAATGGAGACTAGTTTGCCATGGCCAAACCTTTGATAGGAGTTCGCAGAGGGAATGGGCATCAGAGATATAGGAAGATATATTATGTGAGTTTTATTTCATCTGATATGACATGAGCACGTTCATGACCCCAGTTATGGCCCTTTTGATTAGTGGGTAAAATAGTTTGTAGGAAAAGCGAAAGACTACAGCAGGGATTAAATGGTGCTCCCTGTGTGTTAGTAGACCCAATTTGTAGATTTGGAAAGGATATCGGGAGTGGAAAGACTGAATAAGGTTGAGAGAGAATTCCATGACTTTTACGTATGAGGAAAGAAGTTGAGGTAGGGAACCTGGGCTGGATTAGTCTTCATTGTACATCACAGGGCTAGGTTGGGCTATAAACTCATTGTTGATTAGATGTCTTTTGCCCTCCCTTTATGTTAGAAATAAGTTGATGTGTTAAAGAGGTTCCCAATATTTCCCTACCTAGTTCCAATTTGAACCCAAAATAAAATGCATTATTGTGTAGTTTGCTATATGTTGTTCCATGGCTGTATTCTCCCCCAGTCTTCACTACTCACTTTTTACATGTAGAGTTTGAGATATTCATAGAACAAGGAGTCTGTGAGTGCCCTAAGAATAACTTCTAGACATCAAAGCAAGACTAAAAGTGTTCTGTATTTTTACATAAAGAATGGACATCAATTATCACTTACATTTGATGGGCATCATAGGTGTCATTGACAGGTTCAACACTTGCCATTTCCATTTATTAAGCCTGTTTTGTATCCAAGAGGTTTATGTAGATACAAACCAAAGATATTACGTTGACAGCACCTTCTGTTTTTTCATGTCACTTAGAGTACCTCTGTTTGCATAAAGCTCTAAATCCATCGGATTGTTTTGCCTGTACTGTTCATATCATCGAGATTGAAAGTAATACTTAAAAAGAGCAGACATCTGTGCAGGAGTTCCCTTTCTTTTCTTACTAAAATACCTTTTACAAAAACATTTTTTCAATAGTTTATAGTTACTTCATATGTTCCAGCTTTGTAAGTCTCTTTTATACTTAAAAGATTATTATTTGACATTATTTTCCTAGGATCCTCATACCTAGTTCAGTTCCTAAAGATAAAGGAGAAACAAAAGCTGAAGAGGTATCTAAGTTTGAAAATACATCAGAAGAATCTACAAAGCAAGTGGCTGTTATAGAAAATGGGACTGAAGACCCCCTGCCAGTTTGTGAAAGTAAGGATGTTACAGATTGCTCTAGTGAAAAGATTGTGAAACCCCCATTTGAAAATATTACAGAGGCTGAAGAAATCCCAGCTGAGCAAGAAAAGAGTGAATGTTCTCATGCACCTGAATGGGAAAGGAATGGTGATGAGTTTGTCAAGAAGGAGAGACCCAAGAAGCAGGATGATGATAAAGACAATCACATTAGTGATGAAAATTATACTACTACCGCAAAAGTAACTGCACAGGTGAGTACCCGTATCATCAAGTTCATACCTTCCTTCCCAGGATGCCCTTTCTGTGGGGCTCCTACAGCCCTCAAAATGCCATTCACAGCCACCAGGTGGGACCACAGGTGAAGAAGTGTAGTGATTTGAGCTTATTCTTATGGGGTAATTGTCTGTGCTCAGCATTTTTAGTTTGGAAGTTATATTTGTGGTATTAGAAGTCTTGTGAAATTTTCCTTGATGCTTTAAAAACTTTTGTTTCCATTATTGTCACCATGAGAATTTTAATCCTCCTGTCTTTTTCACTGAAATTCCTCTCTGTCAGTACTTTACCTTCTCTGAGGCCGGCACGTTTTAGTGTTTCATATATGTTCATGATTGAACACTTGTTCTGGTTAGTTAAAATATATAAGTATTCTGTACTTGATGATTGATGCTTCATTTTTGAAAGTACAACATGAGGCTTACTCCCTGCTGTAATTCCACCCTCACTCCTCCATCTTCACCCTTTAGTACAATACCATCGCTGTGTGAGTTATGTTAGTTCATGTGATTTTTACATATTCTATACTTTATATGTATTTCTTTCATGTTTAGAGGGAACCAGAAAATGTGAGATCCTTTTTTGTCCATATCATGATTGCAGATTGCAGTCACACAAGAAGTTGACATGTGAAAGACTTATGTAGCAGATTGTTGGATTCTTTTAGTCCTAATTTGAGCCTCCCACCATTGTTTGAAACATACATGGCCGTTGAGTGTCATGTCCGACACCTCTGTATCATGAGTGGCCACTCAGCATTCCTTCATTGCACAATCTATTTACCTCGTATGGTACATCCAGGTTGTGTCAAAGAATGGCTAATGCACAATCTATTTACCTCATATGGTACATCCAGGTTGTCAAAGAATGGCTGATGCACGATCTGTTTACCTCATATGGTACATCCAGGTTGTGTCATGGTCACTCTGAAATGATATCTCCCAGGAAAATATGTAGAATTCTATTCTCTGGAAGTTTGCTTTGCTCATGGTAGACTGCATCTCAGTCTTGAAAATTGTAGAAGTTACCATGGTATCATAATACTCGTGGTTGGAGGTCTCGCATGTGCAGTGTACATGCTCAGAGCGTGGATTAATATCGAGATGATTATGTAAAACTTGTAATTATAAATTTGCGCATATGAGGGGGAGGTTACTTTCATGGGTCTCATCTTCTGTATCTTCAGTATTTCTGTTTTTTCCTTTAGTGGTCACTGTAATTACTGCATATGTTTAGCATGTCCTGTTTGTCCTTTATTTATACAGAACTATATTTGCACATTTACCCTGACTCTGCTTAGTTGTGAAGATCCTCAAAAATCAAATTATCTTGGTGAGATTCTGCTTATATCATACTGCTTGGTATGTAGGGAAAAGTACAGAGTTAAACTGAAAAACTGAATTCATTTTGATTGTAGAGAATTTATTGTCCAAAAGAGTAAAGTACTTCAGTGTGGTTTTTTCTAATGTGTATCATTCCCTGTCACTCATACTGACTGACAACTTTGTGAGAGAAAGAGTTACCAAGACATGTATCCAAATAATTGCAAGTTCTATGTCTTCATATTTTCAATATTTTCAGTTTTAATTTTTGTTTTTGCATGATAACCAATTGTTTTTCGTACATGTTTCCATACTGATATTTTTTTGTTTTCTGATTGTACAGGAAATTAAGTTAGCTGTATCTAGTCGAAAAAGGGAACTACCCGAATGGTTTTCCAGTACTGATGTTTTGAAGAATAAGGGAAACCCATCAGAATCTAATAATATGCACTGTCATGGTAGCAGTCGGAAAACCATGCCAGCAGCCTCGAAGAGGAAGAAACCAGAAAAATGTGCAGACGACAACAGATCAGCAATGATTCAGGTAGGAGTTACCTACAGTTAGTATCATTTAGTAAGCATTTATGTTGCTTGGGATAGGGCAGAAAACATATTACCCATGTACCTCCTGGATGCCATAAAAGGTGGTTAAAACTGACTGAAGGGGTTGCTGGAAATCTTCCCCTCCTGTGTTATCAGTCTCTAACTGTGGGAAGAGCAAAACTAAGATTTTTCTCCTGAGACTAAGTTATCTGATCGTGATGCTGCTTTGCTATGGTAGAAAAGGTAAGTGGAGAAAAAGTGACCACACATAACAACTCATTTTAGCCTATAAACACTGTAGTGGTAGCATATATTTTCAATAGTAAAAAAGGTAGACACAAGCTACCTTTTACTCAAAAGTTACTTTGAAACAGAACTCTGGACAGAGACTCAAAATTGATGGCATATAAGTAAAAAAAAGAAAATAGCTGATGGTTCCCTGACTGTTCCTCATTTAGGATGTTTTGAAGACAGTTAATGGGTGCAAATTTTGATGGGCAACACTCCATCTGTGCAATGTTTGATTAGCAAGTTTTATGCCATTCTCTTCCTCATATGGAGATGATGGATCATAATTTTACCATAGCAGCATCAAAGAGAGTTGTTCATGGATCTTTTCTAGATGGAGTCTGCAGCAATTTCCGAGATGGAGTCCACAGCACTTTGGTATATGCCATATCAAGGATTAGGACTGTCTTGTCTGAGACAGTACTGGGATCAGCTGCTTTTGACCTCATTCTGTGATTGGGAGTGAATTCTCTGGGGACATCTTAGCTACAATGACCTATGGCTTCTTACCATCTTGCTTTGTCCAGTTTTAGGTTTAGAGGCAATAGGAGTCAGTACTGTGACCTTAGCGTGGAATTTTTGGACTCATACTATTTTTCCTTTGATGAAGATTCACAAAAAGATGATATTTAGACTGACTGTTTTCTTTGAAGGTTGATGACACCAGTTAGCCCTAAAGTGGGTAAGACAACCTTTGTGCAGTGCCAATTCCCTCATGAGGTCCCCTAGGCTCACTTAGGGTCAATACCATCGAAGACAGATCTAACATCAAGATATTAGGTTTTGGAGTCTTCTTGCTTGAATTTTTTCCACATGTTTAGAAAAAGTTTTAGAGAATGTATGTGAGATAGTCTTTTACATTGTCTTAACTCTTTTATTTGGAAACAATACTTGGGTGCTTTTGTATATGTCTTTTCATGCTTTACTTAAAAATTCTGAAAATGTAACTGAATCATTTTGTTTAAGGTGTTTCTGTGGTATTTGAGATGACATGAATGAAGCCTGTAAACTGTTGCTTTACATAAGAATGTTTTACAGTAGTCTTTGGTCAAGAAGAGTGGTTTTATCAAGTTAGAAAAGAGGGGTAAATGTTGAAATGCAGATGGTTTTGATTGAGAATCAGAAGGATATATCAGTGGAAGCATCAAAAACCTTGTTCACCCTTGGGCTTTTTTCTTTTGGTAGATCACCATTGATGCCTTCATCATGATGTCTTCTTTGCATGAAGCACTGGGGACTGTACTTTTTTCAAGCCTCCTGGACAGGGGCTGGAAGATTTTCATGTATGGAATGGTTCAGTTGTACAGTTTTAGTATTTTGAATCTTTTTATGTATTTACAAAAACAATGCTAGAACCTTGAACTCTCATTCCAGGTTTCATGGGTATTATCATGAAATTATTGTCTTGATAAGGCCTTGATTATTTATGCTTGTTGAATGCAATGCCATGTTTTCATGAAAAATATCATTTCATTTGTAAAACAAATTTCTTTACAGGCGAATGAAGAAAGTTCAGACACTCACCATTTATCCACCAATCAAGCTGTGGGTGCAGATACTGCCAAAGTAAATAATGCTAAGAGTCCTAGAAAACAAGAAAATGTAAAGAGAGGTTGTGTAACACCAAGAAAAAATAATCAGAACTCAAGTCCAAGGAAGGCAAAAGGCTTGGCCAAAAATGGTACATCTCCACGAAAAAAGGAAGCTAAATCACATCATGATTTAAGTGATGAAAGTAGTGATGAAGATTTACAAGGTATCACCACCCCAAACCAGAAAAACAAGAATGATGACGGGAATACGGACAGACTTCAACAGACACCACAAAAGCAACACCAGTCACCGGCTCAGCATCTTCCGCTGAGAAAGCAGCATGATTTCAGTGATGATGAGGAAGAGGATGTTATTGATGAGACCACTAGTAGTACAGCTAGTACAAATACAAGTGCTCCATTGCCAGCTGTAACTAAAGGAGCCCCATTAGCACTTCCCCAAAGAAAAGTTCTGAGAAAATCCTGCCAGTATGGTGCTAATTGTTATAGGTAAGTATGATGTATAGGTTTTTAAAGGGGGAAGTGGGATTAAAAAGTTGATTTAGTGCTTCCTCACCAAATCTTGTTATTGTAGTTCCCACTGCTCCTGCTTCTCCTTTTCCTTTCCCTCCTCAACCTCCTCCCCTATTTTCTTCCTATACTTCCTTTCTCTTCTCTCATCATCAAATTCTTTGCTTTGTAGTCCCCTCCTGAGGGTAGTTGGAGAAAGATTTGTGTGCTTTGCTATGGTCAAAAAATAGGATATTAAAGGGAAGTTTAGCCCTATTTTCTCAAACACTCCAATTGGCTGGCCACCTAAACATTGCTGGAGATGCAGATTGACCTCTAGGGTGGGAAGATAAGGTGTCTTCACTTACTACTTACTTCATGCCTTAGGAGTCCTTCTTTCCCTATTATGAAACTCTTGCAACGCTCAGAAGCTGGCCTTTACCCACTGGTTGGAAATACTGGTCATAAAGTGTCGTGATATGTGTATGTCTTTTGTGTAGAGAGTGTAGGGTAATTGAGTAGTGAGTGTTCAGCGTCTTCTTTATGGTAGTTACATCATGGGCATTAAGGGTGTTTGCAATGTTGTAGTGATGGGTAAATGGGAGAGTGTGAATTGAGTTTCTCTGTGGAGTATGGTTTCATATAGGTGTGTATCAGGTGGGTTAGAGTTCAAGACTGAGTAAGAAAGTCATTCGTTTGGTGCTATTTCAATGTGTATGTGCTTTGTAAGTGCTTTTGTTGGAGGTGGTTGATCTGTACAGAGAGGTTACTAAAATGTAAACCGGTGCTGGTAAGTGTTCTGTGAGTGTTTCGTTTATGGCTTTTGTGTTGATGTTTCTGGGATGGGGCATATACGCCATGTTTGTCACTTGTGATTCGTAATATGTTTTGAGATTTGATGAGTAGAAGTGGTTGGCCATTAAGGATTATAGGAGGGTGCAGGTTACATTTATGTCTGTCTTGGGTTAAGAGGGTTATGGATTTCTGTAAGGATGCAGACATCTTGTTTTGAGAAAGTGTTTCAAATCTGTGATACAATGTTGCATGTTTGTTGTTGCTAGACTAGTGTCAGGGTGTTGTGATATGATTGTGAGATCATCAGCAAATGCGACAACTTACACAGTGTGGCATGTGGAGGTATTATTAGGTCATGTAGGAAGAGATTGAAGAGGGTTGGGTAAAGAACAGCTCCTTGGCCAGTTCTGTTATTTACAGAGTTTAAGGCCTTTGTGAATGACTGGCACTACCGGATATGACATTGGTTAGTCACTTTTTTCAGTTTTGTGAAGGTTAGTGTCAAATATCTTTTGTCTGAGGGTATATTGAGGAACAGTTTCTAATGCTTTATTCATGTCTGTTGCCAGTAGCACAACATGAAAGGGGAGTGTGGTTGGTTAAGATCATTCAGAATGTGTTGTTGGGGTCCATATGTAGAGTGGGAATGGAATGATTGGGTGATTTTGCTTAATTTTGTTGTTGATCTGTTTTTCAGGGATTTTGATGACAGTAGTGATATAGGGCATTATGAGGATGGGGAGTTAGCAGGCTTGGAAGGTTCTAGGATAGGTGCTATGTTGGCAAATTTTGAGATGCTTCAGATTTTGTTGTGTTGCCAGGAGTTATCAGCGATGTCTGTGAGTGCTTGGATTTCATCTTGGTCGAAATAGTTTCAGAGGAGGTTTGATTATTATCAGGGCCAGTGTCATAAGAGGTTTTTAATGCTGTAAATCTATTTTGGATGTCGTTGGGTGTGAAGGGTGGACGAGCAGTTATTTTGGGATGAAAAAGAATTTAAGCACAGAATGTGCGAGAAGTTTGCATGAAGGAGTAGTTGTCCATATTGATTTATGAAACTGAAATCCAAGATTTTATAGATCTTCATAAGTGGGAAAATATGAGCAGCAAACTTGGATGACATGAGTAATATAGTTGGATTTAAGAGAATAGGCTGAGTGAGGAATGAAGATGTGCAGATGATATTTGGTGTGAAGAAATCACTAGAAAGGCTTATGGTAATAGAAGTTTTTGGATGGTATGGTCATGAAGAACAAATAGAAGATGATATTTTGGTCAAGGAGATGCATGCTATCATGATAGTGGTTGAAGAGATGACAGACTGTAAAAGCGATGTATAGATGCAGCAGGAGAATGGACTCGCATTGAGAATATTTCCGATGAAGATGCTAGAGTAATGGTTGGACATGAAGCAGTGGAGGCTTTTTATGAAGAGATAGGATGGATGGGGATGTTGGTTTCTCTTGATGAAACAGCTTTGTGTACAAAGTTAAAAAGTAAGAAGTGCTTTTTTATTGTGGAAGTCATATAACACCCTGTGTATGATGATTTAATTGGATGTTCATACTTGATCCACTCAATGGAACTGGGTATAGAGGTACTGAAGATGAAGGTTGATGATCCCAGTTCTGGAATCCTTGATATTTGAGCCAAGCCAGCTTTTGGAATTTTCTGGTTTTGGGGCAGTTTAACTTAGCATACAGGTGAAACAGTGATGCACGGTAATACCAGTTACATCCGTTACTTCACGTGCATAATGTGTGTGTAAACCTCAAAAGGTTAGAATTTAATCATACAGGCATATTCTAAATACATGTGAAATCCAGAAAAAGTCCAAAAAAGGATTGCCAGTTACAAACAGGACTTCATGAGCATAATGCATATGAAAACCCAAAGTGGGCAAGATTATACTATGCAATCTTGCTTTAAATGAAAATATAACATTAGAATGTAAGGAATTTCTCCAACAATTTAAGTTTTCATGAAATAGTTAGTTCCAGGAACATTCCACTTTTAAGAAGCTAAATTCAGAATCATCTAGCAGTAGATTTTTAGACAAACTGATAGATAGGGGGAAAGTGATATATTTATTTAATAAACTTTTTCAGGAAAAACCCTCAGCATCGATTACAATTTGCTCATTCTGGGGATCCAGACTACAGAGAGAACACTTCAGAATCTGAAGATCCCAGTGACGAGCGACCTGAGTGTGAATATGGTGTAAATTGTTATCGTAAGAATCCTGGACACCGTCAAAACTATCGACACAGTAGAGTTCCTCAACCACAACGAAAGGCCAAACGAAGAGGTTAGACCACATCCTGACATTGTTGTACATGAACCTGATGCTGATTTACTTCATTCTTTTTATTATATATGGCAGTTAGTATGCTTTAATGAGTTCATCTTAGTAAGGATGCTGTTACAGTGTTATAGCAAAACTTAAGCAAACCTGCATATGCATTTGCACATTTCAGGATAATGGTGTAGTTTATCTTCATCCTGTATTACTTTGATGATGAGTTGCATTTAGGTCGTGAACACTAAAAGATGACATGGATTGACTAAACTGTTCCATTGCACTGAAATTTAACCTGGATATATTAAACTTCAGTACAGTTTTTTATTTTTCATACTATGTACAGTATATTGCACCAGTTGTAGATACTAAACTGGGTAGCCATCATCAGTATGATCTTTTTAGCTCATTTGTTGCTGGTTTGTATTCTGGTAGAGTATGCAGAGTATTGAAATTCTTAGTAATTATGTCTATTCCTGTATCCAGTATATTGTTTCCCATTTTCCTACATGTTAGTTTTGTTGAATCGTCATGACCTGATTTGGTACAGCTCTACGATGCTCCAGCTTTCCTACAATTCTCTTGCTCAAATATTTCTCCTGACACTGTTCCATTCTCTCTCATCCATGACATACCTTCATCTCAGTCATATTTACTCTTCATCTTACAGTCATCCCCTTCATACAAACACAAATATCTTTTCATGCTAAAGCTTAAATGTTTTATGTTTATTTTACTTTAAAATGAAACAGTGTATGATGGGTGACTAAAGTAGGTGAGTTAGGGAAGAGTATGAATAATAGATGGGCATGGAATCCCTGGTATAAAAGACAATAATGCAGGAGCTCATGGATTTTGTTCATCAGCAGGCACGTGATACAACATTTAATGGTGCTTTAGCTTTACATAATTCTGCTTACTTGCATACTTTGTGTCTGCATATTTTTGTGGTGTTGTGATGGTGGTTATAAGAGCAAGAGTCAGGAGGGTAAGTTAGTGATTTTCATTGGTTGAGGTGCTCACACAGTGCATAATTATCTTCCTGTCACAGCTCTTACACCACTGTGTCCCCAACTATATTTTGTGTCAAACTTATTGCAGTCTCTCTTTAACATTGTACCCAAAGAGTATGTTGGATGATTATGGGTTCAAAGTGTTTTATTCTTTAGCAGAGTACCCAAATAGTATGTATGGAAATGGCAGAGAAGTACGAAAGAAATTGAAATATTGCCATTATTTGAAGAGAAGTGGTTGTAAGCATGGATAGAATTGAGAGAGCTGACTGGGCTTTTTGAAATGGTTTGGACACATGGAGAGGGTGAGTAGAGAGAGTCTGATGAAGGTGATATACATACCAGCATTGAAGGGGGTCAGGGTGTAAGGTGAAGACAGAAGATGGAAGGTTGAAGTGAAAGCGTTATCTGGGCCTAAACATTCAAGAGGGTGAGAGACATATATAGGATAGAATGAATTAGACTATTATGGATACTGGGGGCAATGTGCTGTCATTGGGTTGGACCAGGGCAAGTAAAGAACTCTGTGGGGCTTAACTTTGGATATGGGCTCAGACTTTGGTACATTTTACACAAATGTTAGAGTGAATTTGAGTGAATGAGGCCCATGGTTTGTGTTTCAGATGCTGCCTTGTTGTGGTGGGAAATAATGACAGTAATAAAGATTATAATATATTATTGTTGTTGTTGTAATAATGATTTTTATTACCATTATTATGCAACTCTCGGACCCTCACTCTGCCTTGAAGTATGAATCTTTGAGCGAGAAGTCACATTTAATAAAGCTGTGTCATTGTCTTTGGATGAAAAAGAAAAAGGTGTCAAGGTCTTTGTCACTCAGTGGAGGCCAAGTAACTGTGCTCTCACTTGCGGTGCTGCCTTGAAGCTGCAGGAGCCATGTGGAAGGAGTTCTGGTGTTATATGATAATGATAATAATAATGTGCATAAATTTTTCCCTTGAAATTTTAGCTCGCCGCCAGAAACAAGAAGCAGAGAGTGATTCTGATGAATACGATTATGATGACCCATTCCTGAATGATGATAGTTCAGATGACTATGCTCCAACTGATTCAGGATCAGATTCTGCCATGGAATTAGAAGCTGAAGAAGAGGAAGATACAACTCGCATGATGAAAGAAGCCAGAAAGTTTGTGAGGAAGAAAAAAGTGTGATTGAATAATGGTTTCAGAATGACAAATCAGAGTCCTGTCTATTTTAAATAAGAATTCTGTACAATGTATTCAGTATTGTATGATTAGCTGAGATAAAGGAAAATTTTACTTGAAAAATTTTATATTTAGCTGTCTCCGCTTGGCTGTCCTTCATTTAAATGGCAGTGCAGAATGTTGCCGGAAAGTAGAAGTACTGTGTGATGATACTTCATTATATTAGTAGGTTTATGATAATAGAAATTGAAGGAGTTCCAGAATGGAACAGGCATCAAGAGATATAGATAGATAAATGAAAGAAAGTGAATTAAAATTTTGCTCTTTTTCTCCTTGAGGAAGCACATGCAAGTAGGAAATTGTTAAGAACCTTACACTTATCAGTTTATATTTTTCTTGGCTGTTTAGTGAGCTAAGAATGTACAAGGCTTTCATTTTCAATATAGGCAGCATGGGCCAACATCACATGGTGAAATGTCACTCTTTAGGCATAGGGGTCCCAACACACTTGGAGTTATATTTTGAAATTTTTTGAAGAAGGGAGGCAGCGAAGGAAACTGCCACAGAATGTTAAGCCTTTCAACTGATGGCATCATCCTACATTATGTCCCTTGTACCTGTGGAGATGAAATGTGAACTTCCAACAAGAGATTGGAGAAATTGTGTAGAAACCATACAAGGTGTTTCAGTGCCTCCTTTTACTGTACCATGGCCAATTTTGGTAAGCTGTGCCTTACTTGTAACTAGTGATACTATTTGCATTGATTTTGTATGGCTACTGTAATGAGGTAGTACAATAACAAAACAAAGACCATGAGAGCTGGCTGACTCTGTCACAGCTTCAGCCAGTTCAAGTTCTCATGATATAAGAGTTAACCCTACATAATTTGTTAAGTGCTGGTAATGATATAGAATAGCAACAAGAATATCATTCTACAGAAAATTTGATTCCGTTGAAATTGCATCTTAAGAAAGGATGATATGAAATCATAAGCAGCTTAACCAGACAATTACTGGTATTAGATAAATAGCTGATAAATGCTCATAGTGGAGAACAACAGGCACTGGTTTCCTTGACTAAGATACTCTCGGTTATAACTGCCCCTGTTATACTCATTGAATGTTGTATAGATTGCATTGATAAGGTCTGCTAGAAGTGATGACTGGATGCCTTCATTTTTGAGGCACTGGTCATGTGTGCAGGATTCACACACTGAACACTTGTTGTTTCAGTAATATTCTATAACTTAGGTTTTGCTTGATGCAAAGTGTAATACTGAGTGGTCAATCCTTTATCAGTTACATTCTAGTCTCCAATAACTTACTGGGGCCATGGCCATAGTGCTTATACCCTCTTTGTGTTTAGAAAGATGAACTAATTTGAGAGAATCCTAACTCAGAAAAAAGTGCAAAGATGGACTGATTTATGGGAGCCCTTTTTCAGAAGAAACGTGCAAAATGAACTAATTCAAGGGGACCCAAATACAGAAAACTGGAAAATTGATTGAATTGTATTATTTTTAATTGTTTTAGTCAAGTCTGAAAAAGATTAGACAACAAAACTGGACTTTATAGAAAGTAGGAAGGGATCCATGAAAATTGTGGAAGCATTACAAGATAATGGAGCGTATTTTCACAAGTGAAAGTATATGTAAAAAGCCATTCTCCTTTGGGAAGGAATTGCTGGTGCACATTTTCTCTCATTAGTTAGCTAATAACTTGCATCTTTATCTTGTATACCTTTTTTACCTGGATTATGGTACCAGTATGTTGCCATTTCTAAGTCAAGACTTTATATTTTGCTGATAGAGAGAGAAGCGATTCTTTGTTGTATGTTTTATGTGTTGGGGTTGGGGATCTTTCCACTTCTTTTGGTCACTCTTTCAAATCTTAGAGGCTCTCATCTTATCTGGAAATTGAGAGTGTAATAAGGAAGATAGTAGCAGAAATTTGAAGATTTATTGAAATTTTGCTGGGATTTCCATTTTTTTCACTCATAGATAAGCAAAGGATTGCACCTTTTATAAAAGAAAGATCTTTTTTTTCTTTTTCATTGATCAGTTTGCAACATTCATGATGCAAGTCTCCCCCAATCTTGACCATTGTTTTTCTTGTTAGCAAAGTAGTGCTGGGAACAGATGAAGAAATGGTACATTCACTCTCATCCATTCTGTAGCTGTTATGTGTAATGCACCAAAACCTTCGCCACCTATCCACAACCAGGCCCCAGAGACCTTTTCTTGGTGTCTCTCTGTGGTTTTTTACATTCCCTGTTTCAGCCTATTGACAGCATGTTGACTTCTGTGTACCACATCGTTTCAATTCACTCTATCTTGTGCATGTCTTCACCCTTCTGTATGTTCAGACCCTGCTCACTCTAAGTTTTTTTAATCCATTTATATTCTCTATTTATGGGCCTTGTTAATGTGATTAAAGTGGTAATTGAATGCCTGAGACCAATTATTTTTTTGAGTGGATATTTTTCATAAAAAAGATTATGTAGATACTTGTGTTTATCATATTTATTTGCTTTAATATGATATTTCTGATATTTCTGCCCATGTATTCCCAAATGATATGATATGATTAAGTTTTTAGAGATCTGGTCTTCTTTGCATGTCTGACCACTGAAATTGCTTGTAGTAGGAGAGCTCTGCTCTCACTGTTTGCTCGGATTGGTCCTGATGATCTTGTATGGTGCATTCCAGTTCTTTCCTGTCATGCTAGAGTCTCACCAGGATTTGCATGCATGCAGAAGTTTCTGTCATTGTACTTCATTGTAATTTTCTTTTGCTGCTGTGTCTGAACATCTTTCCTTGGTGCTGAATCGTTTTGCGACTATTTACACTTTCAGTCTTTTCATGATGCCTTGAGTTTTTTTTTTTATCTAGGTATGTGGGCACACCTCTCACATGTGATGAAAACAAGTATTTTCATGCTTTGATGCTATAATTAATTTTTCATGAAAATTAGTTCAGGCATTCAGCTACTGCTTTACTTATATTCTCGTCCCCGAAATTGTGGAAAAAGATAGTTATTTCATGATTGTGACTTGGTAATTGATGAAATTAATGGTATGATAATGATTTTTGCCAAAACACTGCATTTTTTTTTGCTGATTTTTTTGTTTCTCCAAAGTGGATATCCTCGTGAAATTTTCAAAGATATACAAAACTTTAGTATTGTCTTTCTTACACATGCAGGTTTCGCTTAAGATTGGAGATATTTGGATTTGAAACATTAGTATTGTCCACCCCTAGTATGAAAAATTGATTCAAATTGCGGCTACTTTCATCCAGTATTTATTTTCATTACTGCTGCATTTTCTTTGTACTTATAGGAAAAAAGATGGGCCCATATATTAAGGTTTAAATATATTGTAACCTCATCACAGTGTTTTGTATAGCAAGTGTATGATTGAATGTTATTGTTTGTAATATATATAAATTTATATTGTATAAAACATATAATAAACATTTACTAAAATCATTATACCGTACTTATCCAAAATCTTTCTGTGATAGACTAGGCAGAGTAATAGAAGTGATAGGGGTTGCATCAAGCATAGCTGAAGTTGAGGCAACAATAGAGGAAGTTGGTCTTTGTATTTCAACCATTGTAAGAGTTCTTTTTGATACGTATGGAAGGTCATAAAAAGCTCAGTATTATCTTGCACAGTTAATAGGGTTTGTGAAAAGGTTGGAGTTACCCTTTTGAGATGTTTACCATGCTTTAGAGCCTGGTTCAGCACTTTTGATATGAATCAGTTAGGTGGGAGGTTTTGCATTTCATACACTGCATGAGTTGGTAATGATGTGCAGGGAGGGTTATCCAAGATAAGCTGTAGCACAGATAATGGCTCAGTGGAAAGGTTGGAGTTGACTTCTTGGACGCTAACTTTGCTTTGAAGTCAAGTATTACATTTCTCTAAGGGTCATTTGTTTTATAGAGTGTGTTAACTCCTTGATGAATTTATATTGGATTTGGGTAAACATGCATTACTTCTTACTGCACGTACAAATTACAGTGTTCCATGAACCTTAACTATCGTTCTTCTTTCATTGTCTTGTGAACTATGATGGCATTTTTTTTTTACTTTCATTGTCCTCGTGTATGTCTTCTGTAAGGTGCATAACATGCTGACAATCTTTTCATTTGGCATCTTGGAGACTACATAGGTTTCATCGTTGCAAATCATCCATTCTACAATTCTGTCTTCAGAGAAGTTCTTGGTCATCTTACTTTTCATACCCTTTGCATACTTTAGCAGTTGTGCTACTTGTGTCTTCTCACTTGAAGTTCTGAATGCAATTTTCTTTTAATCTTGGGATTACCGAACACTTGAATAGGATATAACTTGTGCTATGTACTTTTCAGTGTTGACTCTTACTGACTCCCATGAATCAGTGGTAGAGGAATTTCTCTCTGTATTTACACTTCATTCTGTGAATTATTTATCGATCCATGGGTTGAATAATTGAAACACAGCTTTGGAGAATTAATGTTGCAAAAACGTTTCGGGTCATTAAGAACAGCAGGGAGCTGTTCTTCAGAACAGCCTTGCAATACCCTGGCAGCCCAACATATTGTAGAGTTACCACACCTTCATTCATTTGTTGGTTGCATAATGATCCAGGCCTGTTTATTACCTCGGTATATTACAGTCAAGCCCCTACTTCTTTAGGGTATGAAGAGGAGCAGTCTTGCCTAACGCAAACAAATTTTATATGCCAGCTGCATTAGGTTTTCACATGCAGATGCATTTAGGTTGGAACATTAGGTAGGAGGGTAGGAGCTCTGCAAATACTGCATCAGAGTTGCCCTTAGCCAGTGTGAGGCACTAAAGGGTAAGAAGTGTCACGGGAGTTCATTAGTTATGAAGACTCTAGTGCCATGGCCACCCCTCTGACAGTGGCGCACAGGCATCAAAGGTGTTGGCAGATAGAATAGAACAGATAGAAATGCATGTACATCACTGGGTACCCTAAGTATCCCCCAGTTATACCCGTAACTTCCACTTCACCCTCTCATCCATTCAAATCACCCTTCACTAATACCCATTCCCATGCATCAAACTGCTGAATCTTTTTCAGCTCATCCCAAAACACTCACCACTTAAGTGATAATAATCATCCCCCTCTTGTAATCTACTTCCATTGTTACCCATATCAGTCTGGGATTCATTCCATGTGCTCTTTCACACATTCCTACAAGTCTTCCCTAAGTAGAAGTATTACTCTTTCTGTAATGCTCATCCTCATGCTAACCCCTAAATTTATCTTAAGGATGTTACCAAATAATTCTCTCCCTCTCCCCTTAGGCTTTCTGTTTACTCAGTGCGAGAACATGCAGGTTCCTGTCCTCAAGCATACTACCTATGTCTCCCTTCTCATCTGATGAGCGGTGCGAGACTGATTAAGACTCTGTCAGAAGGTAAGGGTGACACTGAGGAGATGGAAGAATGGTGTGAAAGAGGCTTTGAGTTACTAGGGTCTGAACATGGACGGTGAGAAGCATGCTTTAGGATAGGGAGAGAATTTGAATGGTATATACAGGGGAGATCATGTTATCAGTGGGCTGAACCAGGACACATGCAGTGGTCAGGGGAAACCATGGAATGGTCCATGGTAACAGGAGCTTTTGGTATAAGTGCATTATACTTAACCGCTAGATAGTGTGAATGTGTACGTTGGTGAGAATAATGTCCCAGTTGTTTATGTTGATGGGAATAGTGTCCCAGTTGTTTACATTGGGAATGGTGTCCCAGTAGTTTACATTGGGAATAGTGTCCCAGTTGTTTACGTTGGTGGGCATTGTGTCCCAGCAGTTTTTGTCGGTTGGAATAGTGTCCCAGTTGTTTACATTGGTGGGGAATAGTGTCCCAGTTGTTTACATTGGTGGGGAATAGTGCCCCAGTTTTTTACATTGGTGGGGAATAGTGTCCCAGTTGTTTACATTGGTGGGGAATAATGTCCCAGTAGTTTACATTGGTGAGAATAATGTCCCAGTTGTTTATGTTGGTGGGATTAGTGTCCCAGTTGTTTACATTGGTGAGAGTAATGTTTTTTTTAGTTTACTGTGGCGGTGATGGTGTTCTAGTAGTTTAATGTTGATGATGAGAGTGTCCGGGTAGTTTAGGTTATTGGGAAATGGGAGTATCATGATGGATTAAGTTCTTTTAAGATAACAAAAACCACATAAGTGAAGGAATATTTTCATGTAGGTTTACCCTCCACTTGGCAGGGTGTGTTACACGTGCTGGAAATAAAAAAGAATCATGAAATTTATCGAAGTTTATTGTCTAGCAGACATTTATTTCGAGTTCTTATTTATGTACAGTTGAGGGAGACAGGGATGGATTGGGCTGGTGCTGGCACGCTGGGGAGAGTGCAGCAGTGGGATCACTGGCAGTTCCAGGCTTTAACAATGGCCATGATAAAGTTTTGGAATGTGCCACTTTGGAAAAGGGAAACTTGAAAGGATAATCCCCCAGAGGCCATTTATGCTTGGCTTCTGGTCACCCCTGCTGTAAGATTTCCCTCTGGGATTGTCTCTGGGACCCAGTCCACCCCTGCATTGAGGGATATGAATGACGTACAAATAAGTGTATACACACAGATTGGATTCAGTGACTGGTAATGAAGTACCTGAGATTTGTTACATAATATCAGGCTTGGTTAATTAAGTACCTGAGATTTGTTACACAATATCAGGCTTGGTTAATTAAGTACCTGAGATTTGTTACACAATATCAGGCTTGGTTAATTAAGTACCTGAGATTTGTTACATAATATCAGGCTTGGTTAATTAAGTACCTGAGATTTGTTACATAATATCAGGCTTGGTTAATTAAGTACCTGAGATTTGTTACACAATATCAGGCTTGGTTAATTAAGTACCTGAGATTTGTTACACAATATCAGGCTTGGTTAATTAAGTACCTGAGATTTGTTACACAATATCAGGCTTGGTTAATTAAGTACCTGAGATTTGTTACATAATATCAGGCTTGGTTAATTAAGTACCTGAGATTTGTTACATAATATCAGGCTTGGTTAATTAAGTACCTGAGATTTGTTACACAATATCAGGCTTGGTAATTAAGTACCTGAGGTTTGTTACACAATATCAGGCTATTTCTTAAAGCTTCTCTTTGCTTAGTGATAGTCTGTTGTTATTACAAGTAGAAATATAAAATTTGTGTACTTTTATTATTATTTAGATGTATGTTGCATTAAAAAACTGGTTAGTCAGGTTTCACAAGCACTCTATCACAGAAGTTCTTAAAGTCTACGTTATAAATTCATTTATACACGAGTGATGGCTTATATTTTCATGGCAAAGAAGCTTCTTTGGTCGTGATATCATGGTCTGGGGAGAAGGCAGAGTTCATGTACGCCTGCGGGTGCTGTGACACACCCACAGTGCCTGGGTCCGTTCGAAGGGTCGGGTCTGACGTCTGGAAGTCGTCATACGCGTCTGGACCCGTCAAGGAGAGCACCACGGGAAGCAAGACGAGTCCATAGTAGAGGCCGAGCACGGAGGCTGCCGTGAACACTTTGAAGGTCATGAAGACGTGCGAGGAGGAACCTGCCAGGAGGACGAAAGAGAGGAGGGTCGAGAGTCCGCCTTGCAGGACGGCGGGACCCACGGTTTCCAGGGCGGCTCGCGCCCTCTCGGTCGTGTCCTTGACGTCTCGCGCGGCCAGGAAGGCGTGCGCCACATGCGCGGCGTAGTCGACGCTCAGCCCAATGGCCAGAACGAGCGCGATGCAGGAAACCGTGTCCACGGTGAGCCCCCACAGCCACATGGCGCCAGAGATCCCCACTAGGGTCGCGCCGACGCACCCCAGGACCAACATGGCCCCGACGAACGAAGCCAGCAGCACTAGGGTCACTATGCCCACCACCAGCCCGGCCAAGATGATGTTCCTCCACAGCTCGTAGCCGATCACCTCATTGGTTTCCCAGATGCTGTAGGCTTGAGCCCACGCCGCCTTGTAGCCTTGGACTGGGATGCTGGCCACCAAGGACTTGACCGTCTTCAGGGCAGCCGATTGCTCAGCTGGTGACTTTGCAGGCCGGTGGGTGATGCCGATCCTGAAGGAGGTGATTGGGGGAGCTGGGTAGTGGCAGTCGAGGTCCCCGTCGATGATGAAGTCGCCCCTGTACGCAGCGCCGGAGGAGGACTGAAGGAAGACGGAGAGGGTGTCCTGCAGCATGGAGTACGTGAGGGTCGTGTTCTCTAGCTCTGGCTTCTGGGATATGTAGTCATTGAGCGCCGTGAACCAGGCGTCGACGGAGCTGACCGCGTCGTTCGCGGTGAGCGCATCTGCGAAGCGGTTTAACTTCGGCAGGTCGTCTGGCAAGGAGATGTTGGCGAAGTAGACATAGCCCCTCTCTCCTGCCTCGGGGAAGTATTTGTTCGAGGCCTCAAATGCTTCGTAGAGGTAAGAGGACCTGGGTATGAACCACATAGGGTTGAATTCTTGGTGGAGGTTCATGGTGGCCCATGCCGACGAAGCCAGGAGGCAGCCCGAGCCAATGAGGACGAAGACGCGGACCGGTGCGCTGAGAATGAAGCGACAGAAGCCGTGCTTGAAGGCATCTGCCATCAGGTCCCTGTCACTGCATCTCCACGGCTTCCAGTCGCGATGGGTCACGCACCACAGGAAGCCGTTCTTGTTCTCCTCCATCCGCTTCTCGTCGCGCACCAGCCACGCCAGGAAGAAGGTGGCTTGCATCACGTACACCGCGAGGATGCCCACGGCAGCGTACAGGCAGAACGACCTCAGGGCCGGCAGGTCTGTGGACGCGCCCACAGCAAACGCGGTGACGTCCGTCAGCGACGTGACGGTGATGGCCACCCCTGCGTGACGCATGGTTCGACCGGCACGGTCGACGAGGCATCCCGAACTGGTCTTGTGACGCCCGGCCGCCTCCCACGCTGCCATAATGACGAACATGTCGTCCACGCCCAGCCCCATCAGGAGGATGGGCAGAATAGAGTTGACGGGGCAGTAGGGGACGCCGAAGAGGGAGCACACGCCGTACGACACGGCCACTGCCTGCCCGACGCTCACCATCCCTAAGAAGGCGAGCATGGGACGCTGTTGCACGAGGTTCCTCTTCCCCAGCGTTATGTTCACGAAGATGCTCATGAGCGAGAAGCCGACGACCAGCCACTTCACGTCGCCCCAGATGTTGTCGTCGCTGACGGTGCCGAAGCTGCTGGCGGCGTGGGCGTACACGCGGATGTCCGGCGGTCGCGACGTGTCGTTCAAAACGGTCGTCACCCAGGCGTTCTCCCAGGCAAATCCAGCCGTGTCCACTAGGTCGCCGCTGCCCTGGTCCACGACGGAGTCTCCCAGGCTAACAGCCAACGTGTCCACGAGCGACACCCAGATATGCGTGGCAGCCTTGGCCCCGACCACCTCTCCCGTCTCATTGTACGTGATGCCGCCCAGGTAATTGGTGAAGTTCACTTTGTAGCCGAAGACTTCGCTCAGTCGCGCTGAGTTGACGTCTTCCAACACCTGCTCGTCCGTCAGACTCATGATCAGCTCTTCGTTCAGACCCCAGACTTCGAGGAGGCTCGTCTCCAGGCAGACCTTGGGCAGGGTGCTCAAGCTATTGCAGTACTGGTCTCTGGGCAGCATTAGGCTCAGGTCTTCCTCTGGGTCTTGAAGGACGTCACGGCGCCGCCGGAAAACGAGGGTGCCATAGTCGAACTCGTCGTAGTCGATGTCTTGTGGGTTTTCCTCCTCCATGGGCAGCGACGGGACGCGGGCGCACAGGGACTCCCAAGTGGTGCCATTGGGCCCAGCGGAGAGTTCCCTGACGCGGGTATGGAGGCGCCACATCTCCTTCACCGACCTCGCCGTCAGCACGTTCTCTGCCTCCCACACGACCATGTGGCGTCGGTACTCGCTGGGGAAGTTCTCTGCTTGCCAGTTCATCACCTGGGGACACCACACGGGAATAATAACCTTAAACCAACTCACGATGAGCGAAAGGAGTGTTCGCTCTGAGCTTGGGTAGACCATGCAATCTACCAACTGGTCGTGATTATCAGCATGTGAAAATGACTTGTGTGATTTTGCGCAACAATGATGGAAAAAAAAGGAAAACGTAATCGCTTCTTACAGGAGGTCATTTAAAGATCTGACATGACAAGTATTGAGATCTAACATGACAAGTATTCACGAACACATTCCAGGAAATGATACGAAATGAGACACTGAGGCTGGTGAACTGCTAGAGAGATTTTTGACAGAATGGATGATGTAAACACAGAGGCTGAGACACCTAGTGTAAGTTGTATACTTTAGATCACCTGAGCATTAAGGAGAAAGTATATGAATGGAGAGAAACTCTTTAAGACTTACCAGTGTAGTATGAGGACCTAAGTGTGCGTGGTACTGCTCATGGTAAACATGGGGCATTAGGGTAGCAGATGAAGTTGCTGATGAACGACGGGATGGAAGAGAAAGGCGGTGTGGTTTCGACAGAGCTCTTCTTCTCTTGGAGGGATGGTAGGAAAAGAGAGAGGTAGCCAGAGTAATGTAGGTGTGATACGATTACTTAAGAGAATGAAATGATTATACGTGTGTGTGTGTGTTACTGGGCATTCTGTGCCCTCTATGTCCTCTTTCGCCTCACGAGAGAGCACCATATGTGGCCAGTATCCATACACCATCGTCTCTGACACCACCCCCCGACATCTGGCTTGGTCCAAACCAGGTATATTACCCGACTTCCCTCTTGATGGTTAACTATTTAACTACGTGTGACCCCCAGGACCACATCTGGCTTGGTCCAAACCAGGCATATATTACCCGACTTCCCTCTTGATGGTTAACTATTTAACTACGTGTGACCCCCAGGACCTCATACAGCTCCTCCAGCTTTGAGACTAGGCTCCACGTTCGTGTAGGAGGGTAAGGTGGACTCCTTCAGGGGTGGGTGGTATTCCTTTATACTGTCTTCTGACGAGGAAACTACCTCCCATCGTTGAACTTGCACCCCATCATTGAACCTACATCCCATCATTGAACTTGCACCCCATCATTGAACGTGTACCTGCATCCCATAATGGACCATGTACCCCATCATTGAACGTGTACCTGCATCCCATAATGGACCATGTACCCCATCATTGAACGTGTACCTGCATCCCATAATGGACCATGTACCCCATCTTTGAACCTGCGCCCCATCGTTGAACCCACAACCACAACTGAACTTGCATCTTTCGTTGAACCCGCAGCCCTGCGCTCAGTAATCACACTCACATCCCATGATTGAACGTACTTCCCACCATTGAACCCATATCCCATCATTGACCCTGCTCCCATCACTGAACACACCCATCGTTGAACCCGCAGCCTTGATTAAACCTACTTCCCACCATTGAACCCATATCCTATCATTAACCCTGCTCCCATCACTGAACACATACCCCATCATTGAATCTAATCCCCATTATTAAGTTCGTATTTCATTACTGAACCTCCTTCAACCCCATAAGTGAACTGACAGCAGTAGTTTTAATTAACTGAAAGAGTTGAAGGGGGATTGATTGGGTGATGAAGAGAGTGTATAATGGGGGCGTTGGATGGCGTTGAATTCCAATTCGGGAGTTGAATAGAGAGGGTAGGGAAGGGCGGTTCAGGGAGCACTGTAGAGTGTTTGGAAAGAGAGAACTTGATCTCAGAGGGCAAAAATAGGTTTTTCTGAAGGAATATAAGTTCCAGTGATAGTATATGATTGCAAGGAGGGTGGATGTGTTGGAAATTAAATGTTTGAAGACAGTATGTGGTGTGAGGTGGTTTTATCGAGTAAGTAATGAAAGTAAGTAAGTAATGAAAGACTTGTGGATCGGCTGGTTGGTCATGGTAAGAGCTGAACGGGCCTGGGAGTCGTTGTGTGTCTTACGACCCTCTATCCCCCCAAAAAAAAGTCTTACGACCCTCTATCCCCTCCCAAAAAAGTCTTACGACCCTCTATCCCCCCAAAAAGTCTTGCGACCCTCTATCCCCCAAAAAAGTCTTACGACCCTCTATCCCCCCAAAAAAGTCTTACGACCCTCTATCCCCTCAAAAAAAGTCTTACGACCCTCTATCCCCTCAAAAAAAAGTCTTACGACCCTCTATCCCCTCAAAAAAAAGTCTTACGACCCTCTATCCCCCCAAAAAAGTCTTACGACCCTCTATCCCCTCAAAAAAAAGTCTTACGACCCTCTATCCCCCAAAAAAGTCTTACGACCCTCTATCCCCCCCAAAAAAAGTCTTACGACCCTCTATCCCCTCAAAAAAAAGTCTTACGACCCTCTATCCCCCCAAAAAAGTCTTACGACCCTCTATCCCCCCAAAAAAGTCTTACGACCCTCTATCCCCCCAAAAAAGTCTTACGACCCTCTATCCCCACCCAAAATAAAGAATATATACTCACCTTGATGAATTCTGAGTCTTGTGGGATCCAGAGGCGGTAGGGCCTGAGCTCTGTGGTGAAGTTGAGGGAGCCCAGGGCCAGGAGCGCGGACCCGACGAGGCAGAGGACGGCGGTGGTGCGCGGGTGGCCAGCCACCCGGCGGCCGTGCCGCTCGAAGGTGTTCTCCAGCGTCCGCGTCGCCCAGGCGCTCGCCTCGGCCAGGCAGGACCTGCCGCAGAAACACAGGTGGTCATGTGACACTCGCTGGGCGCCCGTGGGGACGTCCTGTCGTGGGTCTAAAATAGCCCCCGGTGGTAGTCACAGGGTAGGGTGGGATGGGAGAGTCTGCCAACACCACCGCGGGCCATGAAGTAGTAATGGCAGGTCATTTGAAAAATGAACTAAACAGACATGTCTGATTCGGGCTGCCAGTGTTGTGTGTGTGTGTGTGTGTGTGTGTGTGTGTGTATGTGGGACAGCTTAAGAGACGAGGCTTGCCAAGATTGCTTCTCACGGGAACCATATTACTACCCAATTTAAGCTTTGGTGCTTAAGAATCGTTCGCGCAGGACTAAGAGTTAGACTGGTTTGGTCTACGAGTTGATTCATGTCATTATCTACACAGCTTTCACCTGGTCATCCGTAGGCCCAGGCTCCTGTACCAGGTCCTGACCAGGTCGTCTACAGGTTCCTGTACAGTGTTTATGTATTCCACACACACACACACACACACACACACTGACCACCCCATACCAAATAAGAGCCTTGGGGTTTGGCCTTGCTAATACAGCCAGCGCTGTGTCTCCGCCTATGCATACGATGGTCTCTCGTACGAAAGATATGAAATAGTGAAGACTATCATATTAAATAAATAACATTCATCACCTTAGTGAAGATACAATAACCTCTGAGTCACCCAAGAGAATATTTAAGAAAAAGGAAATCAGTTTCGCGATGGCGTAATAGCGTTTTGGCGTACAGTGTTCAGTTTAAGGGCACCACCCGGGGCTGCTGTGTGAGGACCGTGCCCTTAAACCATTTGAGGACGAAAGAATAAAAAGGCTTCCTCACCCCCAACCTTGTTGGGGATACAGTGGCCATCGCATCCCCAAGGGTCGTACAGTCGTGCTCAAGGTAGCCGATAAAAAGAAACAAAATTAATAAAATAAGATGGAGGGTTGAGTCTGTGGCCAATAAATGTCACATGAATTCATTTTCCTCCAGCCCAGCGAAAGTCGCAGATCGACCCACCACCTCACACCGTCGCCGCCACACGACAAGGACATGAACTGAAGTGATTCCTGTATTGGATGCGTCTTGAGGACATGCATAGTGTGTGTGTGTGTGTGTGTGTGACCTTGAGTGCGTGCCCAACTACATCTCGTGGGGGGAAAACCAGTTCGGGCCGCGTCTCACACCCTCTGGCATCAATGGAAAGGGAAAGTAGATCTTGCACCGAGTTCTGCCGTTACGTTTTGACTTAAAGAGTATTTAGCGTTGGTGTTTTTTTTTTGTGAGCCATTACCTGACACCATTGCCACTACACTAACCTTGGGCTTTACGTCATGGCTGTGGTGGTTACTGCAAGCCAAGCTGTGTTTGGCAATGTTCATTTTGTGTTTTTCTCACGAATTTTAGTGCAAGTGTTCTTAGGTCGTACTACGTTTTCTTAATTTATTTTTTCTCCCTTTGTGCTGGCTGAGAGGCATTGGTTAGCTGGATGATTCATCATAGCAGTGTGTCTGTTTACTTGTCTATGTGTCTATTTATCTATCTATCGACCTATCTATCTTTATCTTTTTGTCTATGTATCTATTAAGTTCCAGCTTAAGCCAGGTATCCATCAAGGTTAAAGCTAGGCTTGTTACCATCAAGGTTAAAGCTAGGCTTGTTACCATCAAGTTAAAGGTAGGCTTGTTACCATCAAGGTTAAAGCTAGGCTTGTTACCATCAAGGTTAAAGCTAGGCTTGTTACCATCAAGTTAAAGCTAGGCTTGTTACCATCAAGGTTAAAGCTAGGCTTGTTACCATCAAGGTTAAAGCTAGGCTTGTTACCATCAAGGTTAAAGCTAGGCTTGTTACCATCAAGTTAAAGCTAGGCTTGTTACCATCAAGGTTAAAGCTAGGCTTGTTACCATCAAGTTAAAGCTAGGCTTGTTACCATCAAGGTTAAAGCTAGGCATGTTACCATCAAGTTAAAGCTAGGCTTGTTACCATCAAGTTAAAGCTAGGCTTGTTACCATCAAGTTAAAGCTAGGCTTGTTACCATCAAGTTAAAGCTAGGCTTGTTACCATCAAGGTTAAAGCTAGGCTTGTTACCATCAAGGTTAAAGCTAGGCGTGTTACCATCAAGGTTAAATTAGGCTTGTTACCATCAAGGTTAAAGCTAGGCTTGTTACCATCAAGGTTAAAGCTAGGCTTGTTACCATCAAGGTTAAAGCTAGGCTTGTTACCATCAAGGTTAAAGCTAGGCTTGTTACCATCAAGGTTAAAGCTAGGGTTGTTACCATCAAGGTTAAAGCTAGGCTTGTTACCATCAAGTTAAAGCTAGGGTTGTTACCATCAAGGTTAAAGCTAGGCTTGTTACCATCAATTACGGCTAGGCTTGTTACCATCAAGGTTAAAACTAGGCATGTTACCATCAAGGTTAAATTAGGCTTGTTACCATCAAGGTTAAAGCTAGGTTTGTTACCATCAAGGTTAAAGGTAGGCTTGTTACCATCAAGGTTTAAGCTAGGCTTGTTACCATCATGTTAAAGGTAGGCTTGTTACCATCAAGGTTAAAGCTAGGCTTGTTACCATCACGGTTAAAGCTAGGGTTGTTACCATCAAGTTAGAGCTAGGCATGTTACCATCAATTACGGCTAGGCGTGTTACCATCAAGGTTAAAGCTAGGTTTGTTACCATCAAGGCTACGGCTAGGCGTGTTACCATCAGACGAACAAAGACCTAATAGTCACGCAGTCATGCCTCGCTTTCAACCACATCCCTCCTGCTTTAATATCCTACCAACTCCATCCATACAGATTAGGAATGAAGGACAGCGTTCCTCTCCACTAATAGACCACTTCGTTGTTGTCGATCAGGTCTTCTGTCATCTGGCTCTCCCTTCCTATATACTGTCTCTTTCACCTCCCGAAGTCTCCCTTCAGGATGTGTATTTACCAAGGTCTCCAGGAGGTGTGTCACTTTTGATGAAGGACTCCAGCAATAAGGAAGGGCGTCGCCGCTGTCGTCTTTACAGTCTCTGTTTACTTGAGACATTTGGACTTCCAGCACCATAGCTCCAGATCATGTTTCCCTGACTGCCTGTCTAACCCCCCCACCTCAAACGCACACACAAGATGGATAATGCTAGGAAAGACTCAGAGATGGACATGCGAGATTTATCTTCTGTCCATTCAGCAGTAATTACCCGTTCAAAGACGCCCTGCATACCAAGTCCTCCCGACTCTCTCTCTCTCTCTCTCTCTCGCTCTCCATTCTCGCCACCGTCACCTCCTGCCACCTGAAATCCCTCGTCCCTGAGTTGCAGTTTGGGACCACAAACCATTGAGCTCATCCACGCACTTTAAAAGACCATGTAAGAGCAGCTCCATCTCAACCATCGTGAACCTTATCAGCAAACAGGAGACTGGCCAATCCAATATAAGTGTAGAAACCGTCTGTCTACCTAATACCCACCTCTCTTTCAATGCCTCTATGTATAGATTGTGTGTATTATGCCATATATACTAAAATGGCTAATAGCATGAAGTGCATTGAGAAATCTTTTATGAATTACCGGTCTGTCCCACCATTAGTGATGGACAATGATAATGGTGGGCTATTACCTCAGTGTTTTCCCCCAGAGGAAGATCATGACTCACTGTGGAGGTAGATCATGACTCACTGTGGAGGTAGATCATGACTCACTGTGGAGGAAGATCATGACTCACTGTGGAGGAAGATCATGACTCACTGTGGAGGAAGATCATGACTCACTGTGGAGGTAGATCATGACTCACTGTGGAGGAAGATCATGACTCACTGTGGAGGAAGATCATGACTCACTGTGGAGGAAGATCATGACTCACTGTTGCTTTTTCTTGCCGCTGGCGGCTGGGGTCGTCTTGTGGTCATTGCTGCGTCGCTCGGCGTCGACGGAGGCTGGCGGCGTCTCGCTGGCGACTTTAACGCCGTCCGAGTTGTCCGTCTCTACGATGGTGTGGCCCTCGGACGCCGTCCACCTGGCTGGCTGCGTGGCGTCCTGGTCCGTGCTCAGGGCGACGCCGCCCTCCTCCACCACCCCCGCGGGCGAGCGCTCGTCGCTCGCGCCTGCCTTGCTCTTCGCCGTCGTGGAGTTCTTGTGGTTGCACATCGCCAATCCTGCAAGAGGGGGGGAAAATATTCCGTACTTTTATTTCCATTGGAAATGGTGAGAAAATGGTGAGAAAATAAATAAGATGAATTTTTCCCTAAGCTGATCGTTTATCAGGTATTCTTAATGCTTTATTATGTATTTTCTCACTTTACTAGATAACTGAATGCGCTTAATATACCGGACTCACTGTTGTATTTATCTTAACTCCCTCAAAACCAGTCCATTTTCCCCAGCCCCCGATCTACGTCTGATCTCGTCACAACAGATGCCATTAATTAAGCATATTTTGACGTCGTTTGGTTGGTTTTCTTTCTCTATTTTGTAGATATTACTTCAGCCTTCAGCTCCCGAGAACTGGTTGCTTGCGTACCCCCCATTCTCGCCATTTAGCATGATCGCGTAATACTCCGCAAGCCGCTGCGTCGCACGGTTATGTGTGTGCGTGTGTGTGTGTGTGTGTGTGTGTGTGTCGGCAACACGAGGATGAGCCGTTGTGAGGTTTTTTCCCCCACACACTTTAATCTCTGGGACATATTACTTTCTCCCTTCTTTCCCAACAACTACGACCAGTCTGTCTGTAAAAGAGAGGCTTTCCACTTCTTAGGAAACCCCTAGTTTCTCCTAGCCTCTCCTAACTTTTCTCTCTTATTTCTAGAGCACGGTATACATAATGGGCCTTCGTCGTGGTGTATCGGTTAGCGTTCCTGACCGTGACGCATTCATGGGTCACCCAGGGGCCCGAGCCATGCATAGGTTCGAATCCTGGTCGCGGGAGTCGGTCCACAGTCAACCCAGCTTTTCATCCCACTTTAGGGGGTTGGTCGACAAATTGGATACATGGCTAAGGGTAGAATATATATATATATATATATATATATATATATATATATATATATATATATATATATATATATATATATATATATATTATTTTTTTTTCATACTATTCGCCATTTCCCGCGTTAGCGAGGTAGCGTTAAGAACAGAGGACTGAGCCTTTGAGGGAATATCCTCACTTGGCCCCCTTCTCTGTTCCTTCTTTTGGAAAATTAAAAACGAGAGGGGAGGATTTCCAGCCCCACGCTCCCTCCCCTTTTAGTCGCCTTCTACGACACGCAGGGAATACGTGGGAAGTATTCTTTCTCCCCTATCCCCAGGGATATATATATATATATATATATATATATATATATATATATATATATATATATATATATATATATATATATATATATCTCAGTCTCGGGGCGCCCCAGTAAGGGAGGGCCAGGCGGGGCGCGGTGGACCAGTTATCATCTCATCTGTATGTGTCACAGACCACAAGCCCTTGATCGATATTCACCCGCCTCCACTGACGAAGGGATGACAGATGACACGGTAACCTGTGGTCTCTACCAAGCTTACCCGTGTGTCGGTGGTACGAAACCTTGATAAGTTCCGGGGATCTGAGGAGGCGCGTTTAGGATGGAGGTGGTGGTCTGTGGTGTGTGGTGTTGGAGTTAAGTGTTGGTGATGTTGGGAGTTCAAATAGTGTTGATGTTGGGAGTTCAAATGGTGTTGGTGATGTTGGGAGTTCAAATAGTGTTGGTGATGTTGGGAGTTCAAATAGTGTTGGTGATGTTGGGAGTTCAAATAGTGTTGGTGATGTTGGGAGTTCAAATAGTGTTGGTGATGTTGGGAGTTCAAATAGTGTTGGTGATGTTGGGAGTTCAAGTAGTGTTGGTGATGTTGGGAGTTCAAGTAGTGTTGGTGATGTTGGGAGTTCAAGTAGTGTTGGTGATGTTGGGAGTTCAAATAGTGTTGGTGATGTTGGGAGTTCAAATAGTGTTGGTGATGTTGGGAGTTCAAATAGTGTTGGTGATGTTGGGAGTTCAAATAGTGTTGGTGATGTTGGGAGTTCAAATAGTGTTGGTGATGTTGGGAGTTCAAATAGTGTTGGTGATGTTGGGAGTTCAAATAGTGTTGGTGATGTTGGGAGTTCAAATAGTGTTGGTGATGTTGGGAGTTCAAATAGTGTTGGTGATGTTGGGAGTTCAAATAGTGTTGGTGATGTTGGGAGTTCAAATAGTGTTGGTGATGTTGGGAGTTCAAATAGTGTTGGTGATGTTGGGAGTTCAAATAGTGTTGGTGATGTTGGGAGTTCAAATAGTGTTGGTGATGTTGGGAGTTCAAATAGTGTTGGTGATGTTGGGAGTTCAAATAGTGTTGGTGATGTTGGGAGTTCAAATAGTGTTGGTGATGTTGGGAGTTCAAATAGTGTTGGTGATGTTGGGAGTTCAAATAGTGTTGGTGATGTTGGGAGTTCAAATAGTGTTGGTGATGTTGGGAGTTCAAATAGTGTTGGTGATGTTGGGAGTTCAAATAGTGTTGGTGATGTTGGGAGTTCAAATAGTGTTGGTGATGTTGGGAGTTCAAATAGTGTTGGTGATGTTGGGAGCTTCAAATAGTGTTGGTGATGTTGGGAGTTCAAATAGTGTTGGTGATGTTGGGAGTTCAAATAGTGTTGGTGATGTTGGGAGTTTAAATAGTGTTGATGTTGGGAGTTCAAATAGTGTTGGTGATGTTGGGAGTTCAAATAGTGTTGGTGATGTTGGGAGTTCAAATAGTGTTGGTGATGCTGGGAGTTTAAATAGTGTTGGTGATGTTGGGAGTTTAAATAGTGTTGGTGATGTTGGGAGTTCAAATAGTGTTGGTGATGTTGGGAGCTCAAATAGTGTTGGTGATGTTGGGAGTTCAAATAGTGTTGGTGATGTTGGGAGTTCAAATAGTGTTGGTGATGTTGGGAGTTTAAATAGTGTTGGTGATGTTGGGAGTTCAAATAGTGTTGGTGATGTTGGGAGTTCAAATAGTGTTGGTGATGTTGGGAGTTCAAATAGTGTTGGTGATGTTGGGAGTTCAAATTGTGTTGGTGATGTTGGGAGTTTAAATAGTGTTGGTGATGTTGGGAGTTCAAATAGTGTTGGTGATGTTGGGAGTTCAAATTGTGTTGGTGATGTTGGGAGTTTAGTGTTGGTGATGTTGGGAGTTCAAATAGTGTTGGTGATGTTGGGAGTTCAAATAGTGTTGGTGATGTTGGGAGTTCAAATAGTGTTGGTGATGGTGGTGTTGGAAGAGTCTGAGGCAGAGCGTGAGAGACTTACTGTGC